>NC_041386.1:267069746-267109768 GCF_002162155.2 Triticum dicoccoides | reverse complement strand
TCCTGCACTGGGCGCCTCCTCAATTGGCCCCCTCCACCACCAGCCGACCCCTCCCAAGGTGAGCTCTTCTCCTCTCTTTCTATTTTTCCTATTTTTTAGATTTAGTTTAGGTTTTTTCCTGTTTTTAGGTTTAGGTTTAGATTTAGTTTAGGTTTATTTTAGGTTAAGAAGA
This sequence comes from Triticum dicoccoides, assembly GCF_002162155.2. Classification (NCBI taxonomy): domain Eukaryota; kingdom Viridiplantae; phylum Streptophyta; class Magnoliopsida; order Poales; family Poaceae; genus Triticum; species Triticum dicoccoides. The sequence goes on along the minus strand of NC_041386.1, from coordinate 267,109,596 downwards.
AAGAAGAAATGAAAAAATGAAAAAGAAGAAGAAGAAGAGGAGAGGAAGAAGAAGAAGAAGAAGAAGAAGAGGAAGAGAAGAAAAGAAGAGGAGGGGGAGGAGGAGAAAAAACAACAAGAATAAGAAGAACCGGGTCGAGGCGTGTGTTGGCACCGATGGAACCGGGTCGAGGATTGCCGGTGGCCAAAACTAGGGTCGGGAACGAGGGTCGAGGATCGCCGGCCGCTGAGGGATCGAGGGTCGGGTATCGGGAACCAGGTCGAGGGGTGCGTCGGCGCCGATGGAACCTGGTCGAGGATCGCCGGACGCCAAATCTAGGGTCGAGGGTTGGGAACGAGGGTTGAGGATCGCTGGTGGCAGAGTGGTCAAGGGTCGGGGCAGAGGGTCGAGGATCGCCGGTTGCCGAGGGGATAGATGGTGGAGCCAATGGGTCCCGGCACCATCGCCGAGGCCGAGAATCCCCCGGTCCGAGTGCTGACCCGTCGTGCGTCGCCATATGTGAGGGTGCCCGGGGACGAGCAGGTTACGGGGTGCCTTGGCATCGACAAAAGCCTAAATGACATGTATATAGGTTAGGGGCGCCTCGACATCGATGGAACCCTGAATGACATATATTTCGGTGGCATATTGTTGTAAATATTTAGTTAGGTTGATGTGAAAAAACAATAATGATGTGTTACTCATCTTTGGATTTAAATGTGCAGTTGTTCCGTCGCTGCGAGGGTCTGGTGTTTGACGAGCTCTGCCCCTGCGTTCATGGGTGAGCAGAAATGACATCTCCTGCTCCCCCCTTCATTATTTTCTCTATTTCGGTCTTTGTGCAGATGAAACTTGCTAGCTATAGGAGACTTCAATCATCAGTATGCGTGACCAGTATGTGTCTCCCATCCGAAAGGGTTATAGTTATAAATATACATGCATTTGCATATTTATAACCATGATTCTTTCAAATTGTCCAACGTTATCCATGGACAACCCGAATATGTGTAGATTCGGTTCACTTTCCCATATGCTCTGCTCCAGATCCGATGCATAAATTTCGTCAGTGCCTCCCTATTGTTCTCCGCGTACACATCCTCTCTGTTTATTGCAAAGACGTGTATCATGAGAACAGCGGGGAGGTGCTTCCGAAATTTTGCATCGGATCCGGAGCAGAGCATGGGAAGACAAACCCAATCTACACATACTCGGGTGGGATTAGGACCTATCTTTACCTACCAGAGTGTAGGTTGCATGGATGTAATAAAATTGACAAACTAGATTAATTGATGAATATATACATGTTGAATTATATATATATTTCTTATGTGTCCAGTAGCTAGGCAAGATGAGTGATCGTGCGTGGATGTACACCGGTCACACTAGTTAGAAAGACATGACCAATGAATGGTTAATAAAAACCAAGGGCTTTGTGAGAGCCGCATTTGCACATGCCAGCGGAAAACCTGGTGCCCCTATGTCCAGTGCAACAATTGGCACAAGAGGACAGAGGATGAAATGGGCAAACACCAGCAAAATGGTGGTTTAACACCCAATTATACGGTGTGGAAATTTCATGGTGAGTCTGCCCAACGTGCCAGACCTGAGGTGGTTCATCATCGAACCGATGAGCATGGTACCGGGATGGAACACATGGTGTAAGACTTTGATGATGCTCGGGATTCGGACGATGAGATGGAGGAATCTGCAAAGGCCTTCAATGAAACATTGGAGTCTTCAAAACGTCATCTCCACGAGCACACTAAGCTTTGTCAGCTGGATGCCATCTCACAAGTAATGGCTCTAAAGACTCAATTCAACTTGGGCAAAGAATGCTACGACGCGATGATGACAGTCATTGGACGCTTTCTACCCAAAGGACATGTAATGCCTGCAAACATGTACCAGTTGGACAAAATACTTCGTGCACTTAAGATGCCATATGAGAAGATACATGCATGTGAGAAGGATGTGCCTTATTTAGGCTTGAGTATGCGTACTTGAACTATTGTCCCATTTGCATGTCTTCCAGGTATGTTGTGGTAGACAACAGTATGGGTGAGAAGACGCATACCAAAATCCTGTTAATGTTCTTCGGTATATGACTATAGTACCAAGACTTCAATATCTTTTCATGGTCGAAGAGATGGCCAGACAGATGACATGGCACACAATGGGCAAAAGAACCGAACTAGATGCAGATGGGGATCTGATGATGGTACCCATATCGGACGGTTCTGCATGGAAGCACTTCGATGCATTATATGAGCAAAAGGTGGCATATCCAAGGCATCCTCGAGTCGCCATCAACACGGATGGGTTCAATGTGTTTGCTCTAATGAAAACCCAATACAGTTGTTGGCCCATATTTGTCATTCCACACAATCCCCCCCCCCCGGGATAGATTATGCAAAGAAAGAACATTTTCCTAACTTTGATAATTCCAGGGCCCAACTATCCGGGGAGAATATGAATGTGTACTTGCATCCACTTAAGGATGAATTGCAAGAAGCTTGGGATAATGGGTTCAAGACATACAACGCCGCTAGCAAATAGAACTTCATAATGCATGTCTGGTACATGTACTCGATGCATGGCTTGCCAGCGTATGCGCTATTCGTTGGCTGGTGTGTGCATGGAAGGTTCCTGTGCCCCACATGCAAGGAAGCTCTTCAGTTCCATTGGCTGCAGGCGGGTCGCAAGTTTTCTTGCTTCGACTTGCATAAACAGTGCATGGATCCTTGCCATATGTTCAAGAAAGACAATAAGAACTTCATCAAAGGTAGAGTAGTGAAAAACTCTTCACCACCTGCATTGACAGGCCAAGAGACCCTGGATTAGTTAAACGCTCTCGAGCCAGATCCAGAGCGTCCACGGAACTTCAAGGGGTATAATTCGGAACACGCCTGGACTCACAAGACATGCTTGTGGGATTTTCCTTACTTCGAAGACCTCCTTTGCCCACACAACATCAACGTGATGCACACTAAAGAATATCGCCGAGGCCCTTTTTGGTACATTTTTCGGCATAGAGGGGAAGTCAAAGGATAATACTAAGGCTAGAGTCGATCAGGAGGAACTATGTGATAGACCGTTACAAAATATGCAAGAACCGAAAGGAAAGGAAAATTGGACGAAGCCAAGGCATGGTTCAATCTTGGAAGGCCAGCTAAGAGGGAAATTATCTTATGGGTGAAAATGCAGTTGATGTTCCCCAATGGGTATGCAGCAAATCTAAAGACGGGAGCAATTCTTGAAAAATTGAAAATATTTGGTCTCAAGAGTCATGATTGGCACATATGGATTGAGTGGGTAATGCCGGTGATGTTGCATGGCTTCATCCCTGAGCATGAATGGCTAGTACTGGCAGAGCTGAGCTATTTCTTCTGTGTTCTTTGTGCGAAAGAAATATTGCTTGGCATGCTAGAAGAAATGGAAGAGTTGGCGCTAGAGTTGATCTACAAGTTAGAGAAGATATTTCCGCTAGGCTTCTTTAATCCAATGCAGCATTTGATTTTGCATCTCCCGGCAGAGGCAAGATTGGGGACCCGTACAAAATTGTTGGTGCTGAGCAAGTGAGAGGATGCAGAAGATGCTTCGAGCAAAATGTAAAAATAAACGTAGAATTGAAGCATCGATGGACAAGGCATTCATTACTAAGGAGGCGGCGAACTTCGTGACAGCACACTACGAAGCCAAAAATCATCATTTCCATAATCCGAAGCCTCGGTACAATGCTGGCGACCCTAAAATAGGTGGATCCAACCTCATCCTATTCAAAGGGAAGCTCGCGCCAGCCGGTGCTTCGAAACCAATATCGTTGGATGTCGAAGAATGGCGGACCATTTCATTGTATATCTTCAACAACCTAACAGAATTATTGCCGTACACCGAGTAAGTTCTCAGTACATTGTTTCACAACTTTTAATTCCTTTGAAGTTCTCTTATTCCCGAATATTGGATACAGATGATACATCGCCAAATTCTCAGATGGAGCAGTGATCAAAAAAGAATCCATCAAAGAGTATGAGCTTCTGGCAAAGCATGGAGGCGGCTTTCACAATTTCATCTCTTGGTTCAAACAAACAGTAATTTCCATTCGACCATTTCATTTCTTCATGTAATTTGCAGTAATGCAACAATCCTTTCGTATTAAAATTGTAGGCTAATTCAGAGTCTATGGACACCAAATTCAGACAAGTCGTTAATGGTTTCGACTATAAGGTTCATTCATTTGACAAAAAACGACATCAACGGGTATAGCTTTCATACATTCGGCAAAGAGCTATCTATGGCCAACCAAAAGTCTACAGATTGTTGTGTCTCTGCTATCGACGAAGGATGTACCGAGTATTATGAGAGAGTTGAAGCAATTTATGAACTTCTAGTATATGGTGAAAACCCACCGAACATCGTAGTCTTTAAATGTTATTGGTTCCAGCCGAGGGAGAGTAGAAGGACTCATGAACATATAGGGCTAGTCCAAATCAAACAAAGCACCCATTTAGATGTTCCCGATGTCTACGGGCGACTCACGTTTTCTATCTACCGTCGGCCTGCCAAACTAATCCAAATCTGAATGGTTGGGATGTCGTTTATGAAGTGCTGCCACGTGTTAGACCACCTCCCCCAAACGAAGAGGATTATGAACCTCACATTAACCCAGACACATATGAAGGAGAATTATTCCAAGAAATATGTATTTCCAAAAATGTTTCAAGAACTACTCTACTTCACCCCAGAACATTGAAGTAGATAGCGACAGTGAATCTGACTTCACCCCATAGCCGGAACAAGAAGAGCTAGAAAAAGAAGAGGTTACTGTTGCGGATGGCCTGTCAATGCTTGACTGATTACATAAAGGTAGCCTTCCACATGTTGATGCCGATGAACCCGATGAGCACGTCATTCATGATAGTGATGATGATAATGCATTTATTGATCCCAAAGCATATATAGATGATCAAGATTATTATTAGTTCATGTCAGGTATTCAATGTCAGGAACCCGGTCCTAAGTCACACTGATCTAGCATGTAACCCATCATATCACTTTGCGGCCTCATGCATGGTATCCCCACGGGTGCCGCCTTACCTGGTCCAGGACCATTTGCGCCTTTTGGCTCACGTATATGATGGTGTCGCTAGCATCCATATGACAGAGGACCCGGGCCGACATGACTAGTCATAAACCAAAGGTGGCACTAACTTACAAGGACATGCATACATGACCCAGCAATGCACGTGTCGGTTAGCAACGAGTGAATCCGGGCTGTTGCAAGCTATCAGGACTCCGGTAAGCACCGCGTGACATTCCCCGAAGGGACAAACAATGGAGAAAAGATGGACACATGACAATCATCCCATGTGTTCCGCAGCAGTAGCAAGCTACCATGGCACAGTGGAAGCACTAGGAGACATTTCCCCATAAGAGAGGCTACCAAGAATAAACAACTAGGTTGTCGGATCCCACACATACCAAGCATTTCAAAAGCATACACACAATATGCTTGATATGTGCAATTACAACATGGCATCACAACAAAACTCTATGACCCAAAGTATTCATTCAATAGGCTCCGAGGAGCCATATATTACAAGCATTGGTCTCATGACCCAACATCCAGGTCATACAAGTAAGCAGCACAGGCGGAAGCATAAACATGTCTACAAACAACTACAAATGAAAAAGGCTGAGAAGCTTGACTATCTACAAGACCCTCCCAAGGGTACAAGATTGTAGCTGAGGTAACAAGCTAAACGTCGAAGTCCACGCAGAACTACTAGTGAGACCGTAGTCTCCTCTACAAAACATAAATAAAGCAAACATGAGTAGAAATGTACCCAGCAAGACTTACATCAAAACTATCTACATATGCATTAGTATCAACAAAGGGGTGGTGGAGTTTAACTGCGGCAAGCTAGCTTTGACTAAGTGGCTATCTTGAATTATGATTGCAAGTAACTTCTTTGAGGTGGCGCACACGAGTACACATATCCACCATAATAATACACCACTATGGATCCGCTCCCGTCTCCCTACGAGAAGGCCATCCATAGAAATAACGCTTATCTTGCACATTTTAGAGTATCCACTTTCACTTGTCTATGAACTGCATAAGCAACCCAGTAGTACATTACCGCGGACGCGGCTATTTGAATAGATCATATTATCCTGCAGGGCTGTACTTCTTCACACACGCTCTCACCACTTATCGTCGTGTACACGGCATGTACTCGGCAACCTTCAAGCGGATGCCCAGCGAGGGTGTCGTCTACGACACCACTAACCACACAAGTCTCTAGTCCAGGTTTATCGCCTATCCGAGGTTGAACCCGCAAAGGAAGTCCGACCAAAGTTACCATCAACAGCCCCAAATGATATGAGCAGGGTTTCCAAGCCCATCATTCGGGTGCCACTTGGTACACCATGCCACTGTGCCTAGTCTTTCCCAAGCCCACCTGGTCGGGTGCCACTTGGTAGACTACTAACACAACCTACAAACACCAGAAACTAGTTGCAACTCCTGGACAGAGATCAAGGTGATTAATAAGCCGAGAGTGGCCGAGTTACCGGAACCCAAAGCTTGGTAGTAAATGTCTTGGAGCACAAACACAGAACTCAGTTCCTAAGGATGGTTTCAATGAGACAACCTACCATGTACTCCTACATGGCCTCTCACCGCTACCTTTGCCAAATCGTGTTCACACACTTAGCTCTCAACAGTAGGACATGTTCACAACATTCCAATTCATCCCTGATGAATCAGACCTGACACAACTCTAAGCAAGAGCAGGCATGACAAACAAGCATGAATGAGTAGGCACATCATGGATCAAGCAACTCCTACTCATGCTAGTGGGTTTCAACTATTTACTACGGCAAAGACAGGTCATGCAAAGAAATGGGGTTCAACTTGAGGGAGTCCTGGATTAGGGGGTCCCCGGGCGTCCAGGCTATCCGACCTGGGTCGGACTGGTGGGCCGTGAAGATACAAGATTGAAGGCTTCCCCCCGTGTCCGAATGGGAATCTCCTTGGCGTGGAAGGCAAGCTTGGCATTCGTATATGAAGATTCCATTCTCTGTAAACCAACTCTGTACAACCCTAGTCCCCTCCAGTGTCTATATAAACCGGAGGGTTTAGTCCTTAGAGGTAGTCATAATCATACAAGCTAGACATCTAGGGTTTAGCCATTATGATCTCGTGGTAGATCAACTCTTGTCACCCCTATACTCATCAAAGTCAATCAAGTAGGAAGTAGGGTATTACCTCCATCAAGAGGGCCCGAACCAGGGCAAACATCTTGTCCCCTGCCTCCTGTTACCTTCGATCCTTAGAAGCACAGTTCGGGACCCCCTACCCGAGATCTTCTAGTTTTGACACCGACATTGGTGCTTTCATTGAGAGTTCCTCTGTGCTGTCGACAAAGGATTCGATGGCTCGTTCGATCATCCACAATGATGCTGTTTCGGTGGAGCTTTTTTCCCCGAGCCAAATTTTCGTATTCGGCGGCTTCGCGCTGCGTGCCATCTCGATTGGCCACCTCGAGCAAATCGATAGCTACGCCCGGGCCATCAGATCAGTTTCGAGAACCTAAACTATGTCGACGATATCCTAGGAGATTTGATCTTTGAAGGGTTCACGGCCCCAATCACTGCTCTGGCCTTAGATCTAGAGCAGGATATCAAGTCCGAAGACGGGAGTTCAGAGCTCACCGGACTCTCTGCAATTATGGAACTTGTTACCGGAGATCCGGAGGGGACGGCTTCATCGGCTAACCCAAAGACGAACCGAACTCCTCTTGTCACTTAAGCATCGGATACCGCGCCAGACCCTAAGTCCGAACTGTCGAGGTCTGTGTCAATCGGCCGCCGCCAGGAGGCTCCAACTTCGAACAGCCCCACGGACTCTCATTTCTCTGTCCAACCCTCGCCTTTAAATGAGGCTCTGGACTTAATGCGATCACTCGCCATTACGGAAGGATCACTTCCGAACTATGCCCAGCCCAGACTAGGGGCTGAGAGCGGGGAATTTTATGTCCCACCCACCACCCACTTCATAGCCACTGTTGAAGATCTAACCGACATGTTGGACTATGCCTCTGGAGACATCGACAGTATGGACGACGATGCCGGAGACGAACAAGGCCAAAACCCTCCATTTACCGAACGATGGACGGCCACCTCCACATACGACGTGTACATGGTGGACACACCCAAAGAAGATGGCGATGACGGCAAGAAGGATCCGGTTGAGGATAAGCCTACCGAAGCCCCTCCGAAGCGTCGACGTCAGCGGCGCCGCTCAAAATCGCGTCGCGACAAAGAAGGCAATAGCGGCACCGAAGACAATAATACTCCGGAGAATGCCGAAGACCCTGAAGCCCCTGTAGAGCCAACATCCGAACAGGGTGATTGGGAGGATGGGAAAGTAAACCCCGACGATCTTGTCGGGAATGAGGACTCGGAGGATAGTAACTACCTACTCAACTTCGAAGAGGATACGAGCCTCGACAATGAGAATTTTATCGTGATGGAGGAACCCCTTGAACAAGAGCACTTTAAGCGCCGGCTAATCGCCACTGCAAGAAGCCTGAAAAAGAAGCAGCAACAGCTTCAGGCTAATTGGGATTTTCTCAACGATATATGGACTAACGTCCTGGCAGCCGAGGAATACGGCCTCGAACGCCCAAGAAAGAGCTACCCGAAACGCAAGCTGCTAACCCGATCTGACGATGAGGCCCTAGAGCTCATACCGCCAACGTGTGGCGTTACTCACAGACCTGACCGACCACCACATGGCCGGGATAGAGCGGCAACGCAAGCTAAACACCAGCCCATACCACCTTGCCATAAAGGTAGGGGAACATCGGCTCTGGGATACACCTATGACCTACAACAGGACCTGGATAATGGAGCCGGTCATACCAGATCAATCTACGGATCACGGGGCCGTGCTCCAGCACGGGAAGACGACCATCTGGCCTCGCGCAACAAGCACAACCTCACCCGGGCTGAAAACCGCGTTCGGACTTCATCTGAACTATGTCGCAATGCGGCCCGATACAGAGGCACCGCACACCCCCTATGCTTCACCGATGAGGTAATGGAGCACCAGTTCCTAGAAGGGTTTAAACCCGTGAACATCGAATCATATGACGGTACAATAGATCCTGTAGTATGGATTGAAGATTTTCTTCTCCACATTCACATGGCTCGCGGCGACAATCTACATGCCATCAAATACCTCCCCCTAAAGCTTAAGGGACCAGCTCGGCACTGGTTAAATAGCCTCCCAGAGAACTCTATTGGAAACTGGGAAGACTTGGAAGACGCCATTAGAGACAACTTCCAAGGCACTTATATCCGACCTCCGGATGCTGATGACCTCAGCCATATAGTCCAACAGTCCGAAGAGTCATCCAGAAAATTATGGACCAGGTTCCTAATTAAAAAGAACCAGATTGTCGACTGCCCGGACGCCGAAGCCCTAGCGGCCTTTAAACACAGCATCCGCGACGAATGGCTCTCCCGACACCTTGGCCAAGAGAAGCCAAACTCCATGGCAGCCCTTACAGCACTCATGACCCACTTTTGCATGGGAGAAGACACCTGGTTAGCCCGTAGCAACAACGGTGCCAGCAACCCGGGTACTTCTGAAACCATAAATGGCAACGGCAGGCCCCGACGCAACAAACACAAGCGTCGAAGCAGCAATAACAATAACGAAGACATGGCGGTCAACGCTGGATTCAGTGGCTCCAAGTCTGGTCAGCAAAAGAAGCCATTTAAAAGAACTAAAGATGGCTCTTCCAGCCTGGACCAAATACTAGATCGACCCTGCCAGATTCACGGCACCCCCGACAAGCCTGCCAACCATACCAACAAAAGTTGTTGGGTCTTCAAACAGGCCGGAAAGCTGAACACCAAACATAAGGAGAAGGGGTCGCCCAGCGAGGACGACGATGAGGAGCCTCACCCACCGAATACAGGGGGACAGAAGAACCCCCCCCCCCCGAAGTCAAAACGATGAATACGATATACACTACTCACATCCCCAAGCGGGAGTGCAAGCGCACTCTAAGGACGTCTATGCGATAGAGCCAGTCACCCCAAAATTCAACCCATGGTTAGCCTGCCTGGTCACTTTTGATCATAGAGACCATCCAACCAGTATCTGTCACGGAAGCTCGGCCGTGTTGGTCCTAGACCCAATTAACGATGGATTCCACCTTATGCAAGTCCTCATGGACGACGGTAGCAGTCTTAACTTGCTCTATCAGGATGTGGTCCGCAAAATGGGTACTGATTCATCAAGAATTAAACCCACCAAAACTACCTTTAAAGGAGTAATACCTGGGGTAGAGGCCCGTTGCACGGGCTCAATCACATTGGAAGTCGTCTTTGGTTCACCGGACAACTTCCGAAGCGAAGACTTGACTTTCGACGTCGTCCCCTTCCGGAGCGGCTACAATGCACTGGTCAGACGAACCGCGTTCGCTCGCTTCAATGCGATCCCACATTACGCATATCTCAAACTGAAGATGCCCGAACCACGCGGTGTTATACCAGTCAATGGGAACACGGAGTGCTCCCTCTGTACTGAGGAGCACACCGCGGCCCTTGCAGCGGAAGTCCAGGGCGGTCTTATCAAGCCAAACACTACATCGGCAGTTAAGCCCCGGGACACTGTTAAACGTGTTCACACTACCCTACAGAGCGACAGTCCAGCTTTTCCGGAGCTCTATTAGCAATCCGGCTTCCGTCTCAGCCCCAACTGAATTGCAGCATACGTGCCACGCGTACATAACTATGCACTAGAGATACCATGGGCAAAGACAGAGGCATAGTAAAGACAAAGTCCACAATACAACTCTACCCTATCTGGACCCTCATGTTTCTTTTCTCTTATTTTTTCTTTTCCATGTTCCTTACAACCCCCATCACCTTTCGGCGGTACCAAGGGCCCTTTTCTAGGCCCCTCATGAAAACTCGATCGTTGATCCTTTCGAAGGATAATACACCAAGGAGAAAAAACAGCGTAGACGTGTGGCAGAGTATTTAAAGGATCTTTAAATATCACCTATTCCTTTTTAGGACCCGCACACAGCTTTCCCTGGTGCTCGGCATGTAAAATAGCCTTGATGCTTATTGCATCATTTGTAAAAATATGTTTTGATGTATCAATCAGACTATAGCGGAAATAGTTTTTCGCCCAATATATTCGGTACTGACTTATTTCCTAATCTGTATTCCCTCTTTTTCGTATGATTGCCATGTACACCTCGGTACGACTAACACCTCCTTCAAGGACCAAGCTATTGGGTCAAGTGTGTCTAGGTGCTATTCCGAACACCCCCGTGCTACCCACATGGGGGCTGAAGCCGACGACTGGCCAACTCTCAGATACCATGAACAGCCACACAGGAAGAAAAGAATTAGAGGTAACACAAGCAACATATTATACATAAGCCATGTTTCGTAATACAAAGTTCGAGAAACATGGATAGATTCATTCAAAAATAATGTCCTTCGAACACTGGCCCTCTACAATGTGGGAACCTTCCAAGACTTCATCAAAATACCGCTCCGGCGTGCGGTGCTCCTTCCATGTGGGCGGTCCATCGGTTGCCAGCTTGACGGCGTTCATCTTCGCCCACCGTACCTTGACACGGGCGAAGGCCATCCAGGCACCTTTGATACAGACCGACCCTTTATGGCATCCAGCCGGGGGTAGGCACTGACTAGCCGCTTCACGAGCCCGAAGTAGCTGCTGGGTATGGACTCGGCGGGCAAGAGACGGATTATAATATCCTTCAAAGCTAATCTAGCCACCCTATGCAGTTCGGTCAACTATTTCAGCTGATCGCTGAGGAGCACCGGATGCTCTGGCGCAAGGTACTGCGTCCAGAACAGCTTCTCCGTCGAGCTCCCCTCTTCGGCTCGGAAGAACTCCACAGCATCAGCAATACTTCGGGGCAGATCCGCAAATGCTCCTGGAGAACTCCAAACCCGGGTCAGTAAGAGGTACCTTCTCCTCACAAATTTGCTCTGCATAATAAAGGCCTTACCCACCACAATCTTATTGGCCTCTTGAATCTCCCTGCAGGCGCCTTCGACTTCAACTCAGGCCTCCTGCACACTTTGGAGGGCCTTAGCAAGCTCGGCATCTTGATCTGTAATCTTGCGCTCCAAGGATTCACATTTGCTTATGGCACCCCGGAGCTCCTTCTGAACTTCCTCTACCCTTGATTCATGATTTTGGCGGGTGGCTCGTTCCTCCTCCACCTCCTTCTTGGCTTCGGCCAGCGCATTCTTGAGGGTCTCGACCTTAGACGCGTCAACTATAAGCATAATTACAGAACTCGGCAAGATAACAAAAAAAGAAGTCATATCATTTCATATGTGAACAGGTATCACATACCTTGCTTCTCCTCCAACTGTTTGTTGGTGCGGATAAGCTCTTCATCGGCCCGCTCCAGCCTCCGCTTTAGTTCGGATACTTCGGCGATATGAGCGGTTGCCGCCAACTTCAAAGCATGTTTGTTCAAATAGACATGTATGATCATCTCCTGCGACATATTCGATCCTCTGTTCGGCCTTTCTTCACAAACGCCGTACAGAGTCTCAGGGGCTACTAACTATACACATGCATCTTTTTTATATATCTAAAAAGTACTACATCCCGTACCTCAAAGCATGTTAGAAGGCTGGTGTAGGCTTCGTTCAATCCGTTTTTAGCGGACCGAACCCTCTCCACTATCATATTATAAGGGTACGATGCTCTTCCACAATGGAAGCACTCTAAAGCGCTTCCACAAGATTGTTCGGCGCCTCCAGATTGACAGAGGTCGCCGGTGGAGTGGACGCGCGCCCTTCCATAAAAGGAGGCCGCTCACCATATCCCAGAGCGTGTGGGTCTCCGGAATGACATCCGGTTGGGGGCCGGAGTGGTCCTAGCCCCCGTCGCCAGTCTCCATGGGGTCGGTTCCCCCATGTTCTCGGCAGCAGAGGTATTACCCTATGGCACCATCTTGACGGCTTCCCGCACCTTTCCATGGCCCAGAAGGGTCTCTCGGGACAACACTTCGGTGTTGTCCGTAGAAGTGGGTGGGGAGGCCGGCGGAGGCGACTCGCTCTCCATCATGTTCGATCCCAGCGAATTCCCAGAAGACGATGATCACTGGGGAATATCACGGGCCGGACTACACTACGTGATTCTATGTGTTAGTATCGCAAGGCATAAAGCCGGATATATACATTATCCTTAAAAACTTACGATTCGGCCGAAGGCTTCGGCTTGGGGTTTGATACGTCTCCAACATATCTATAATTTTTTATTGCTCCATGCTATATTATCTACTGTTTTGGACTATATTGGGCTTTATTTTCCACTTTTATATTATTTTTGGGACTAACCTATTAACCGGAGGCCCAGCCCAGAATTGCTGTTTTTTGCCTATTTCAGTGTTTCGGAGAAACAGAATATCAAACGGAGTCCAAACGGAATAAAATCTTCGAGAACGTGATTTTGTCACCGAACGTGATCCAGGAGACTTGGACTCTACGCCAGGGAGTCAAAGAGGAGGTCACGAGGGTGGGGGCGCCCCCCCTAGGGCGCGCCCCCTACCTTGTGGGCCCCTCGGTGCTCCACCGACGTACTTCTTCCTCATATATATACACATGTACCCCCAAACGATCAGAACAGGAGCCAAAACCTAATTCCACCGCCGCAACTTTCTGTATCCACGAGATCCCATCTTGGGGCCTGTCCCGGAGCTCCACCGGAAGAGGGCCATCATCACGGAGGGCTTCTACATCATCCTAGCCCCTCCGATGAAGTGTGAGTAGTTTACCTCAGACCTTTGGGTTCATAGTTAGTAGCTAGATGGCTTCTTCTCTCTCTTTGAATCTCAATACAAAGTTCTCCCCCTCTCTTGTGGAGATCTATTCGATGTAATCTTCTTTTTGCGGCGTGTTTGTTGAGACCGATGAATTGTGGGTTTATGATCAAGTCTATCTATGAATAATATTTGAATATTCTCTAAATTCTTTTATGTATGATTGGTTATCTTTGCAAGTCTCTTCGAATTATCCGTTTGGTTTGGCCAACTAGATTGGTAGTTCTTGCCATGGGAGAAGTGCTTAGCTTTGGGTTCGATCTTGCGATGTCCTTACCCAGTGACAGAAGGGGCAGCAAGGCAAGTATTGTATCGTTGCCATCGAGGATAACAAGATGGGGTTTATTTCATATTGCATGAATTTATCTCTCTACATCATGTCATCTTGCTTAAGGCATTACTCTGTTTTTAACTTAATACTCTAGATGCATGCTGGATAGCGGTCGATGAGTGGAGTAATAGTAGTAGATGCAGAATCGTTTTGGTCTACTTGTCACGGACATGATGCCTATATACATGATCATGCCTAGATATTCTCATAACTATGCTCAATTCGGTCAATTGCTCAACAGTAATTTGTTCACCCACCATAGAATACTTATACTCTTGAGAGAAGCCACTAGTGAAACCTATGGCCCCCGGGTCTATTCTTATCATATCAATCTCCATCACTTTAATCTTGCTTTGCTTTTTTACTTTGCCTTTACTTCTTACTTTGCATATTTATATCAAAAATACCAAAAATATTATATCTATTAGATCTCACTCTCGTAAGTGACCGTGAAGGGGTTGACAACCCCTAATCGCGTTGGTTGCGAGTAGCTATTGTTTTGTGCAGGTACGAGGGACATGAGCGTGGCCTCCTACTGGATTGATACCTTGGTTCTCAAAAACCGAGGGAAATACTTACGCTACTCTGCTGCATCATCCCTTCCTCTTCGGGGAAAACCAACGCAAGCTCAAGACGTAGCAAGAAGGATTTCTGGCGCCGTTGCCGGGGAGTCTACGCAAAAAGTCAACATACCAAGTACCCATCGCAATCCTTGTCTCTCGCATTACATTATTTGCCATTTGCCTCTCGCTTTCCTCTCCCCCACTTCACCCTTGCCGTTTTATTCGCCCTCTCTCTCTATCCTCCCTCTCTATTTGCCTCTTTTGCCCGTTTGCTTTTGTTTGCTCGTGTGTTAGATTGCTTGTTTGTCGCGATGGCTCAAGATAATACTAAATTTTGTGACTTCACCAATACCAATAATAATGATTTCCTTAGCACTCCGATTGATCCTCTTACTGATGCTGAATCTTGTGAAATTAATACTGCTTTGTTGAATCTTGTTATGAAAGATCAATTCGCTGGCCTTCCTAGTGAGATGTCGCTACTCATCTGAATAGCTTCGTTGATTTATGTGATATGCAAAAGAAAAAAGATGTCGAAAATGATGTCGTTAAATTGAAGCTATTTCCTTTTTCGCTTAGAGATCGTGCTAAAGCTTGGTTTTCGTCTTTGCCTAAGAATAGTATTGATTCATGGAACAAGTGCAAAGATGCTTTTATCTCTAAGTATTTTCCTCCAGCTAAGATCATCTCTCTTAGAAACGATATTATGAAATTTAAACAACCTGATCATGAACATGTTTCACAAGCTTGGGAGAGAATGAAATTAATGATACGTAATTGCCCTACTCATGGTTTGAATTTGTGGATGATTATACAAAAAATTTATGCCAGGTTGAATTTTGCTTCTAGAAATCTTTTAGATTCGTCCGCGGGAGGCACTTTTATGGAAATCACTTTAGGAGATGCTACTAAACTCCTAGATAATATTATGGTTAATTATTATCAATGGCATACTGAAAGAACTTCTAATAAAAAAGTGCATGCGATAGAAGAAATCAATGTGTTGAGTGGAAAGATGGATGAACTTATGAAATTATTTTCTACTAAGAGTGTTTCTTCTCATCCTAATGATATGCCTTTGTCTACTTTGATTGAGAATAACAATGAATCTATGGATGTGAATTTTGTTGGTAGGAATAATTTTGGTAACAACGCATATAGAGGGAATTTTAATCCTAGGCCATATCCTAGTAATCCTTCTAATAATTATGGGAATTCCTACAACAACTCTTATGGAAATTATAATAAGATGCCCTCTGAATTTGAGAATAGTGTTAAAGAGTTTATGAGTTCACAAAAGAATTTTAATGCTATGATTGAAGAAAAATTGCTTAAGATTGATGATTTGGCTAGGACCGTTGATAGAATTGCTCTTGATGTTGATTCTTTGAAACTTAGATCTATTCCACCTAATCATGATATCAATGAGTCTCTAAAAGCCATGAGAATTGCAATTGATGAGTGTAAGGAAAGAACCACTAGGATGTGTGCTTCCAAAGATGCCTTTATTAAAGCGTGTTCTTCCAATTCCTATGAAAATCAAGATGAAGATCTAAAAGTTATTGATGTGTCTCCAATTAAATCTTTATTTTGCAATATGAATCTTGATGAAACTGAATATGATCTTCCTTGACCTAGAAGGCGTTCTAAAAATTCAGAGTATTTAGATCTTAATGATGAAATTGATGGAAGTGGGATTGAAAGAAATAAAAATCTAGATGTTGCTAAACCAACTATATTGGATTCCAAGGAGTTTAATTATGAAAGTTGCTCTTTAGTTGATTGTATTTCCTTGTTGCAATCCGTGCTAAATTCTCCACATGCTTATTGTCGAAATAAAGCCTTCACCGAACATATTGTTGATGCCTTGATGCAATCTTATGAAGAAAAACTTGAGTTGAAAGTTTCTATACCTAGAAAACTCTATGATGAGTGGGAACCAACTATTAAAATTAAAATTAAAGATCATGAGTTTTATGCTTTGTGTGATTTGGGTGCTTGTGTCTCCACTATTCCCAAGACTTTGTGTGATTTACTAGATTTCCGTAATTTTGATGATTGCTCTCTAAACTTGCATCTTGCGGATTCCACTATTAAGAAACCTATGGGAAGAATTAATGATGTTCTTATTGTTGCAAATAGGAATTATGTGCCCGTAGATTTCATTGTTCTTGATATAGATTGCAATCCTTCTTGCCCTATTATTCTTGGTAGACCTTTCCTTAGAACGGTTGGTGCGATTATTGATATGAAGGAAGGAAATATTAGATTTCAATTTCCATTAAAAAAGGGAATGGAACACTTTCCAAGAAAGAAAATAAAATTGCCTTATTAAACTATCATGAGAGCCACTTATGGATTGCCTACCAAAGATGGCAATACCTAGATCTATCCTCGCTTTTAGGCCTAGCTAGGGGCGTTAAACGATAGCGCTTGTTGGGAGGCAACCCAATTTTATTTTTATTCCTTGCTTTTTGATCCTGCTTAGTAACAAATAAATTATTTATACTCTGTTTTGGTTGTGTTTTTTGTGTTTAATTAGTGTTTGTGCCAAGTAGAACCGTTGGGAAGACTTGGGGAAAGTTTTGTTGAACTTGCTGTAAAAAACAGAAACTTTAGCGCTCACGTGAACTGCTGTCATTTTTATTTGGAGAGAGATATTTAGTTAATTATTTTTTAAGATGATTAATAGATAAATTACTCACGTCCAGCAATTTATTTTAGAATTTTTGGGGTTCCAGATCTTGCGCTAGCTACAGATTACTACAGACTGTTCTGTTTTTGACAGATTCTGTTTTTCGTGTGTTGTTTGATTATTTTGATGAATCTATGGCTAGTAAAATAGTTTATAATCCATAGAGAAGTTGGAATACAGTAGGTTTAACACCAATATAAATAAAGAATGAGTTCATTACAGTACCTTGAAGTGGTCTTTTGTTTTCTTTCGCTAACGGAGCTCACGAGTTTTCTTCCTTGAGTTTTGTGTTGTGAAGTTTTCAAGTTTTGGGTGAATTCTTGTGATGGATTATGGAACAAGGAGTGGCAAGAGCCTAAGCTTGGGGATTCCCATGGCACCCCCAAGATAATCCAAGGACACCAAAAAGTCAAAGCTTGGGGATGCCCCGGAAGGCATCCCCTCTTTCGTCCACTTCCATCGGTAATTTACTTGGAGCTATATTTTTATTCACCAACATGATATGTGTTTTTCTTGGAGTGTCTTGTATTATTTGTGTCTTTGTGTCTTAGTATGCCACAATCATCCTTGCTGTACACACCTTTTGAGAGCGCCATACATGAATTAAAATTTGATAGAATATTCTATGTGCTTCACTTATATCTTTTGAGCTAAGTAGTTTTGCTCTATGTGCTTCACTTATATCTTTTGAGCGTTATAATTTTGCTCTATGTGCTTCACTTAGATCTTTTAGAGCACGGTGGTGGATTTGTTTTACAGAAACTATTGATCTCTCATGCTTCACTTAAATTATTTTGAGAGTCTCTTAATAGCATGGTAATTTTCTTAATAATAATATGCTTGGTATTCAAGATCTGTGGAACTTTCTTTTGAGTGTGTTGAATACTAAGAAAAGATTAAGCGTGATAATTGTTTTGAGATATGGAGGTGATAATATTAAAGTCATGCTAGTTGAGTAGTTGTGAATTTAAAGAATACTTGTGTTAAAGTTTGTGATTCCCATAGCATGCACGTATGGTGAACCTTTATGTGATGAAGTCGGAGCATGATATATTTATTGATTGTCTTCCTTATGAGTGGCGGTCGGGGACGAGCGATGGTCTTTTCCTACCAATCTATCCCCCTAGGAGCATGCGCGTAATACTTTGCTTTGATAACTTCTAGATTTTTGCAATAAGTATATGAGTCCTTTATGACTAATGTTGAGTCCATGGATTATGCGCACTCTCACCCTTCCACCTTTGCTAGCCTCTCTAATACCGCGCACCTTTCGCCGGTATCATACACCTACCATATACCTTCCTCAAAACAGCCACCATACCTACCTATTATGGCATTTCCATAGCCATTCCGAGATATATTGCCATGCAACTTTCCACCATCTAGTTCTTCATGACATATTCATCATTGTCATATTGCTTAGCATGATCATGTAGTTGACATAGTATTTGTGGCAAAGCCACCGTTCGTAATTCTTACATACTTGTCACTCTTGATTCATTGCATATCCCGGTACACCGTCGGAGGCATTCATATAGAGTCATACTTTGTTTTATAATCGAGTTGTAATCATTGAGTTGTAAATAAATAGAAGTGTGGTGATCATCCTTAATAGAGCATTGTCCCAAATAAAAAAAGAGAAAGGCCAAATAAAAAAAGAAAGGCCAAATAAAAAAAAGAAGGCCCAAAAAAAGAAAATAAATAAAAAGGGACAATGCTACTATCTTTTTTCCACACTTGTGCTTCAAAGTAGCACAATGATATAGCGAGTCTCATATATTGTGCTTCAAAGTAGCACCATGTTCTTCATATAGAGAGTCTCATATGTTGTCACTTCCATATACTAGTGGGAATTTTACATTATAGAACTTGGCTTGTATATTCCAATGATGGGCTTCCTCAAATTGCCCTAGGTCTTCGTGAGCAAGCAAGTTGGATGCACACCCACTTAGTTTCTTTTTGAGCTTTCATACATTTATAGCTCTAGTGCATCCGTTGCATGGCAATCCCTACTCACTCACATTGATATCTATTGATGGGCATCTCCATAGCCCGTTGATACGCCTAGTTGATGTGAGACTATCTTCTCCTTTTTGTCTTCTCCACAACCACCATTCTATTCCACCTATAGTGCTATATCCATGGCTCACGCTCATGTATTGTGTGAAGATTGAAAAAGTTTTGAAAAATTTAGAGTATGAAACAATTGCTTGGCTTGTCATCGGGGTTGTGCATGATTTAAATACTTTGTGTGGTGAAGATGGAGCATAGCCAGACTATATGACTTTGTAGGGAGAACTTTCTTTGGCCATGTTATTTTGACAAGACATAATTGCTTTGTTAGTATGCTTGAAGTATTATTATTTTTATGTCAATATAAACTTTTGTCTTGAATCTTTCTAATCTGAATATTCATACCACAATTAAGAAGATTTGCATTGAAATTATTCCAAGTAGCACTCCGCATCAAAAATTCTCTTTTTATCATTTACCTACTCGAGGACGAGCAGGAATTAAGCTTGGGGATGCCTGATACGTATCCAACATATCTATAAGTTTTGATTGCTCCATGCTATATTATCTACTGTTTTGGACTATATTGGGCTTTATTTTCCACTTTTATATTAATTTTGGGACTAACCTATTAACCGGAGGCCCAGCCCAGAATTGCTGTTTTTTGCCTATTTCAGTGTTTCAGAGAAACAAAATATCAAACGGAGTCCAAACGGAATAAAATCTTCGGGAACGTGATTTTCTCACCGAACGTGACCCAGGAGACTTGGACTCTACGCCAGGGAGTCAAAGAGGAGGTCACAAGGGTGGAGGGCACCCCCCCTAGGGCGCGCCCCCTGCCTTGTGGGCCCCTCGGTGCTCCACCGACGTACTTCTTCCTCCTATATATACACACGTACCCCCGAACAATCAGAACAGGAGCCAAAAACCTAATTCCGCCACCGCAACTTTCTGTATCCACAAGATCCCATCTTGGGGCCTGTTCCGGAGCTCCGCCGGAAGAATGCCGTCATCACGGAGGGCTTCTACATCATCCTAGCCCCTCCGATGAAGTGTGAGTAGTTTACCTCAGACCTTCGGGTCCATAGTTAGTAGCTAGATGGCTTCTTCTCTATCTTTGAATCTGAATACAAAGTTCTCCCCCTCTCTTGTGGAGATCTATTCGATGTAATCTTATTTTTGCGGTGTGTTTGTTGAAACCGATGAATTGTGGGTTTATGATCAAGTCTATCTATGAATAATATTTGAATCTTCTCTGAATTCTTTTATGTATGATTGGTTATCTTTGCAAGTCTCTTAGAATTATCCGTTTGGTTTGGCCAACTAGATTGGTAGTTCTTGCCATGGGAGAAGTGCTTACCTTTGGGTTCGATCTTGCGGTGTCCTTACCCAGTGACAGAAGGGGCAGCAAGGCACGTATTGTATCGTTGCCATCGAGGATAACAAGATGGGGTTTATTTCATATTGCATGAGTTTATCTCTCTACATCATGTCATCTTGCTTAAGGCGTTACTCTGTTTTTAACTTAATACTCTAGATGCATGCTGGATAGCGGTCGATGAGTGGAGTAATAGTAGTAGATGCAGAATCGTTTCGGTCTACTTGTCACGGACGTGATGCCTATATACATGATCATGCCTATATAATCTCATAACTATGCTCAATTCTGTCAATTGCTCAACAGTAATTTGTTCCACCCACCGTAGAATACTTATGCTTTTGAGAGAAGCCACTAGTGAAACCTATGGCCCCCAGGTTTATTCTCATCATATCGATCTCCATCACTTTAATCTTGCTTTGCTTTTTTACTTTGCCTTTACTTTTTACTTTGCATCTTTATATCAAAAATACCAAAAATATTATATCTATCAGATCTCACTCTCGTAAGTGACCGTGAAGGGCTTGACAACCCCTAATCGCGTTGGTTGCGAGTAGCTATCATTTTGTGCAGGTACAAGGGACATGAGCGTGGCCTCCTACTGTATTGATACCTTGGTTCTCAAAAACTGAGGGAAATACTTACGCTACTCTGCTGCATCATCCCTTCCTCTTTGGGGAAAACCAACGCAAGCTCAAGACGTAGCAGGGTTCCATTCAGGGACGGCTTTGACGTCCGATTCTGAATCGTCTAAAAGGGAGAGTTTCCCCTTCTTGGACACCTCCGCCTCTAGATCCGCGGAAGCCCCGCTTTTCTTCTTTCCCCCTTAGGGGGATAATTGTTCTCCTCCACTTCCTCCTCGTCTTCATCATGGGAGGAGAGAGCTCCGGTATCTTCGAATGATATGTCTGAAATACCTTTGCGGCGAAGGCCACTTCAGACCTCCTTGCTCTTCTTCTTGGCCTTCTTTTTCGGCGCCTGGTACGGTGCCAGAACCAGCATCTTCGTCAGAAAAGGAATAGCTGGGCCTTCGGGTAGGGGAGCCGGAGACTTGATCTGCTCTGCCTTCTTCGTCCATCCCTAGGGGGCAAGGGGAAGGTTTAAACTTACTCTTTGGATCCACAAATCGAAGATATGATTAGAAAACTGAAAAACTTACTAGAGTGGCTGGATGAGCGCAGTCGTGGCCGAGGTCTTCGGTCGTTGGGGGCCACATCTTTTGGGTCTTAAAAAGCAGCTTCCGTATATCTTCGTGCCTTGTGCCGAAGAATCGTTGCAAGGTTCAGGGACTTACCGGATCAAACTCCCACATATGGGGAGTCTGGCGTTGGCAGGGGAGAATCCAGCGAAACAGCATCACCTGGATCACGTTGGCAAGGCTGATGTTCTTCTCCACCATGCTCTTAATATGCTTTTGTAGCGTCATCACCTCGTCGGATGACACCCAATCCAGGCCTTTTTTGAGCCATGATGTCAGCCACATTGGTGGACCGGTTCTGAACTCAGGAGTGGCGGCCCATGTGGCGTCACGAGGTTCCGTAACATAGAACCACTCCTGTTGCCACCGCTTCACGGTCTCTACAAAAGTCCCCTGGAACCAGGTGACGTTAGGGAGCTTGATCACCATGGCACCGCCGCACTCCGCGTGTTGACCCTCGACCACCTTCGGCTTCACATTAAAGACCTTGAGCCATAGGCCGAAGTGGGGGGTGCGGAGGAACTCCTCGCACACGACGATGAACGCCGAGATGTTGAGTAATGAATTTGGAGCTAGATCATGGAAATCTAGCCCGTAATAGAACATGAGTCCGCGGACAAAAGGGTGAAGAGGAAACCCTAGCCCGCAAAGAAAATGGGGGATGAATACTACCCTCTCATTGGGCTCGGGTGTGGGAATGATCGGCTTGTTGGCAGGGAGCTGATAGGTGATTTCCTTGGCTAAATACCCTGCTTCCCAGAGTTCCTTGATGTGCTCCTTCGTGACGGAGGAGGCCATCCACTTGCCCTGTGCTCCAGATTCAGACATGGTCGGAGTGATAGTTGGGGACGGAAGGGGTTGAAGGTGGGGCGCTTGAGCTCAAGGATGGACGGGATGAGGAGGAAGAAGGTGTAGGGTAAAAAGCGGATCTTTATCTTCTCATAAAGTCAGTGAATGTCGAACGTCCCCCCATGAGCCTTAAAACTTGCCTATTCCCCAGGAGTCGTGTGAGTGGCACGGTCGGATTACCCAAATCCGTATTGATGAGAATCCTGCAATAAGGGGACACGATCTCTGCTTTGACAAGATGTGTCAATGAATACCGCATCTCGGAACGCGAAGTGGGAGGCTAAAAAACGGTTCGAAATAATAATAAGACCGGAACACAATACCTCGCAGAAAAAGTTGTTAGAAGACATAACCTATTTCTACTTAAGTATTTTTGCCCTCGTGGTTCAGGGTTGTAACTATTGTACAGAGCCGGATATAGTTGTTTTGATCAACTGCTTTGGAGTATTCGGAGGAAGAACCCGCCTTGCAATGACGAAGACAATCTATGCGTCGGACCCATCATCATTGAAGCCTAGTTCAGGGGCTACTGAGGGAGTCTGAGGTTAGGGGGCGTCCGGGCATCCGGGCTATGCGACATGGGCGGACTGGTGGGCCGTGAAGATACAAGATTGAAGGCTTCTCCCCGTGTCCAGATGGGACTCTCCTTGGCGTGGAAGGCATGCTTGGCGTTTGGATATGAAGATTCCTTTCTCTGTAGACCGACTCTGTACAACCCTAGTCCCCTCCGGTGTCTATATAAACCGGAGGGTTTAGTCCTTAGTGGCAGTCATAATCATACAAGCTAGACATCTCTGGTTTAGCCATTACGATCTCATTGTAGATCAGCTCTTGTAACCCCTATACTCATCAAAGTCAATCAAGCAGGAAGTAGGGTATTACCTCCATCAAGAGGGCCCGAACCTGGGTAAACATCGTGTCCCCTGCCTCCTGTTACCTCTGATCCTTTGACACATAGTTCGGGACCCCCTACCTGAGATCTGCCGGTTTTGACACCGACACAACTACC
Organism: Triticum dicoccoides; assembly: GCF_002162155.2. NCBI lineage: Eukaryota > Viridiplantae > Streptophyta > Magnoliopsida > Poales > Poaceae > Triticum > Triticum dicoccoides. The sequence goes on along the minus strand of NC_041386.1, from coordinate 267,085,680 downwards.
GCAACATGTAGCAGTTGAATCGTTGTTGTCCTAATGCAGTAAAAGAGAGCAAGAGCGAGAGAGTGGGATTGTATCGGAATGCTCAAAGGGGGTTTGCTTGCCTGACACTTCTGAACATAGTAATAGCTCTTCATCAGTGGCATCGATCACATCGCCGGAACAACGTCTACTAAGAAGGAACAAACACCGGCAAACAAGATGGGACACAATCAATGCAATGCAACAATATGAAGCATGATTTCTACCTCTTGAGCATGCATTGGTTTTCCCATGAAGAGGAAAGGGTGATGCAGCAAAGCAGCGTAAGTATTTCCCTCAGTTTTTGAGAACCAAGGTATCAATCCAGTAGGAGACCACGTGTGAGTCACCTCATACCAACACAAACAAATAAGAACCTTGCAACCAACACGATAAACGAGTTGTCAATCCCTTCACGGCCACTTGCAAGAGTGAGATCTGATAGAGATAATAATAATAAGATAAATATTTTTGGTATTTTATGATGTAGATTCAAAGTAAAGATTGCAAAATAAGATAGATTGGAAACTTGTATGATGGGAAATAGACCCGGGGGGCATAGGTTTCACTAGTGGCTTCTCTCAAGATAGCATAAGCATTACGGTGGGTGAGCAAATTAATGTCAAGCAATTGATAGAAAAGCAAATAATTATGAGAATATCTAGGTATGATCATGTATATAGGCATCATGTCCGTGATAAGTAGATCGACTCCTGCATGCATCTACAACTATTACTCCACACATCGACCGCTATCCAGCATGCATCTAGAGTATTAAGTTCATAAGAACAGAGTAACACTTTAAGCAAGATGACATGATGTATAGGGATAAACTCATGCAATATGATATAAACCCCATCTTTTTATCCTCGATGTCAACAATACAATACGTGTCATTTCCCTTTCTGTCACTGGGATCGAGCACCACAAGATTGAACCCAAAGCTAAGCACTTCTCCCATTGCAAGAAGGATTAATCTAGTAGGCCAAACCAAACTGATAATTCGAAGAGACTTGCAAAGATAACGAATCATACATAAAAGAATTCAGAGAAGATTCAAATATTGTTCATAGATAGTCTTGATCATAAACCCACAATTCATCGGATCTCGACAAACACACCGCAAAAGAAGATTACATCGAATAGATCTCCAAGAGAATCGAGGAGAACTTTGTATTGAGATCCAAAGAGAGAGAAGAAGCCATCTAGCTAATAACTATGGACCCAAAGGTCTGAGGTAAAATACTCACACATCATCGGAGGGGCCATGGAGTTGATGTAGAGGCCCTCCATGATCAATGCCCCCTCCGGTGGAGCTCCGAAAAAGGCCCCAAGATGGGATCTCTTGGGTATAGAAGGTTGCGGCAGTGGAAATAGGGTTTCGTGGTGCTCCTGGATGTTTTCAGGGTACGTAGGTATATATAGGAGGAAGAAGTAGGTCGGTGGAGCCACAAGGGGCCCATGAGGGGGGAGGGTGCACCCAGGGGGGTAGGCGCGCCCCCTTCCTCGTGGCCTCCTCGTTGGTTGCTTGACGACCACTCCAAGTCATCTCGATCACGTTTGTTCCAAAAATCGCGCTCCCGAAGGTTTCATTCCGTTTAGACTCCGTTTGATATTCCTTTTCTACGAAACACTGAAATAGGCAAAAAAGCAGCAATTTGGGCTAGGCCTCCAGTTAATAGGTTAGTCCCAAAAATAATATAAAAGTGTATAAATAAGCACATTAAACATCCAAAACAGAATATATAATAGCATCGAACAATCAAAAATTATAGATACATTGGAGACGTATCAAGCATCCCCAAGCTTAATTCCTGCTCGTCCTCGAGTAGGTAAATGATAAATACAGAATTTTTGATGTGGAATGCTTTCTATAATATTCTTCAATGTATTTTTCTCTATTGTGGCATGAATGTTCAGATCCGAAAGATTCAAGATAAAAGTTTATTGGTGACATAAAAATAGTAATACTCCAAGTATGCTAATCAAGCAATTATGTCTTATCAAAATACCATAGCCAAAGAAAACTTATCCCTAAAAGTCACATAGTTTGGCCATGCTTCATTTTCGTCACACAAAATGCTCTCATCATGCACAACCCCGATGACAAGCCAAACAATTGTTTCATACTTAGCCTTTTCAAATTCTTTCAACTTTTACACAATATATGAGCACGAGCCATGGACATAGCACTATGGGTGGAATAGAATATGATGATTGAGGTTATGTGAGAAGACAAAAAGGGAGAAAGTCTCACATTGACGCGGCTAATCAATGAGCTATGGAGATGCCCGACGATTGATGTCAATGCAAGGAGTAGGGATTGCCATGCAACGGATGCACTAGAGCTATAAATATATGAAAGCTCATCAAAGAAACTAAGTGGGTGTGCATCCAAATCGCTTGCTCATGAAGACCTAGGGCATTTGAGGAAGCCCATCATTGGAATATACAATCCAAGTTCTATAATGAAAAATTCCCACTATTATATGAAAGTGACAAAATAAGAGACTCTCTATCATGAAGATCATGGTGCTACCTTGAAGCACAAGTGTGGAAAAAGGATAGTAACATTGTCCCTTCTCTCTTTTTCTCTCTTTTTCTCTTTTTTTATTTGGGCTTTCTTTTTTGGCCTCTTTTCTCTTTTTTATATTTTATTTTTCGTCCGGAGTCTCATCCCGACTTGTGGGGGAATCATAGTCTCCATCATCCTTTCCTCACTGGACAATGCTCTAATAATGATGATCATCACACTTCTTTTTACTTACAACTCAAGAATTACAACTCAATACTTAGAACAAAATATGACTCTATGTGAATGCCTCCGATGGTGTACCGGGATATGCAATGAATCAAGAGTGACATGTATGAAAAATTATGAACGGTGGCTTTGCCACAAATACAATGTCAACTACATGATCATGCATGGCAGTATGACAATGATGATGCGTGTCATAATAAATGGAACGGTGGAAAGTTGCATGGCAATATATCTTGGAATGGATATGGAAATGCCATAATAGGTAGGTATGGTGGCTGTTTTGAGGAAGATATAAGGAGGCTTATGTGTGATAGAGTGTATCATATCACGGGGTTTGGATGCACCGGCGAAGTTTGCACCAACTCTCAAGGTGAGAAAGGGCAATGCACAATACCGAAGAGGCTAGCAATGATGGAAGGGTGAGAGTACGTATAATCCATGGACTCAACATTAGTCATAAAGAACTCACATACTTATTGCAAAAATCTACAATTCATTAAAACCAAGCACTACGTGCATGCTCCTAGGGGGATAGATTGGTAGGAAAAGACCATCACTCGTCCCCGACCGCCACTCATAAGGAAAGCAATCAAAGAACACCCCATGCTTCAAATTTGTCACATAATGTTTACCATACATGCATGCTACGGGACTTGGTAACTTCAACACAAGTATTCATCAATTTCACAATTACTCAACTAGCACACCTCTAGTATTACCACATTTATATCTCAAAACAATCTATCAAGCATCCAACTTCTCTTAGCATTTAAAATTTATAACCAAAGTGAATTACCATGCTGTTCTAAATGACTCTCAAAATGATATAAGTGAATAATGGGAGATCAATTATTTCTATAAAATAGAACCACCACCGTGCTCTAAAAGATATAAGCGAAGCACTAGAGAAAAATTATCCAACTCAAAAGATATAAGTGAAGCACATAGAGTATTCTAATAAATTCCAATTCATGTGTGTCTCTCCCAAAAGGTGTGTACAGCAAGGATGATTGTGGTAATATAAAAAGCAAGGACTCAAATCATACAAGACGCTCCAAGCAAAACACATATCATGTGGCGAATAAAAATATAGCTCCAAGTAAAGTTACCGATGGACGAAGACGAAAGAGGGGTGCCTTCCGGGGCATCCCCAAGCTTAGGATTTCGGTTGTCCTTGTATTTTACCTTGGGGTGCCTTGGGCATCCCCAATCTTAGGCTCTTTCCACTCCTTGTTCCATAATCTATCAAATCTTTACCAAAAACATGAAAACTTCACGACACAAAACTTAAAAGAAAATCTTCGTGAGCTCCGTTAGTAAAAGAAAACAAACCACCACTTCAAGGTAATGTAATTAACTCATCATTTATTTATATTGGTGTTAAAACTACTGTATTCCAACTTTTCTATGGTTCATAAACTCTATTACTAACCATAGATTCATCAAAATAAGCAAACTACACACGAAAAACAGAATCTGTCAAAAACAGAACAGTCTGTAGTAATCTGTAGGTTTCGAATACTTATGGAACCCCAAAAATTCTAAAATAAATTGATAGAGGTGGGGCATTTATCTATTCATCATCTTCAAAAAGAATTAACTAAATATCACTCTTCAATAAAAAATGGCAGCAATTCTTGTGAGCGCTAAAGTTTCTGTTTTTTACAGCAAGATCAAAAAGACTTCCCCCAAGTCTTCCCAACGGTTATACTTGGCACAAACACTAATTAAACACAAAAAACACAACCAAAAAACAGGCTATATAAATTATTTATTACTAAACAGGAACAAAAATCAAGGAATAAAAATAAATTGGGTTGCCTCCCAACAAGCGCTATCGTTTAACGCCCCTAGCTAGGCATAAAAGCAAGGATAGATTTAGGTATTGCCATCTTTGTTAGGCAATCCATAAGTGGCTCTCATAATAGATTCATATGGTATTTAATTTAATTTCTAGGGAAGTGTTCCATGCCCTTCCTTAACGGAAATTGGAATCTAATATTTCCTTCCTTCATATCAATAATTGCACCAATCGTTCTAAGGAAAGGTCTACCAAGAATAATAGGACATGAACGATTGCAATCTATATCAAGAACAATGAAATCTACAGGCACATAATTCCTATTTTAACAATAAGAACATCATTAATTCTTCCCATAGGTTTCTTAATGGTGGAACCCGCAAGGTGCAAGTTTAAAGAACAATCATCAAATTCATGAAAACCTAGCAAATCACACAAAGTTTTTGGGATCGTGGAAACACTAGCACCCAAATCACACAAAGCATAGCATTCATGATCTTTAATTTTTATTTTAATTGTATCTTCCCACTCATCATAAAGTTTTCTAGGGATAGAAACTTCCAACTCAAGTTTTTCTTCGTAAAATTGCATTAAAGCATCAACGATATGTTTAGTAAAAGCTTTATTTTGACTATAAGCATGAGGAGAATTTAGCACAAATTGCAACAAGGAAATACAATATATCAAAGAGCAATTATCATAATTAAATTCATTGAAATCCAAGACAGTGGGTTCATTGCTATTTAAAGTTTTGACCTCTCCAATCCCACTTTTATCAATTTTTGCATCAAGATCTAAAAACTCTGAATCATTGGGATGCCTTCTAACTAAAGTTGACTCATCTCCAGTCCCATCATTATCAATATTCATATTGCAAAACAAAGATTTAATAGGGGACACATCAATAACTTTTATATCTTCATCATTATTTTCATGGAAACTAGAAGAACATGCTTTCACAAAGCAATGTTTGTTTGCACGCATCCTTGCGGTTCTTTATTTGCACTCATCAATGGAAATTCTCATAGCTTTGAGAGACTCATTGATATCATGCTTAGATGGAATAGATCTAAGTTTCAAAGAATCAACATCAAGAGAAATTCTATCCACGTTCCTAGCCAACTCATCAATCTTAGATATTTTTTCTTCAATCGAAGCATTGAAACTCTTTTGCGAACTAATAAATTCTTTAATATCAGAGGGCATATTATTATAATTTCCATAAGAATTATTGTAGGAATTACCATAATTATTAGAGGAATTACTAGGAAATGACCTAGGATTAAAATTACCTCTATACGCGTTATTACCAAAATTGTTCCTACCAACAAAATTCGCATCCATAGATTCATTATTATTCTCAATCAAAGTAGACAAAGGCATATCATTAGGATCAGTAGGAGCACTCTTATTAGCAAACAATTTCATAAGTTCATCCATCTTTCCACTCAAAACATTAATCTCTTCAATTGCATGCACCTTTTTACTAGTAGATCTTTTAGTGTGCCATTGACAATAATTAACCATAATATTATCTAGGAGTTTGGTAGCTTTTGCTAAAGTGATTTTCATAAAAGTGCCTCCCGCAGCCAAATCTAAAAGATTTCTAGAAGGAAAATTCAATCGGCATAAATTTTTTGTATAATCATCCATAAATTCAAACCATGTGTAGGGCAATTACATATCATTAATTTCATCCTCTCCCAAGATTGTGCAACATGCTCATGATCAAGTTGCTTAAAATTCATAATATCATTTCTAAGAGAGATGATCTTAGCAGGAGGAAAATACTTATAGATAAAAGCAATTTTGCACTTATTCCATGAATCAATACTATTTTTAGGCAAAGACGAAAACCAAGCTTTAGCACGATCTCTAAGCGAAAAAGGAAATAGTTTCAATTTAACGACATCATTTTCAACATATTTTTTCTTTTGCATATCACATAAATCAACGAAGCTATTCAGATGAGTAGCGGCATCTTCACTAGGAAGGCCAGAAAACGGATCTTTCATGACAAGATTCAGCATAGCGGTAATAATCTCACAATATTCAGCATCGGTAAGAGGAGCAATCGGAGTGCTAATAAAATCATTATTGTTGGTATTGGCAAAGTCACACAATTTAGTGTTATCTTGAGCCATCGTGAGAAGCAAGCAATCCAACACACAAGCAAACAATAAACAAGCAAAAGCGGCAAACTGGAAAAGAGATGGGGAACGGAAAAAGAGGACGAATAAAAACGGCAAGGGTGAAGTGGGGGAGAGGAAAACGAGAGGCAAATGGAAAATAATGTAATGCGAAGGATAAGAGTTGTGATGGGTACTTGGTATGTCTTGACTTGGCGTAGATCTCCCCGGCAACGGCGCCAGAAATCCTTCTTGCTACGTCTTGAGCATGCGTTGGTTTTCCCTTGAAGAGGAAAGGGTGATACAGCAAAGCAGAATCAGTATTTCCATCAGTTTTTGAGAACCAAGGTATTAATCCAGTAGGAGACACGCGCAAGTCACCTTGTACCTACACAAACAAATAATAACCTCGCAACCAACACGATAAAGGGGTTGTGAATCCCTTCACGGCCACTTGCAAGAGTGAGATCTGATAGAGATAAAAATAATAAGATAAATATTTTTGGTATTTTTTTGATTTAGATTGAAATTAAAGATTGCAAAATAAGATAGATTGGAAACTTGTTTGATGGAAAATAGACCCGGGGGCCATAGGTTTCACTAGTGGCTTCTCTCAAGATAGCATAAATATTACGGTGGGTGAACAAATTACTGTTGAGCAATTGATAGAAAAAAGAATAATTATGAGAATATCTAGGTGTGATCATGTATATATGCATCACGTCCGTGACAGGTAGACCGACTCCTGCCTACATCTACTACTATTACTCCACACATCGACCGCTATCCAGCATGCATCTAGAGTATTAAGTTCATAAGAACAGAGTAACGCTTTAAGCAAGATGACATGGTGTAGAGGGATAAACTCATGCAATATGATATAAACCCCATCTTTTTATCCTCGATGGCAACAGTACAATACGTGTCGTTTCCCTTTCTGTCGCTGGGATCGAGCACCGCAAGATTGAACCCAAAGCTAAGAACTTCTCACATTGCAAGAAAGATCAATCTAGTAGGCCAAACCAAACTGATAATTCGAAGAGACTTGCAAAGATAATCAATCATACATAAAAGAATTCAGAGAAGATTCAAATGTTGTTCATAGATAGTCTTGATCATAAACCCACAATTCATAGGATCTCGACAAACACACTGCAAAAGAAGATTGCATCGAATAGATCTCTAGGATAATCAAGGAGAACTTTGTATTGAGACCAAAGAGAGAGAAGAAGCCATCTAGCTAATAACTATGGACCCAAAGGTCTGAGGTAAACTGCTACCTCTTGAGCATGCGTTGGTTTTCCCTTGAAGAGGAAAGGGTGATGCAGCAAAGCAGCTTAAGAATTTCCCTCGGGTTTTGGGAACCAAGGTATCAATCCAGTAGGAGACCACGCGCAAGTCACCTCATACCTACACAAACAAATAAGAACCTCTCAACCAACGCGATAAAGGGGTTGTTAATCCCTTCACGGCCACTTGCGAGAGTGAGATCTGATAGAGATAATAATAATAAGATAAATATTTTGGTATTTTTATGATATAGAGTGAAAGTAAAGATTGCAAAATAAAATAGATTGGAAACATGTATGACGAAGAATAGACCCGAGGGTCATAGGTTTCACTAGTGGCTTCTCTCAAGATAGCATAAGTATTACGATGGGTGAACAAATTATTGTCGAGCAATTGATAGAAAAGCGAATAATTATGAGAATATCTAGGTATGATCATGTATATAGGAATCACGTCCGTGATAAGTAGACCAACTCCTGCCTGCATCTACTACTATTACTCCACACATCGACCGCTATCCAGCGTGCATCTAGAGTATTAAGTTCATAAGAAAAGAGTAACGCCTTAAGCAAGATGACATGATGTAGAGGGATAAACTCATGCAATATGATATAAACCCCATCTTTTTATCCTCGATGGCAACAACACAATACATGTCATTTCCCTTTCTGTCACTGGGATCGAGCACCGCAAGATTGAACCCAAAGCTAAGCACTTCTCCCATTGCAAGAAAGATCAATCTAGTAGGCCAAACCAAACTGATAATTCGAAGAGACTTGCAAAGATAAACCAATCATACATAAAAGAATTCAGAGAAGATTCAAATATTTTTCATAGATAAACTTGATCATAAACCAACAATTCATCGGATCTCGACAAACACACCGCAAAAGAAGATTACATCGAATAGATCTCCAAGAGAATCGAGGAGAACTTTGTATTGAGATCCAAAGAGAGAGAAGAAGACATCTTGCTACTAGCTATAGACCCTAAGGTCTAAGGTAAACTACTCACACATCATTGGAGGGGCCATGGAGTTGATGTAGAGGCCCTCCGTGATCAATGCCCCCTCCGACGAAGCTCCGGAAAAGTCCCCAAGATGGGATCTCTTGGGTACAGAAGGTTGCGGCAGTGGAAATAGGGTTTCGTGGTGCTCCTAGATGTTTTCGGGGTATATGGATATATATAGGAGGAAGAAGTAGGTCGGTGGAGCAACGAGGGGCCCACGAGGGTGGATGGCGCGCCCCCCTGCCTCGTGGCCTCCTTGATTGTTTCTTGACGTCCACTCCAATTCCCCTGGATCACGTTTGTTCCAAAAGTAACTCTCCCGAAGGTTTCATTCCATTTGGACTCCGTTTGATATTCCTTTTCTGCGAAACACTAAAATAGGCAAAAAAACAGCAATTTGGGCTGGGCCTCTAGTTAATAGGTTAGTCCCAAAAATAATATAAAAGTGTAAAATAAAGCCCATTAACATCCAAAACAGATAATATAATAGCATGGAACAATCAAAAATTATAGATGCGTTGGAGACGTATCAAGCATCCCCAAGCTTAATTCCTGCTCGTCCTCGAGTAGGTCAATGATAAAAACGGAATTTGTGATGTGGAATGCCTCCTAACATATTTCTCAATGTAAGTTTTCTTTATTGTGGCATGAATGTTCAGATCCGAAAGATTCAAGATAAAAGTTTAATATTGACATAGAAATAATAATACTCCAAGCATACTAACTAAGCAATCATGTCTTCTCAAAATAACATGGCTAAAGAAAGTTATCCCTACAAAATCATATAGTCTGGCTATGCTCTATCTTCATCACACAAAATATTAAATCATGCACAACCCCGATGACAAGCCAAGCAATTGTTTCATACTTTTGATGTTCTCAAACTTTTTCAATTTTCACGCAATACATGAGCGTGAGCCATGGATATAGCACTATAGGTGGAATAGAATGGTGGTTGTGGAGAAGACAAAAAGGAGAAGATAGTCTCACATCAACTAGGCGTATCGACGGGCTATGGAGATGCCCATCAATATATATCAATGTGAGTGAGAAGGGATTGCCATGCAAGGGATGAACTAGAGCTATAAGTGAATGAAAGCTCAAAAAAACAAACTAAGTGGGTGTGCATCCAACTTGCTTGCTCACGAATACCTAGGGCAATTTGAGGAAGCCCATCATTGGAATATACAAGCCAAGTTCTATAACGTAAAATTCCCACTAGTTTATGAAAGTGACAACATAGGAGACTCTCTATCATGAAGATCATGGTGCTACTTTGAAGCACAAGTGTGGAAAAGGATAGTAACATTCTCCCTTCTCTCTTTTACTCTCATCATTTTTTATTTGGGCCTTCTTTCTTTTCTTTTCTTTTGGCCTCTTTCTTTTTTTCCTTTTCGTATGGAGTCTCATCCCGACTTGTGGGGGAATCATAGTCTCCATCATCCTTTCCTCACTGGGATAATGCTCTAATAATGATGATCATCACACTTCTTTTTACTTACAACTCAAGAATTACAACTCAATACTTAGAAAAAAATATGACTCTATTTGAATGCCTCCGGCGGTGTACTGGGATATGCAATCAATCAAGAGTGACATGTATGAAAAAATTATGAACGGTGGCTTTGCCAGAAATACGATGTCAACTACATGATCATGCATGGCAATATGACAATGATGAAGCGTGTCATAACAAACGGAACGGTGGAAAGTTGCATGGAAATATATCTCGGAATGGCTATGGAAATGCCATAATAGGTAGATATGGTGGCTGTTTTGAGGAAGGTATATGGTGGTTTTATGGTACCGGCGAAAGTTGCACGGTACTAGAGAGGCTAGCAATGGTGGAAGGGTGAGGGTGCGTATAATTCATGGACTCAACATTAGTCATGAAGAACTCACATACTTATTGCAAAAATCTATTAGTTATCGAAACAAAGTACTATGCGCATGCTCCTAGGGGGATAAATTGGTAGGAAAAGACCATCGCTCGTCCCCGACCGCCACTCATAAGGAAGGCAATCAATCAATAAATCATGCTCTGACTTCATCACATAACGGTTCACCATACGTGCATGCTACGGGAATCAAAAACTTCAACACAAGTATTTCTCAAATTCACAACTACTCAACTAGCATGACTCTAATATCACTATCTCCGCATCTCAAAACAATTATCAAGTATCAAACTTCTCATAGTATTCAATGCACTTATATGAAAGTTTTTATAATGCCTAAAAGAAAATTTCCATGTTGTTCTAAAGGACTCTCAAAATAATATAAGTGAAGCATGAGAGATCAATTATTTCTATAAAATAGAACCACCACCGTGCTCTAAAAGATATATGTAAAGCACTAGAGCAAAAACTATATAGCTCAAAAGATACAAGTGAAGCACATAGAGTCTTCTAATAAATTCCGATTCATGTGTGTCTCTCTCAAAATGTGTGTACAGCAAGGATGATTGTGGTAAACTAAAAAGCAAAGACTCAAATCATACAAGACACTCCAAGCAAAACACATATCATGTGGCAAATAAAAATATAGCTCCAAGTAAAGTTACCGATGAACGAAGACAAAAGAGGGGATGCCTTCCGGGGCATCCCCAAGATTAGGCTTTTTGGTGTCCTTGGATTTACCTTGGGGTGTCTTGGGAATCCCCATGCTTAGGATCTTGCCATGCCTTGTTCCATAATCCAACAAATCTTTACCCAAAACTTGAAAACTTCACAACACAAAACTTAACAGAAAATCTCGTGAGCTCCGTTAGCGAAAGAAAACAAAACACCACTTCAAGGTACTGTAATTAACTCATTATTTATTTATATTGGTATTAAACCTAATTTATTCCAACTTCTCTATGGTTCATAAACTCCATTACTAGCCATAAATTCATCAAAATAAGCAAACAACACACGAAAAACAGAATCTGTCAAAAACAGAACAGTGTGTAGTAATCTGTAACTAACGCAAACTTATGGAACAACAAAAATTATAAACTAAATTGCTGGACGTGAGGAATTTATATATTAATCATATGAAAAAAGAACTAACTAAATATCACTCTCCAATAAAAAATGGCAGCAATTCTCATGAGCGCTAAAGTTTCTGTTTTTTACAGCAAGATCAAAAAGACTTCCCCAAAGTCTTCCCAATGGTTCTACTTGGCACAAACACTTATTAAACACAAAAAACACAACCAAAACAGAGGCTAGATAAATTATTTATTACTAAACAGGAGAAAAAAGCAAGGAATAAAAATAAAATTGGGTTTCCTCCCAACAAGTGCTATCGTTTAACGCCCCTAGCTAGGCATAAAAGGAAGGATAGATCTAGGTATTGCCATCTTTGGTAGGCAATTCTTCAATAAGACACATATAACTCCTAGGAGTTTCTTTCTTTTTATTAATTATGAAACTCCTAGGCACGAAATCGATAAAATCATTTGTAGCAAAAGGTTCCTTAAGGATAGTGAGAAAGTTGGGGTGAACACTTATGGATTTGAGGTCCGCATTTCCATTACTAGAAGTTTCACCCTTATTTTTAGGAACATACATCAATTTGGCAATCTTAGCATTAGGAGGAGTGTTTTTCACGGAAGAAAATGCAGATACTAGGCTGGTAATAATATCCTCAATTTTATCAATTCTAGTGGAATCTTGATCTATCTTTTCATTAACCATAGGTTCCTTTTCTTTAAAAAAATTAAGAGCAACTCCTACCTTAGATCTATATTGGGTAATTTGGTTATGGATCTTTCTATCCAAATTTTCAATCAACTCTATGGTGGAAAATTATTTTCAATAATTTCAAGCCATTGCATCATGTGTTCCAAAGTTAAAATAGTTCCATTAACCAAAAGAGGTGGCGGGCCAAACAAATCTATCATAGCATTATAAGAATCAAAAGTATGGCTACCCAAGAAATTTCCTCCGATAATGGTATCAAGAATATATCTATTCCGAGGAGTGATGCCTACATAAAAATTGCGAAGAAGAACAGAAATAGATGGCTTCCTAGTAGATCTATTTTGCGCATTGCAAACTCTGTACCAAGCATCTTTTAGATTTTCTCCCTCCCTTTGTTTAAAATTAAGAACTTCATTCTCGGCAGACAAAGCAGTAGATAAAGGACTAGACATAACAACGAAGCAAGCGGAAAAGAGGCGAACGGAAAGAGAGAGCGAAAGGAAAAGAGGGCGAATAAAACAACAAGGGTGAATTGGGGGAGAGGAAAATGAGAGGCAAATGCAAATAATGTAATGCGAAGGATAAGAGTTGTGATGGGTACTTGGTATGTCTTGACTTGGCGTGGATCTCCCCGGCAACGGCGCCAGAAATCCTTCCTGCTACCTCTTGAGCATGTGTTGGTTTTCCCTTGAAGAGGAAAGGGTGATGCAGCAAAGCAGAGTAAGTATTTCCCTCAGTTTTTGAGAACCAAGGTATCAATCCAGTAGGATACCACGCGCAAGTCACCTCGTACCTACACAAACAAATAAGAACCTCGCAACCAACGCGATAAAGGGGTTGTCAATCCCTTCACGACCACTTGCAAGAGTGAGATTTGATAGAGATGACAATAATAAGATAAATATTTTTGGTATTTTTATGATATAGATTGAAAGTAAAGATTGCAAAATAAAATAGATTGGAAACTTGTATGATGGAGAATAGACCTGGGGGCCATAGGTTTCACTAGTGGCTTCTCTCAAGATAGCATAAGTATTACGGTGGGTGAACAAATTACTGTCGAGCAATTAATAGAAAAGCGAATAATTATGAGAAATATCTAGGTATGATCATGTATATAGGCATCACGTCCGTGACAAGTAGACCGACTCCTGCCTGCATCTACTACTATTACTCCACACATCGACCGCTATCCAGCATGCATCTAGAGTATTAAGTTCATAAGAAAAGAGTAATGCCTTAAGCAAGATGACATGATGTAGAGGGATAAACTCATGCAATATGATATAAACCCCATCTTTTTATCCTCAATGGAAACAATACAATATGTGTCATTTCCCTTTCTGTCACTGGGATCGAGCACCGCAAGATTGAACCCAAAGCTAAGCACTTCTCCCATTGCAAGAAAGATCAATCTAGTAGGCCAAACCAAACTGATAATTCGAAGAGACTTGCAAAGATAAACCAATCGTACATAAAAGAATTCAGAGAAGATTCAAATATTGATCATACATAAACTTGATCATAAACCCACAATTCATCGGATCTCGACAAACACACAGCAAAAGAAGATTACATCGAATAGATCTCCAAGATAATCGAGGAGAACTTTGTATTGAGATCCAAAGAGAGAGAAGAAGCCATCTAGCTACTAGCTATGGACCCGAAGGTCTGAGGTAAACTACTCACACATCATCGGAGGGGCCATGGAGTTGATGTAGATGCCCTCTGTGATCAATACCCCCTCCGGCGGAGCTCCGGAAAAGGTCCCAAGGTTGCGACGGTGGAAATAGGGTTTTTTGGTGCTCATGGATGTTTTCGGGGTATATGGATATATATAGGAGGAAGAAGTTAGTCGGTGGAGCAACGAGGGGCCCACGAGGGTGGAGGGCGCGCCTAGGGGGTGGGCGTGCCGCCCTGCCTCGTGGCCTCCTCGATTGTTTCTTGACGTCCACTCCAAGTCCCCTGGATCACGTTTGTTCCAAAAAAACGCTCCGGAAGGTTTCATTCCGTTTGGACTCCGTTTGATATTCCTTTTCTGTGAAACACTAAAATAGGCAAAAAAAACAACAATTTGGCTGGGCCTCCAGTTAATAGGTTAGTCCCAAAAATAATATAAAAGTGTAAAATAAAGCCCATTAACATCCAAAGCAGATAATATAATACCATGGAACAATCAAAAATTATAGATACGTTGGAGACATATCATAAACTACTCACACATCATGGGAGGGGCCATGGAGTTGATGTAGAGGCCCTCCCTGATCAATGCCCCCTCCGGCGGAGCTCCGGGAAAGGCCCCAAGATGGGATCTCTTGGGTATAGAAGGTTGCGGCGGTGGAAATAGGGTTTCGTGGTGCTCCTGGATGTTTTCAGTGTACGTAGGTATATATAGGAGGAAGAAGTAGGTCGGTGGAGCCACGAGGGGGAGGGCGCGCCTAGGGGGTAGGCACGCCCCCTACCTCGTGGCCTCCTTGTTGGTTGCTTGACGTCCACTCCAAGTCCTCTGGATCACGGTTGTTCCAAAAATCACGCTCCCGAAGGTTTCATTCCATTTGGACTTCGTTTGATATTCCTTTTCTGCGAAACACTAAAATAGGCAAAAAAGCAATTTGGGCTGGGCCTCCAGTTAATAGGTTAGTCCCAAAAATAATATAAAAGTGTATAAATAAGCCCATTAAACATCCAAAACAGAATATATATAATAGCATGGAACAATCAAAAATTATAGATACATTAGAGACGTATCAATGATCATGTCATGGCAAGAATGTTATGATTTGCACTAATGCATCTAGCAGCAATTTAAATGAAGTCCATATGAACCAAGAGCTCATATGCAAACTCCATATTAAGCATTTAAAATGCCATTATCATGTTTTCACTTATACAATGGGTATAAGTTGGCTGAACATTCATGAAAGTAGCACAAATGGATAGATTGATTTTTTCTGATAATTTTTCATATATAAGTTATTTCATTTGGAGTTACGGTTGATTTTCTATACTTTTTAGAAGTTTAGGATATTTTCTAAAATTTATAAATCATTTTTTATTTATTTTAAATCCAGAAAACTTTATTGCGTCAGCACTAAGTCATGTTGATGTCAGCTGGTCAACAGGACCGTCCAAGCCAACCCTTATAGGTGTGGCCCAGCCCACCTGTCATTGACTCAGTGCTAAACAGTGGTTAGCTAATCCTGAATTAAACTAAGCAGGGGCTTAATTAGAACGTGGG
>NC_041386.1:266941810-267069393 GCF_002162155.2 Triticum dicoccoides | reverse complement strand
CGCGGCCCGGGATTAGCCGCCGGCGACCTCAACAAACGGTGGAGGCACGCCGGAATCGCTACTCTGTTGACGGTCTGATGCGCGGGAGGGCTCTACAGGTTCCTGGCGTTGCGGTGCTTCTAGTGGTGGTGGCCGGTGGTGCTGGGGTGGCCGGAAAGTGCCCAGCGACGAGCTTTAGCGGCGGCCGAAGCACTGGCTCGGTCATGCGTGAGGTTGCAGCTTAGAACCAAGCAAACCAACACGCTAGGTGGAATCAATGAGGCAGCACGAGCACGACTACGTGCTCGGGCACGACTATTGCTCCATGTAGTCACAACGGCGATAAACGCGGCGGCGCTGAGCTCACGGCCGCGGTGGAAAATGGTGCTAGCGGATGAAAACGAGCATAGAGCTAAGGGGAAACAAGTGGGAGGTCACATTGAACTCAAAGGCATCGTCGATGAGGTCGGGGAGGCCCTGTTGGTGGCGAATCGAATGACGGTGTTCGATGGGTCCTGAGGTTGAAGACAGCGAGATGGAGACCGTATGGTGCTTCCCATCTTCTGTAGCTCAGCGTAGGCTAAGAGGGAGATGAGGCGGGTCTTCTGGACACATCGGGGAGGCTTAGGGTGGATGGTGGCTGTGGCTACGACCGGCGGTGCGCTCCGGCTCTCGCAGGCGAGCTCGGAGGTGGGAGCTAGAGGAGGGGAGGGGAGGAGTTGGTGGCTAGAGGGGTCAGGGTTGCATGTCTTGTCCAGGGCCGTCCAGGGCGAAGAGGAGGAAGCCAGGCATGGTGGAGGTGGCCGGCGTGCGTCGGGCACGCTCTGTGCATCTGACTGGCGGGAGGAAGATGACCTCCCTACCGCTGGTGGGCTGGGCCGGCTAGATGGGCTGGCAGGTGAGCGCCAGGTAAGTTCTCCCTCTCTCTGATTTCCTCTATTTTGTTTTCTTTTCTATTTCTTCTGTCTGATTTAATTTAGTTCTCAGACCAAATCATTTTTGTAGCTTCTGAAAATAATTATGGGGTTAGATATGAAATATCCAGAACCACGTAAAAAGTTCCAGAATTATTGTACTTATATTTAATATATAACAAATATAAATCCAATGCAAATAATTATTAGATTAACTCAAATGCCCAAAATAAATATTTCTGAGCTTCCAAAAATATTGGTTTGAATTTTACCTCTTGCCAATATTTTCAAAGGAAAAAAAGAACATTTTCTTGGACTTGTTTGAAGCAATTTTTATCTTGATCATTTTCAAGATGATTTCTGAGGCTTTCAGCTATCCCCATTTCAAATTCAAGTGAAAGTTAAACATGATGCAACAAGGGATAACTAGCCTAGGTCATTACCAGACTAGGAATGTGACAACTCGCCCCCACTAAACAAGAATCTCGTCCCGAGATTCAAGCGTAGGGTAAAAGGAAGAGGTAACTCGAACTATCACAATCTTCATGATCCAACTGCCCTCCTCAAAGATGTTGATTATTTCATAATATTGATCTTGACATCTTTTATTTCGAGATCTTCATCCAACATGATGACGACAGAAAGAAACTCTACAGGAATCGATCTTCTCGAAGACCGGGCCACTCGAGGTCAACTCGGGGAGTGAGATGTAAGAACATCTCTTGAGATGAGACATAAATCACACATAGGGAGGGGTCGATAGGAACAGATGATGAAAGTTCATTTTGGTAGGCAACAATTCCATGCTTGAGTAAGATGGTACATGAGTTCAAAGTAGAAAGGAAATAATTGTCATGATTCCATAACGAGGCACCTTAGGGGAGGTGACTCATAGAATTTTTCCCTTAAGTGGGAAAATAATTACTTTTGATACAAAGATCATTGAACCTCTTCATACCAGGCTAAGGAAATCCACAAAAGATAGATTGAAGGAGTTTGAAGAAATGGCACACTCAGCTCAGAAAGGAAACTACAGTTATAGAACAACTCGGCAAACAGAAGGCACATTCCAATTGATACCGAGGATATAACCTGGTGTCTGAGTGTGCTCTCAAGAACTTCAGCATTTCCTTATTCATTAGGGTTTTGCCAACATATGTGCCAAGATCTTGGTAACTCTTACTACTACCATGATGAATAGTGATGGACGATGTAGATGCAAAGGAAGACAGCACTTTCTTAGATTTCACCTTAGCAATGCCAAGGGAACAAAATCTGGATGATCGACCGAGAGACATTTAGCACTCCGCTTCTAATGTTCCCCTTGATGTACTAAATACCTCGATCATGCTTGAAAGCATCAACATGGCCATCATGTAAATCTCACACTTCAGGAGCACAAGATCCCACAAGGAACAACTTCTAAAATAAGTCGCACGAAACCCTCATGGAGAAGATGAACAAATTTCCCAATCAAGATACTACAATAATAGATCTTCTATCTAGGTGTGTCGGTCAAAACATCAGCCTTGTCATATCTGCCTAAAATTCATATCTGGTTGGTAACAGGATACTTCAAACTCAACATGTCTGCAAAAGAAAGTTTGCAACAAAATTCAACGACATGACATTGCGAGATTCTTGAGAAATGAACTATGGTAGCAAGCTCCAAAACATGAGATGGTTTTGCAACACACATGTGAACATGTTGTCCTAGACAAGCATGACCACATAATACTCTTACAATAAAACACTACCGAGTTCTGGTTCGGAACCCTCATTGAGGATATCGAAGTCTTTGAATAAGTCATGATTCTTAAGAAGGAACTTCTTCTCCTTGAACAACCAATTAGTGACTTGGTGTCCTAGGAAACACATATGGAATGGAGGCGGACAACCTATCAAACCATAGAATACTTCGCACATATGCATGACTAGGGACGATTCTAGAGGAAGCAAAAACAAGCTTTCTCGAATTCATGGCAGCAACTTGCATCAAATGCACATGAATTAGATGAAGTTACTTCATACACCAAACATACAATTCATGAGCTAGCATGAAGAAATGCTTTCAAAAGTTCCCAACACTAACTTAGATGTTCAACATGAATCATGGACAAGATGGAAATGTTGTCAATGGGCTCAAAAACAATCCATCCAGGCTTCCATATAGATGGAGTTCCACAATTAAATGAACACGGTGATAGGATTTGTCAGACCCAAAAGATATATGGTGCATGCTCGAGGATCAACCATGAGTAAGACAACATTACGAAAATCGTTGGTTCTGATTTTGATTTGATGATAACCCATACTCAAATCAAAGGATTGGGTAAGACAATAAATCCAACAACTGAGCACTAAGGTCAGTCGTTGAAGATTTCATCTTGCTTCAACACACACACAACAGATATCCCTTCGGAACAAACTAAGTTCTTTTTTGATAGAAAGACTGTAAGGGGACCCCCTATAGTATAATTGGTGCAACAAACCCAAATTGCAAGTGCCATACCTTGAAACTGGGTGGGTGGGAAGGCATCAGCCCCTTCCCACACTAGGTTATGCCTTAGTCCACGGAACGAACTAAGTTAGACAAGCTTTTAACTTCCAACTCTCCAAGTTCTTATTTAGCTTGACCAACTAGCTCAGGGGTATCCCACAGAGATTCTTGGAGAAGGGTGGTTTAGGGGAAAACCAACTTGATCACGAGCTCAACATGACGGTCAGGGGACATCCTGATGATACTTCCGAGAAGATATTCGTAAAATCATGAACCACCGATATGTTACTAAGCTCGAGAACAATCTTAATTTTCAAGGCAGGACAATGTGATCAAAAGAGCAAGGGATTGATACAATCCTAACTCATTGATCGAATAGTGCACCAGGAAAATGGACTAGGTAGCACGATCAATCTTAGGATGGTGATTCCGTAACCAGCATGCTAAGAATGAAATTATCGTCCTTTAACTACCAAGCAATGGGGTTGCTAGGAGTATTGATTTCACATGTCATGTTTCACTTGTTGGCATTCCGGCTTCAACAACACGGTACCAAGAAACGAATGATGATGTTGAGAAGTATAACTACATCAAGAATTCACAAGATGGTGTGCAATTCCGATGGTATTATTGACAAAAAGCGAAGCATCTCCCAACAAGATTCGAAAAATTACGGGTGGACCGAGTCGAGTGAGTAGGCCGTATTGCTAAGAGGGTAATACTCTAGGGTAGAACAAAACAAAAGCTAAACTAGTATTTTGATTTGCGGGATACAACTACTTTGACCCAATCCAAGATTTGGGTGAGGTACTGGAGTTTGTTTCTCCTAGTCATTCCGAAGTAGAATGGCTTGACGGACCCTGGGAATAATAGGCACCGGTGAACACGAATGCACAACTATTCCTGACTATCAATTGATAGACGGAGGTCAGGATAGAACTAAAGGGGGACAACTCAAAGGACATATGATTATCTGAGTTGTGGATGCATAGATTAACATGTCGAATAGAGCTCAACATTTCTTCGGGATAACCCATGCAGAAGAGGAAGGGCCGGCATATTCACAATATAGAATCGAGAATTCATCAAGAGCACTCTCGTCGTGATCTTTTGGTTCAAAGGGACTTCTGCCATATTGGTTCATGGTATTTGAAGAACGATATACCATGGACCTCGAAGACTATCGCAAAGGTTACTAATATCCTTAAGGTACGAGCAGCACTATCAACACGAGGTAGGTAGAGTGAATATTGGGTTCAAGAACCTAGAAATAGAATGCCTACTAGCTAAATGGCATCATGGGATGCTTTCGAGAATGATGACCAAAATCATCACACTAGGAACACAAAACATGGCTAGATTACTAGGTGGTTCTCTAAGATACCTTGGTGTCATAATAATAGCTTCCACATATATGCCGAGGCAATGGAGTACCTCAACTCAGCAATTAGTGTGGCTAATCTGACCCAAAAGGACATTGGGAACATGGAGGAAAGATTTGCAAGTGCATCAGGCTATTTAGAAACCTGGGATGACTCGGATAGCATAATGGCTATAAATGCTCAAAAAGTTTTTGAGACATCATGCAAAACAGTGGCATAACCACTCAATATCAGAATAACAAGATTCTAA
The DNA here is from genome assembly GCF_002162155.2 of Triticum dicoccoides. NCBI lineage: Eukaryota > Viridiplantae > Streptophyta > Magnoliopsida > Poales > Poaceae > Triticum > Triticum dicoccoides. The sequence continues at coordinate 267,064,368 of NC_041386.1, read as the reverse complement.
GACCAACTGTTAACACACAAAAGTACTAAGAATTGAACTGAGTCTTGAATCCAACAATCCTACGAGTCTGTGGATTAGTAACACGTGATCCTAATAGAAGAGAAGCCTAATTCTTAATCCCGTAGGAGAAGAGAGGGTGACTCGGATTAGAATGACATAAGGTAAAGAAGTAAAAAAGAGCCTTACGTTCCCTTCCACAATCAATTCCCTTATATAATTGAAGCATTTCTAGACTCGACTTCGACCAGTTTGGCTTCGTAATCCTATAGGAAGTCAGGCTCTCATACCAAAGCTGTCAGGATCCCGATCCTAAGTCACATCGATCTAGTATGTAACCCATCATATCACTTTGTGGCCTCACGCATGGTATCCCCATGGGTGCCACCTTACCTGGCCCGGGAGCGTTTGCGCCTTTTGGCTCACATATATGATGGCATCGCTAGCATCCATATGATAGAGAACCTAGGACGACATGACTAGTCATAAACTAAGGTGGCACTAACTTACAGGGACAGGCATACATGACCCAGCAATGCACGTGTCGGTCAGCAGCACATGTCGGTCAGCACGCTATCAGGACTCCGGTAAGAACCGTATGACATTTCCCCAAAGGGATAGACACGGGAGAAAATAAGGACACATGCAGATCATCCCATGTGTTCCAGAGCAGTAGCAAGCTATCATGGCTCAGTGGAAGCACTAGGAGACATTTCCCCATAAGAGAGGCTACCAAGAATAAACAACTAGGTTGTTGAATCCCACACATACCAAGCATTTCAAAAGCATACACACAATATGACCGATATGTGCAATTACAACATGGCATCACAACAAAACTCTATGACCCAAAGTATTTATTCAATAGGCTCCGAGGAGCCAGATATTACAAGCATGGGTCTCATGACCCAACATCTAGGTCATACAAGCAACAAGCAGAGGTGGAAGCATAAACATGTCTGAGTATAGACAACTACAAATGAAAAAGGCTGAGAAGCCTGACTATCTACAAGATCATCCCAAGGGTACAACATCGTAGCAGAAGTAACAAGCTAAATGTCGAAGTCCACACGGAACTACTCGTGAGACCAAAGTCTCCTCTGCAAAACATAAATTAAGAAAATGTGAGTACAAATGTACCTAGCAAGACTTACATCAGAACTATGTGCATATGCATCAGTTTCAACAAAGGGGTGGTGGAGTTTAACTGCAGCAAGCCAGCTTTGACTTAGTGGCTATCCTGAACTATGATTGCAAGTAACTTCTTTGAGGTGGCGCACACGAGTCCACATATTCACCATAACAATACACCACTATGCCTTCGCTCCCGTCTCCCTACAAGAAGACCATCCATAGCACTCACGCTTATCTTGCACATTTTAGAGTATCCACTTTCACTTGTCTATGAACTGCATAAGAAACCCAATTGTCCATTACCGCGGACACAGCTACTCGAATAGATCATATTACCCTCAAGGGTGTACTTCTTCACACACACTCTCACCACTTATCGTCGTTTACACGACATGTACTCGGCAACCTTCAAGCAAAAGCCTAGCAAGGGTGTCAGCCATGACCTGACTAACCACACAAGCCTCTAGTCCAGGTTTATCGCCTATCCGAGGTTGAACCTGCAAAGGAAGTCCGGCCGAAGTATCCCGGTCCCAAACGATGTGAGTAGGGTTCCCAAACCCACCATCCGGGTGCCACTTGGTACACCGTGCCATTGTGCCTAGTATGTCCCAAGCCCACCTGGCCGGGTGCCACTTGGTAGACTACTAACACAACCTACAAACACTAGAAACTAGTTGCAACTCCTGGACAGAGATCAAGGTGATTAATAAGCCGAGCGGGGCCGAGTTATCGAAACCCAATGCGTGGTAGTAACTATCTTGGATCACAAACATAGAACTCGGTTCCTGAGGACGGTTTCAATGAGACAACCCAATATGTACTCCTATATGGCCTCTCACGGCTACGTTTACCAAATCGTGTTCACACACTTAGCTCTCAACACTAGGACATGTTGACAACATTCCAATTCATCCCCAATGAATCAGACCTGACACAACTCTAAGCAATAGCATGCATGACAAACAAGCATGAATGAGTAGGCACGTCATGGCTCAAGCAACTCCTATTCATACTAGTGGGTGATACATCCATTTTGCATCATGTTTTGTTACTGTTATTTATGATGTTTTTATGCATAATAATGCTTTCTGGAGTAATTCTAATGCCTTTTCTCTTATAATTTGCAAGGTGCACACAAAGAGGGAGAATTCCGGTAGCTGGAAATCTTGACCTACAAAAGCTACGCCAGGCTACCTATTCTGCACAACTTCAAATAAGTTGAAACTTCACAGAGAATTTTTATGGAATATATGAATAATATTGGAGCAAATAAGTATCAGAGGGGGCCACCTTGGTGAGCACAAGACACCAGGGTGCGCCTGGGCCCTAGGCACGCCCTGGTGGGTTTTGCTCACCTAGGCCCACCTCTGGTGCCCACCTTATGGTATATAAGTCATTTTGACCTAGAAAAAATAAGGGGAGGACTTTTAAATGAAGCGCCGCCATCTCGATGCGGAACTTGGGCAGGAGCACTTTTGCCCTCCGTCGGAGCGATTCCACTGGGGGAACTTCCCTCCCGGAGGGGGAAATCATTGTCATCATCATCACCAACAACTCTCCCATCTTGGGGAGGGCCATCTCCATCAACATCTTCAATAGCACCATCTCATCTCAAACCCTAGTTCATCTCTTGTGTTCAATCTTGTTACCGGAACTATAGATTGGTGCTTGTGGGTGACTAGTACTGTTGATTACATCTTGTAGTTGATTACTATATGGTTTATTTGGTGGAACATTATATGTTCAGATCCATTATGCTATTTAATACCCCTCTGATCTTGAGCATATTTATCACTTGTGAGTAGTTACTTTTGTTCTTGATGTCACGAGAGAAATCATGTTGCAAGTAATCATGTGAACTTGATATGTGTTTGATATTTTGATAGTATGTATGTCGTGATTCCCTTAGTGGTGTAATGTGAACGTCGACTACATGACACTTCACCATATTTGTGACTAAGGGAATGCACTGTGGAGTAGTTATTAGATGATGGGCTGCGAGAGTGACAGAAGCTTAAACCCTAGTTTATGTGTTATTCCGTAAGGGACCGATTGGATCCAAAGTTTAATGCTATGGTTAGGATTTATCCTTAATACTTTTCTCATAGTTGCGGATACTTGCAAGGGGGTTAAGCATAAGTAGGAGGTTTTGTCAAGTAAGAACAACACCTAAGCACCGGTCCACCCACATATCAAATTATCAAAGTGGCGAACACGAATCGAATAAACATGATGAAAGTGACTTGATGAAATTCCCGTGTACCCTCAAGAACGCTTTGCCTATTATAAGAAATTGTTTTGGCCTGCCCTTTGCCTCAAAAGGATTGGGCTACCTTGCTGCACTTTTGCTATTATTATCATTACTTGCCCGTTACAAAATATCTTGCTATCAAACTACTCTGTTACTTACAATTTCAGCACTTGCAGACATTACCTGGCTGAAAACCACTTGTCATTTCCTTCTGCTCCTCATTGGGTTCGACACTCTTACTTATCGAAAAGAGCTACAATTATTCCCTTATAATTGTGGGTCATCAAGGCTATTTTCTGGCACCTTTGCCGGGTAGTGAAGCGCCTTTGGTAAGTGGAATTTGGTAAGGAAACATTTATATAGTCTGCTGAAATTTACTGTCACTTGTTACTATGGGAAACAATCATTTGAGGTGTTTGTTCAGTGTATCTTCACCTCGATCGGAACTACAATTGGCTACCTCTCAACCTACTGCACCTACTGAAAATATTGAATATGAAATTCCTCCGGGTATGATAGAACAACTGTTAGCTAATCCTTATGCAGGAGATGGAACCGAACATCCTAATATGCACTTGATATATGTGGAACAAATTTGTGGATTTGTTTAAGCTTGCAGGTTTACCCGGAGATGAAGTTAAGAAGAAGGTTTTCCCTTTATCTTTGAAGGGAAAAGCATTGGCATGGTATAGGCTATGCGATGATATTGTATCTTGGAATTGGAATCGATTGAAATTGGAGTTCCACCAAAAAAATTATCCCATGCATCTAGTTCATCGTGATCGGAATTACATATATAATTTTTGGCCTCATTAAGGAGAAAGTATCTCTCTAGCTTGGGGGAGGCTTAAGTCAATGTTATATTCATGCCCCAATCATGAGCTCTCAAGAGAAATTATTATTCAAAACTTTTATGCTCGGCTTTCACGTGATGATCAATCCATGCTCAATACTTCTTATACTGGTTAATTTATGAAGAAGACTATTGAATTCCGGTGGGATCTTTTGGAAAGAATTAAATGCAACTCTAAAGATTGGGAACTCGATGAAGGTGAAGAGTCAGGTATTAAGCTTAAGTATGATTGTGTTAAATCTTTTATGAATATCGATGCTTTTCAAAAGTTTAGCACTAAATATGGACTTGACTCTGAGATAGTAGCCTCCCTTTTGTGAATCATTTGCTACTCATGTTGATCTCCCTAAAGAGAAGTGGTTTAAATATCACCTACCTATTAAAGAAGAAATTAAAGAACTTGTACTAGCTAAATAAGAAACTATACTTTATAATGTTCATACAGTTGTCCCTACTTCTTATATTGAGAAACCACTTTTCCCTGTTAGGATAAAGGAACATGCTAAAGTTTCAACTATGGTCAACAAAAGTTATATTAGAACACCTAAACCTGGTGAACAAATTAAAGTAGAAGCTAGTTATGCTATGGTTAAGGATCTCTTGGAAGAAAATATAGATCGGCATGTTATTTACTTCTGCGAAGAAGCTACTAGAATTGCCAAACCTGATAAAAGGATCAACGTAGACTTGTTGTTGGCATGCATGTTGTCTCAGTTAAAATAGGAGATCACTGTTATCATGGTTTATGTGACATAGGTGCTAGCATGAGTGCTATTCCCTACTCCTTATATCAAGAAATTATGAATGACATAGAACCCTCAGAGATAGAAGACATTGATGTTACTATTAAACTTGCTAATAGAGACACTATATCACCAATTGGGATTGTTAGAGATGTTGAAGTCTTGTGTGGGAAAATAAAATACCCTAGTGATTTTCTTGTTCTTGGTTCCCCACAAGATGAATTTTGTCCCATTATCTTTGGTAGACCTTTCTTGAGCACCGTTAATGCTAAGACAGATTGTGAGAAACAAACTATCAGTGTTAGTTTTTGTGATGAGTCTCATGAGTTTTATTTTTCCAATTATTGTAGAAATCTTCATGAAAAGGAATTGCCTAGTAAGGATGAAATAATTGGGCTTGCTTCTATTACTGTGCCTCCTACTGATCCTCTAGAATAATATTTGCTAGACCATGAAAATGATCTACATATGCATGAAAGAAATGAAATAGATAAGATTTTCTTTGAACAATGTCCTCTGCTTAAACATTTCCTATTGAAACTCTAGGAGGTCCTCCTCCACCTAAAGGTGATCCTGTATTTGAATTAAAACAATTACCAGACACATTGAAATATGCTTATCTTGATGAAAAGAAGATATATCATGTTATTATTAGTGCTAACCTTTCAGAACATGAAAAAGAAAGATTATTGAAAGTTCTAAGGAAGCACCGAGCTGCTATTGGATATACTCTTGATGATTTAAAGGGCATTAGTCCCAATCTATGTCAGCACAATATTAATATGGAACCTGATGCTAAACCCGTTATTGATCACCAACGTCGGTTAAATCCGAAGATGAAAGAAGTGATAAGAACGGAAATATTAAAACTTCTGGAAGAAGGTATAATTTATCCTATAGCTGATAGTAGATGGGTAGTCCTGTTCATTGTGTTCCTAAGAATGGAGGTATTACTTTTGTTCCTAATGATAAGAATGAACTCATTCCACAAAGAATTGTTACAGGCTATAGAATGGTAATTGATTTTAGAAAAATAAATAAAGCAACTAGAAAAGATCAATTACCCTATGTCTTTTATTGATCAAATGCTAGAAAGATTATCTAAGCACACACATTTTTGCTTCCTTGATGGATACTCGAGTTTCTCACAAATACATGTTTCTTAACCTAATCAAGAAAAGACCACTTTCACTTGTCACTTTGGAACTTATGCTTATAGACGTATGCCTTTTGGTTTATGCAATGCACCTACTACCTTTCAAAGATGTATGGCTGCTATATTCTCTGACTTTTGTGAAAAGATTGTTGAGGTTTTCATGGATGATTTCTCTGTTTATGGGAAGTCTTTTGAAGATTGTTTAAGCAATCTTGATCGAGTTTTGCAGAGATGTGAACAAACAAATCTTGTCTTGAATTGGGAGAAGTGCCACTTTATGGTTAATGAAGGTATTGTCCTGGGTCATAAAATTTCTGTAAGAGGTATTGAAGTGGACAAAGCTAAGGTTAATGCAATTAAGAAAATGCCATGTCCTAAAGATATCGAAGGTATTCGTAGTTTCCTAGGTCATGCTGGTTTCTTTAGGAGATTTATCAAAGACTTTTATAAAATTTATAGTCCTCTTACAAACCTTTTGCCAAAGGATGTTCCTTTTGTTTTTGATGATGATTGTTTAGAAGCCTTCGAAACACTCAAGAAAGCCTTAATTTCTGCACCTATTGTTCAACCACCTGATTGGAACTTGCCTTTTGAAATTATGTGTGATGTTAGTGATTATGTTGTTGGTGCTATTCTAGGACAAAGAGTTGATAAGAAACTGAATGCTATTCATTATGCTAGCAAAACTCTAGATAGTTCTCAACAAAATCATGCTACTACTGAAAAAGAATTCCTAGTAGTGGTGTTTGCTTGTGATAAATTTAGATCTTACATTGTTGATTCAAAAGTTATTGTTCACACCGATCATGGTGCTATAAAATGTCTTATGGAAAAGAAAGATGCTAAACCTAGACTTATTCGTTCGGTTCTCTTGCTACAAGAATTTGATTTACATATCACTGATAGAAAAGGAGCTGAGAATCATGTAGCTAATAACTTGTCTAGTCTTGAAAATGTGCTTGATGACCTACTACCTATTGATGATATGTAGCGACCCGACCTCAGACGGTCAACTCTTTGTGCATAAGTGTCATCCCTGGATCGGTATTGCTGACACACACAGTACTCGAGGATTTATAACAGAGTTCAATCACACACTTATTACATCAAATGTCTCAAAAGAGAACTTACTACAATAATATGGCTGAAGGCCATCTAAAATACGATAACATCGGAAGCTTCGAAGGTAGAAGAGTCCATCCAACTCCACGGCAAAACTGAGTGCATGACAACGACCTGGTGCACCTTACTCTTCGTCTGAAAATTTTGTAACATAATGCATTGCAACCTGTGTAGGTCAGCACATGGAATATGCTGGCAAGATAACACTATAGAGCAATGAACAAATAACAACTATCACTACATGCATATATGGCTGGTGGAGGCTCTACGGTTATCATTTGCATAAAGCTAATTTTTCCCGACAACAAAGGAATATATTTTATTTAACTACCGAGTTGGTTGAAAATTATTGAGAAGGTTCCTCCAACTCAATCCCAAAATAATAATTATGACCCAACAAGTTAATTAAGTAGAGTGATGATATCAAACCAATAATTCAAGTACTAGATACTCAAAAATGTCCATAACCGAGTACACGGCTAACCATGATTAGTTTATATACTCTGCAAAGGTTTGTGCACTTTTCCCCACAAGACTCGATCTCCTTCGTTGGATTTTCTCGCACTACATGATGTTTGGGAAACGGATGACCGATACACAGTCTTTCAGAAGCATTAACTCTTTACTCTTGGTAGACAGTACCACCTACATCCCCTACATCTGCTAGCCTACCACTGAAAGAGGTCACACGACTTTCTCAACTATGCCAGAGCCCATAATGGCTTGTGGCTGCACACGGAAGTTTCTAGCATGAATAATCTTATGACCCCTTTGAGCCTGGGTGGCAAACCATAGGATGATCACACATGTTCTCCAGGATATCCTAGGACAACACTGCATTGCTCCAAGTGCCCGCAACCAATCCACTCAGATGTGTATTAAAGTAGCCACCTTAAGTTTAACCATTAATTAATAATAACTCTCACATTTGTCATGGATCACTCAACCCAAACCACGTCTACGAGCATAGCATAGCAGTATAAGCATAACGTAGAACTCCCAGGGTTTGAATAGAAGTCAATAGATTCATACCTCATCAACTACTTCCCAAATACTCACATGTTATCCATCCTACTCATGCCATGTTTGAGGTTTGAGACTAATGCATAAAAATTGGGTAATAAGGGATATGATCAAAGTGTTACTTGCCTTGCTGACGATCAAAAAACCCTAGTGATTCGTAGTAGCAAGCCTCGCACTCCGCAAACTCTATCATAAACTAACAATAGCATACATAAGCACTCAATTATAAGATGCAAAGGTAAAACTCAAATGACAAGATCCAAACTGAAAGCACGGGGGAAGATCTTCGATTTGCAAAAAGAAACAATCGAATCAGAGCTACGAAACTCAAACTACGATCAAAAGAAGTTCGAATTCAAATCTACTTGGAACCAAATTTTAAATTTTCAAAATCATGTTCAAGTTGTTCATCTGGAAAGAGGGAAACAAGACGAAGATTTTGGCGTTGGTTTCATTGGATTTGGGTAAACGAGCAAAAAGTAGAGGAGGTTTAAAGTTCAAGGACTAATCTGCAATAAAAGTAATTACAAATAGGTCCCTAGCCGGAAAAAAAAACTAAAAAGAAAAATCTATCGAATGAATGTTCGCTAACAAAGTCTAACAAACGAAAACCGTTCGTTAAAACGATCTAACCAGTGAACGTTTACTAAATAAATAAAACGAAAAAACAATCTAATACTAAACCGATCTAAAAAAATAAACCGGAAAACCGAATGGTTTTTATACCATTTAACCAGAGAAAACTGACGGCGAGATCTGGCGGGCAACGGCAAGATCCGGCGGCTCCTGCGTCGAGGCGACGGCAGCGAGGCGACGGCGAGGCGGGCGGTGGTGCGAGAGGGGGCGGCGGCGTCGAACGGCGGCGTGGGCGGCTGCGGGGCAGCGGGGGCGGCAATGCGGGCTGCAGCGGTGGTGCGGCGCGATAAGGGGAGCGGGAGGGGTGGCGGTGGCTTATAAAGAGGGGCCCGGGGGTCCTCGGCTTGTGCGAGGGGGCAGGAGCCCGACCCGGACTCCTCCTCGCCGAAGTCCGGCGTCCGCACGGAAGGGAGAGGCGGCGGCGCTTGATGTCTACTACACAACCTTCTTCTTGTAGACGTTGTTGGGCCTCCAAGTGCAGAGGTTTGTAGGACAGTAGCAAATTTCCCTCAAGTGGATGACCTAAGGTTTATCAATCCATAGGAGGTGTAGGATGAAGATGGTCTCTCTCAAGCAACCCTGCAACCAAATAACAAAGAGTCTCTTGTGTCCCCAACACACCCAATACAATGGTAAATTGTATAGGTGCACTAGTTCGGCGAAGAGATGGTGATACAAGTGATATATGGATGGTAGATAAAGGTATTTGTAATCTGAAATTATAAAAACAGCAAGGTAACTAATGATAAAAATGAGCGTAAACGGTATTGCAATGTGTGGAAATAAGGCCTAGGGTTCATACTTTCGCTAGTGTAAGTCCTCTAAACAATACTAACATAATTGGATCATAAAACTATCCCTCAACATGCAACAAAGAGTCACTCCAAAGTCACTAATAGCGGAGAACGAACGAAGAGATTATGGTAGGGTACGAAACCACCTCAGAGTTATTCTTTCCAATCAATCCGTTGGGCTATTCCTATAAGTGTCACAAACAGCCCTAGAGTTCATACTAGAATAACAACTTAACACACACATCAACCAAAATCCTAATGTCACCTAGATACTCCAATGTCACCTCAAGTATCCGTGGGTATGATTATACGATATGCATCACACAATCTCAGATTCATCTATTCAACCAACACAAAGGACCTCAAAGAGTGCCCCAAAGTTTCTACCGGAGAATCATGACGAAAACATGGGCCAACCCCTATGCATAGGTTCCCAATGTCACGAAACCCGCAAGTTGATCACCAAGACATACAGCAAGTGTTCTCAAATCTTTAAAGACTCAATCCGATAAGATAACTCCAAAGGGAAAACTCAGTTCATTACAAGAGAGAAGAGGGGGAGGAGAAACATAGGATCCAACTATAATAGCAAAGCTCGCGATACATCAAGATCGTATCCTCTCAAGAACACGAGAGAGAGAGAGAGAGAGATCAAACACATAGCTACTGGTACATACCCTCAGCCTCGAGGGAGAACTACTCCCTCCTCGTCATGGAGAGCACCGGGATGATGAAGATGGCCACCGGAGAAGGATTGCCCCCTCCGGCAGGGTGCCGGAATGGGTCTAGATTGGTTTTTGGTGGCTACGGAGGCTTCTGGCGGCGGAACTCCCGATCTAATCTCCGTTGTGGAAGTTTTAGGGTATATGGAGTTATATAGGCAGAAGAAGCACGTTAGGGGAGCCACGAGGGCCCCACGAGGCAGGGGGGCGCGCCCCCTACCCTCGTGAGCTCCTCCTTCCTTCCTTGGCGTGGGGTCCAAGTCCATCGGGTGGCTTTCGTTCCAAAAATAACTTCTCTAGTTGATTTCGTTCCGTTTCGACTCCGTCTGATATTCCTTTTCTTCAAAACACTGAAATAGGCATAAAACAGCAAATCTGGGCTGGGCCTCCGGTTAATAGGTTAGTCCCAAAAGTAATATAAAAGTGGATAATAAAGCCCAATATTGCCCAAAACAGTAGATAATATAGCATGGAGCAATCAAAAATTATAGATACGTTGGAGACGTATCAAGCATCCCCAAGCTTAATTCCTGCTCGTCCTCAAGTAGGTAAATGATAAAAAAGAATTTTTGATGCGGAGTGATACTTGGCATAATTTCAATGTAATTCTTCTTGATTGTGGTATGAATATTCAGATCCATAAGATTCAAGGCAAAAGTTCATATTGACATAAGAATAATAATACTTCAAGCATACTAACAAAGCAATTATGTCTTCTCAAAATAACATGGCCAAAGAAAGCTATCCCTACAAAATCATATAGTCTGGCTATGCTCTATCTTCACCACACAAAATATTTAAATCATGCACAACCCCGATGACAAGCCAAGCAATTTTTACATACTTTTGATGTTCTCAAACTTTTTCAATCTTCACGCAATATATGAGCGTGAGCCATGGACATAGCACTACAGGTGGAATAGAATGGTGGTTGTGGAGAAGACAAAAAGGGAGAAGATAGTCTCACATCGACTAGGCATATCAACGGGCTATGGAGATGCCCATCAATAGATATCAATGTGGGTGAGTAGGGATTGCCATGCAACGGATGCACTAGAGCTATAAGTATATGAAAGCTCAACAAAAGAAACTAGTGGGTGTGCATCCAACTCGCTTGCTCACGAAGACCTAGGGCATTTTGAGGAAGCCCATCATTGGAATATACAAGCCAAGTTCTATAATGAAAGATTCCCACTAGTATATGAAAGTGACAACATAGGAGACTCTCTATTATGAAGATCATGGTGCTACTTTGAAGCACAAGTGTGGAAAAAGGATAGTAGCGTTGCCCCTTTTTGGCCTTTCTTTTTTTTATTTGGCCTTTCTTTTTCTTTTTTTATTTGGCCTTTCTTTTTATGGCCTTTCTCCTTTTTTGGGGGACAATGCTCTATTGAATGATGATCATCACACTTCTATTTATTTACAACTCAATGATTACAACTCGATACTAGAACAAAGTATGACTCTATATGAATGCCTCCGGCGGTGTACCGGGATGTACAATGATGCATGAGTGACATGTATGAAAGAATTATGAACGGTGGCTTTGCCACAAATACGATGTCGACTACATGATCATGCAAAGCAATATGACAATGATGGAGTGTGTCATAATAACGGAACGGTCGAAAGTTGCATGGCAATATATCTCGGAATGGCTATGGAAATGCCATAATAGGTAGGTATGGTGGCTGTTTTGAGGAAGGTATATGGTGGGTTTATGGTACTGGCGAAAGTTGCGCGGTACTAGAGAGGCTAGCAATTGTGGAAGGGTGAGAGTGCATATAATCCATGGACTCAACATTAGTCATAAAGAACTCATATACTTATTGCAAAAATCTATTATTTATTGAAACAAAGTACTACGCGCATGCTCCTAGGGGGATAGATTGGTAGGAAAAGACCATCGCTCGTCCCCGACTGCCACTCATAAGGAAGACAATCAATAAATAAATCATGCTCCAACTTCATCACATAACGGTTCACCATACGTGCATGCTACGGGAATCACAAACTTCAACACAAGTATTTCTAAAATTCATAAGCACTCAACTAGAATGACTCTAATATCACCATCTCCATATCTCAAAACAATTATCAAGTATCAAACTTCTCATAGTATTCAACACACTCGTAAGAGAATTTTATTATTCTTGAATACCTAGCATATTAGGATTTTAAGCAAATTACCATGCTATTAAGAATCTCAAAATAATATAAGTGAAGCATGAGAGTTCATCTATTTCTTCAAAATAAAACTACCACCATGCTCTAAAAGGATATAAGTGAAGCGCTAGAGCAACAACAAACTACTCCGAAAGATATAAGGGAAGATCAATGAGTAGTCGAATAATTATGAAACTATGTGAGGACTCTCTAACATTTAATAATTTCAGATCTTGGTATTTTATTAAAACAGCAAGCAAAGCAAAATAAAATGACGCTCTAAGAATGGCAAACATCATGTGAAGAAGCAAAAACTTAGGATCAACCGAAACTAACCGATAGTTGTTGAAGAAGAAAGGTGGGATGCCAACCGGGGCATCCCCAAGCTTAGATGCTTGAGACTTCTTGAAATATTATCTTGGGGTGCCTTGGGCATCCCCAAGCTTGAGCTTTTGTGTCTCCTTAATTCCTCTCATATCACGGTCTCCCTAAATCTCAAAAGCTTCATCCACACAAAACTCAACAAGGACTCGTGAGATAAGTTAGTATAAACCATTGCCAAAACCTTATCATACTCTACTGTAGAAAATCACTAAAATTATTATTCAACATTGCATACTTAATGCCTCTGCATATTTAATAGTCCTATCCTCAAATAGAATCATTAAAGAAGCAAACATATGCAAACAATGCAAACAAAACAGCAATCTGCCTAAACAGGATAGTCTGTAAAGAATGCTGCAACATCCATACTTCCCTAGCTCCACAAATTATGAAATAAAATTCCCACTGTAGTAAATTTATCAGAGCTTAATATGCAAAAGGTTTCAGAATTTTATCACATTCTGAATTTTCTAGGGAATTATTGCAACAGCGGTAAACTTTCTGTTTTCAAACAGCAACATGTATACTTGTAACATAGGCATAGTAAAGGCTATCAATGCCACTTTTATTGAAATAAAAGATGCAAAACATTTTTCTAAATAACAGCAAGAAAATCCTAACAAAATAAATTGACGCTCCAAGCAAAACACATATCATGTGGTAAATAAAAATATAGCTCCAAGTAAAGTTACCGATGAATGAAGACGAAAGAGGGGATGCCATCCGGGGCGTCCCCAAGCTTAGGATTTTGGCTATCCTTGAAAATTACCTTGGGGTGCCTCGGGAATCCCCAAGCTTAGGATTTTGGCTATCCTTGAATATTACCTTGGGGTGCCTCGGGCATCCCCAAGCTTAGGCTCTTGCCACTCCTTCTTCCATAGTCCATCGAATCCTTACCCAAAACTTGAAAACTTCACAACACAAAACTTAACAGAAAACTCGTAAGCTCCGTTAGTATAAGAAAATAAATCACCACTTCAAGGTACTGTAATGAACTCATTATTTATTTATATTGGTGTTAACCTACTGTATTCCAACTTCTCTATGGTTTATAAACTATTTTACTAGCCATAGATTCATCAAAATAAGTAAACAACACATGAAAAACAGAATCTGTCAAAAACAGAACAGTCTGTAGTAATCTGAGTCAAACTTATACTTCTGGAACACATAAAATTCTCAAATAAATTGATGGACCTGAGTAATTTATCTATTAATCATCTTCAAAAAGAATTAACTAAATATCACTCTCCAAATAAAAATGGCAGCAATTCTCGTGAGCGCTAAAGTTTCTGTTTTTTACAGCATGATCAACAAAACTTTCCCCAAGCCTTCCCAAAGGTTCTACTTGGAAAAAACACTAATTAAAAGCATAAAACCACATCTAAACAGAGGCTAGATGAATTATTTATTAATAAACTGGAACAAGAAGCAAGGAACAAAAATAAAGTTGGGTTGCCTCCCAACAAGCGCTATCGTTTAATGCCTCTAGCTAGGCATGATGATTTCAATGATGCTCACATAAAAGATAAGAATCGAAGCATTAAGAGAGCATCTTGAAGAATATGACTAGCACATTTAAGTCTAACATACTTCTTATGCATAGGGATTTTGTGAGCAAACAACTTGTGGGAACAAGAATCAACTTGCATAGGAAAGGAAAACATGCATAACTTCAAAACTTTAAGCACATAGAGAGGAAACTTGATATTATTGCAATTCCTACAAGCATATGTTCCTCCCTCATAATAATTTTCAGTAGAATCATGAATGAATTCAACAATATAACCAGCACCTAAAGCATTCTTTTCATGATCTACAAGCATAGAAATTTTATTACTCTCCACATAAGCAAAATTCTTCTCATTCGGGATAGTGGAAGTATCATAAGAGACTTGGATACTATAAATTGTTTCCATATTAAAAGAGTAATGTTCAGAGAAGGGGTAATCATAATCATGAAAAGTTTTATAAATATAATCACTACTTTTTATAGCATAAGTTTCATCACAATAATCATCATAACTAGCAACTTTGTTCTCATCTTAATAAATTTGCACATCAAAACTTGGGGGACTAAAAATATCATCTTCATCAAACATAGCTTCCCCAAGCTCGTGGCTTTGCATATCATTAGCATCATGGATATTCAAGGAATTCATACTAACAACACTGCAATCATGCTCATCATTCAAATATTTAATGCCAAACATTTTATAGATTTCTTCTTCTAGCACTTGAGCACAATTATCCTTTCCATCATACTCAGAAAGATATTAAAAAGGTGAAGCGTATGAGACAAACTCAATTCCATATTTTCTTGTAATTTTTTTTATAAACTAACTAGTGATAAAACAAGAAACTAAAAGACTCGATTGCAAGATCTAAAGATATACCTTCAAGCACTCACCTCCCCGGCAACGGCGCCAGAAAAGAGCTTGATGTCTACTACACAACCTTCTTCTTGTAGACGTTGTTGGGCATCCAAGTGCAGAGGTTTGTTGGACAGTAGCAAATTTCCCTCAAGTGGATGACCTAAGGTTTATCAATCCGTAGGAGGCGTAGGATGAAGATGGTCTCTCTCAAGCAACCCTGCAACCAAATAACAAAGAGTCTCTTGTGTCCCCAACACACCCAATACAATGGTAAATTGTATAGGTGCACTAGTTCGGTGAAGAGATGGTGATACAAGTGGTAAATGGATGGTAGGTAAAGGTATTTGTAATCTGAAATTATAAAAACAGTAAGGTAACTAATGATAAAAGTGAGCATAAACGGTATTGCAATGTGTGGAAATAAGGCCTGGGGTTCATACTTTCACTAGTGTATGTAACATCCCAAAAATCTAAATTTTGGAATGTTATATTAAATAGATAGATTTGATTGATTGTTTGATTGATTGACTGAAAGTGAGTGAATTCGAACTTTTTGAAAGTTAAATGAGAGGGAATAAAAGGACTTTCCCCAAACTTCCATTTTTGTATTTATGATCTCTATGAATTCAAATTCTTTTCAAATACAAAACCCTCGAGAGAAGATGACATGACTTCTTCCATTTAAATAAATGAAAAGGGTTTTGAAAAGATTTGAATTTCATTTGGAAATATTTTTAATTCAGAAACTTCAAGCAACTCAATGATTTTCATGAGAGAAGATAAAATGACTTCTTCAAATTATATGAAATATGAGTTGGGAGTTTAAAACGATCAAAATTTAAAATCCTTTTGAAATTATTTTCAATTTGGAGTTATTTGCGTTTTATTCAAATTATTTTTCATCAAAAATAAAATATACAGAAAATAGGGTAACATGATTCCCTACATCAGAAAATTGGAGAGAATAATTTGAATTAATTTTGGTATTTTTATAATGATTTTTATTGGATTTTATTAGACCAGTAGCACTCATTGAATTATCTGAATTTGTGTGTGTTTTATTTAATGCTACGAAAATGTTCCTCTTGTAGAAAATCTTTTTCTGAAAAATTGATATATAATATGCCTATATAAAGTTTTATTTTTATTTTCGTTTTTCAGTTTATCGCTTTCTGTTTAAAAAAACAAATAACAAATCTGCGCGCTCGCCTAAAACTAACTGTCGCCCATGTGCGCATCGTAGTACTAGCGGCCGCCCTATCTTTTCTTTTTCTTTATCCTAAGTGGGCCAGGCCCAGCCAGCCTTTTTTTTTCTTCCTTAGGCCGATTTTGTTTATAAAAAAACTGCAGCCGCAGCGTATGCGTGCGGCCAGCCGAAGGCCTTTAGGCCCATGCGAGCCACCTCTTTTCATCTCTGTTTCGTATATTTTCGTCTATGTTTAGTCCCACATTGCCTAGCCTTTGACCTCTAAGCCTTTTTTCCACCAATAAATATAGACTTATAGAGCCTCAAAAAATCATCCGATTCGGGTTAAATTAATATTTTTGATTTGACTAGATTCATTTAAGAAAAACTATATTTCTCCTTTCCGGCGCGACTTCTGGAAATTGTCTCTTCTCTCCAAAGTCGTCTTTTCTCTGCCTTATAAAGGTATCTTTCCTTATTTTTTTCTTCTTATACTTTTGTAGTTTATTATTACTAGACTAAAACGATAAAATAATTAGATTATCAATTAGTCTACATATTTATACATTAGACCCTAGCCCGTACATATTTTTTCTTCCGTAAAATAGCTTGGCCCTGATTTTTCAAATAGCCATAACTTTTTACTCGTTTGTCCAAATCCAACGAAACCAACGCCCACTTCTTCGTTATGATCCCCTCTATCCAGTAATCCAACCCAAACATGTTTTTGAAATTTTAAAATTTGAATTAGACCAGATTTGTATTCAAACTTTGTTTGATCATAACTTGAGTTTTATAACTCCCATTTAGTTGATTCTTTTTGCAAATTAAAGCTCTTGACCTAAACTTTCTGATAAGGCCAAATTCACATAATTTTGGTACTGTTAGAAATTGTTTTATGTTGCAAGAGTTATTTGCTGGGTTTTGAAGCTTTTTGAATTGTTTTCTTCTTTCTCTCCGACCTTTTGAGTGATTGCTTATGTGTGGTTACTATTGCTTGCTTATGATAGATTGACCGGAGTGTGACGAGTAGAACTATCAAGAGTTATGAGTGTGAATCATCTTCATCAACATTGTAGGCAAGTTCACACTTTGATCATATCCCTTTCATACCCAGTTTTTATGCATTAGTTTCACCCTCAAACATTGCATGAGTAGGATTGATAACATGTGGGTATTGGGAAGTAGTTGATGAGGTAGGAACCTATTGCCCCGCATTCAAACCTTGGGAGTTACTATTACGTTATGCTTATATTGCCATGCTGTGCTCGTAGACGTGGATTGGGTTTGAGAGTATTTCATGACAGATGTGAGATTGTTAATTAATGGTTTACTTAAGGTGGCAACTTTAACACACATCTGGGTGGATTGAGGCACCTGGGTATTCCAGCGATTGCCTGTCTAGGCACCTAGGTATTCCAGGATTGCCTGTTTTTTTATGGACCACCACCCAGGCTCAAAGGGATCATGAGATTATTCATACTAGAAACTTCCGTGTGCAGCCACAAGCTATTATGGGCTCTAGCATAGTTGATTAAGTCGTGTGAACTCTTACAGTGGTAGACTAGCAGATGTAGGGGTTGTAGGTGGTATGGTCTACCCATGTAAGGTGCAAATGCTTCTGAAAGACTATGTCTTAGTCATCCGTTTCTCAAACACCATGTAGTGCGAGAAATCCAACGGAGGAGATCGAGTCTTGTGGGGAAAAGTGTGCAAACCTCTGCAGAGTGTATAAACTAATCATGATTAGCCGTGTCCCCGGTTATGGACGTTTTGAGTATCTAGTACTTGGATTATTATGTGAATCTCATCATGTGACTTTAAATAATTTTGTTGGGTTTAATGATGTTACTTAATTGGAATTGAGAATGCTGTCAACCATTCTCAATGTTCAACAACCACCATGATAGTTAAATAAAATTTATTCCTTTGCAGTAGGGAAATATTAGCTTTTCGCAAAAACATATAACCATAGAGCATTTCCACCAGCCATATATGCATGTAGTGATAGACATTGTTCATCATTCTCTATGGTGTGAATTTGCCAGTACATTCAATGTACTGACCCTCTGTGGCTGCAACGTCTCATGTTGCAGGATATCTTACGACGAGTAAGTGATATGTTAGGGTTACGATTTCTACACTCAACTTTGCCGTTGGTGTTGATGGGAATCCACAACCTTGTTACTTCCGCTATTTTGGATTGAGGTAATAGTATTTATGTTACTTTACACATGTGATTTACCTCTATTATAAATCCTCGAGTACTGTGTGGGTCAGCATACCGATCCTTGGATGACACTTAAGCACAGAGACTTGATCCATTCGGATCAGGTCGCTACAAGATGGTATCAGAGCACATGTTGACTGTAGGACGTGACCCTAGAAACTGGCAAGCCCATAGCAAAGATTTTTCTCTACAACTTTCCCTTTCAAAAATATCTTTTACCTCTCTTCTCTTCTAAGCTTATTCAAAAATTCCCTTTCAGTGAGACCATATCCCTTTTCCCTTTGGATCACTCGAAGATTCGACGGATAAGACCACTCCAAGAAGTACAAGATATTGGACAACTAAGACCGCTTCGGAATTAAGAGGATTTTACTGTGCATCTGAATGATGGAAACTACAATGGTTGAAGACTCCGAAGACTAGGAGAATTTGAAGGCTCTGAAGAATCCCTAGATTTGTATGACCTAGGAAGGCTACCCTTATGGAACTTGACAGATTATAGAAGTTGTCAATGCCCGATATCAGGGTGTATCGGAGAAAGACCGGAGCATGGAGAGTTAAAAACTTAAAGTTCTGTCAAGGAAAACCCTAAGGCGGGAGATATCAACTATGGAGAGATAGCTCATGGAAATGACAAGAGCAGAAACACAGCTATCCATGATGTTATCGCCCGCTTATGCTATTGTCACCGTGCTGAGTTAAGCATGCATATGCATGGAAGGATTGGATGGTAGAAGGCTGATGGAGCATCTATCAGCAAGAGGTGAAGTTTTAACCTTAGCTAGTGTATCACCAGGATCTGGAGTGTTACATCAAGAAGTTAAGATGGACCTACAAGAAGCAGTATTTTGACAAGGAAGTATTTCATGAGGAACTCAGGACCCTGAAGATGAGAGTAGCCAAGTTGGAGGAGCAAAACCTCGAGAAACTGGAGATTCGTCAGGAACTAGACCATGGTTCATGCCAAGGATGTTGAAAACCTAGAAGTTTGAAATACAACTTCGGGATATTAAAGGATGTCACGAGAGATTTCACGTCAACAGAGATGATATGGCAAAAGAATGAGAAGACAAGCATGATCGGAAGAAGCCATTGGAGGCATGAATAAGGCTTGAAGAGTTTGGAGACGTTGAAGATTTATTGACCTTTAGAAGACCAAACCCCTGTTATATACCTACATTAGATGCGACGTTTGTGAGCTGTCATTTGTTTGATGTTTTTCCCGACAGCCACAAATAAAATATGTCTTTTCAAAACTTTTGTTTGTATTGTGTGTATCCCTCTCTATCTCTCTTATCTCACCCCAAACCCATGGACCCAATAGAGGATGAATGAAGATGAGCTTATATTTTCTGGACCGATAAGTCAATTGGACACGGACCGATGGATTTAGAACATGGAGGATCACATGAAGAATAACTCTGTAGTCGGAAAGGATATGACCCAACATGCTCTTCAGTGCTTTGAAAGAGGTGCTGCTACTTGGTGGAGGATGTACCAAACCATCAACGGATGGCAAGGAGTAACCACTTGGAAAGAATTTAAGTTGACTTTGCCAAAGTCTCGGCTTGTGTCCCAGAAGTTGAACCCTTATGGAAAGGATATGAAGAAACCTTGTGCATGCAAGATTTGTGGAGAAATTAGACACACCCATAAAGAACACAAGGATGAATGCCCTAATTGTGAAGGAAGTCACCCAGTTGAAGAATGCCCAACTAGGCAGATTACTTGTTTCTTGTGTGAAGGGACTACCCACTATCCTGCTCAGTGTCACATTTACCCCATGGTACAATGAACCATCCAACAGAAGAAAGAAGTAATGAAAGGAGCCCTCATGGAAATTTTAGAAGAAACTGTGATGAAGGAAGAGATGGAGGACACACCTAAAGAAGACCCGAGTAAACCCTGCACTAAGTCTTGCTATTCATGTGGAGAAGAAGGACACATCTCCCAAAATTGTTTGAATGGGGATCTAGTAGAATTCCCGACAGATGAAGTAGAGTATGACCCAGAGGAAATAGAAGCCCTAATTGGAATGGAAAAGTCCAGAAAGAGAAGCAGAGTGGATTCCAGGAAGGATATGAGTCATATCACATGTTATAGGTGCAAGGAGTCAGGGCACTACCTCAACAGTTGCCCCAAAAGGAAACCTCGATACTTGTCAGAAGTAATATGTTTTAGTGGTAATGGAGCAGGGCACTTTGCCAGAGAATGCCCCAAGGAGAAGGAAACTTTTGCTAGATAGTTGAGTTTGCAACAAAAGAAATGGAGTAGTAGAAGTGAGAACATTTTCTTTTATATTGAGGTGTTGAGTTGAGACATGTAATGGAGGAGCAAGAGATAGTAATCATTTGAGAATGAATAAAGTAGCATCATTGGTACTGATATGGATTTTATGAGTTGTTACCCTATGAAGAAGAATTTTGACCATTTTTGAGGATATGAGAAATATGGTCTATGGAAGATTTGTGCATTTTAAGGGTGGTAGTACCCTGTAAGAACCCTTGACCCCTGGAAAAGATAAGGATACTCCACTGAGTGGATTTCGGACAAAATGAATACGAGTTTTGTCTCGATATGTGTGATGCCCCAAGAGTATGTGGGATGAAGTTCGAGACCGTCAGTTGTTGGACCAAATGTGATCAAGGAGTCAGAAGAGAATGTTAAGTTGATTCGAGATAGACCGAAGGTAGCTCAGTCCAGGCAGAAGAGTTATGCAGACTCAAAAACTCAAGGAGGTAGTCTATGAAATTGGAGATAGAGCATGTCTTCGTGTGCCCCCTCTGCGAGAAGTTAAACGAATTGGAGTTAAGGGAAAGTTAGCCCCGAGATTTGTAGGACCATACCGAGTTTTGGAGCGTATGGGAAAAGTGGCCAACAAGTTGGAGTCACCCGAAGGACTGTCAGGAGTTCATGATGTGTTTCATGTTTCCCAGTTGAAGAAGTGCCATGCAGAGATGGCCAATATTCCCCTGTAAGGACGCTTGACCCTGGAAAGGATACTGATGTTCCATGAAGTGGAATATGGACTCCATAAGTATAAGTTTTTATCTCGGTATGTGGGATATCCCACGAGGATGAAGAGATAAATTACTATTGGATATAAAGGAGGTATGATGTCAGAAATATGGATCAATGGAAACTCCATGATGAGCCTGAGTAATCATGTCCTAGTTTGGTGCCAATAGAAGGAAGGAAGACAATACAATTGGATGGATTCAAGAATACTAGGAAGTTGGAAGTTGGAATAATGATCAGTTGCCCGACGATAAGTTCAAGGACTACAAGTGATGAGATGGGCCATAACCCACAGGACCCAGGACCTGCCAAGAAGCAAGCACATTCTTGCTGAAGGAAAAACCCTGGAGGAAGATACGATGTTTAACGACAGACGATTTTATAGGAGTAACGCAAAACCTGAGAGTTGTGAAGGAATGATAGATGTTTGTTTGGCTTGCAGAATCAATGGATTATTCCGAATGCAGTTCATGCACAAGAGAAATTCTGCAATGCTTGTGAGGATGACCGAGTGTTAGAATGCGAGATTCGCTAAACCGTATACAAGGTAATGATTTGGGTGTGGGATGGATTGATCACCATACCGACTTACTCCTATTATTCGCCTTGCTATATGGGATGGTAAATCTGAGTGACTTACCTATAGTAGAGAGACGACGATCAAAACCTTGTTTAAGCCTTAGAATGGTATAGGTATTTTTTCCCTTGTACAAGGCAGTTTTTGCCAACCGTAGGTTATACGGTGAGGATCAACCCAGACCCATTTCCTGCAGGAGAAACCATAAATGGTTGACCACCATGAGATATCGATAGTTGTGTAGTATTGGCGCCAGACCTGTCAGCTAAGAAGATCCAGTCACAGAAGAACCTTACCTAGATGAAAGACACAAGAATTGAGGAAAAGGTTATGCCACTACCGAAAGAGCCCAGATAAGGAATTATCCTAAAGATCTGAGAAGACCGACACTGTTAACAATATGGATGAAGTATATGAGTTTTGATGGAACCGTAACCATGCTTCTAAGGGTGGTAGCACCCCAAACCCCCTCCTGCGACAATCAATGGATTTTGAGGAGACCCCAAACCTAACCTATTTCTTTCCAGCCTCTCCGAATCTCGAGGATGAGATTCATTTTAAGGGAGGTAGGTTTGTAACATCCCAAAATTCTAAATTTTGGAATGTTATATTAAATAGATAGATTTGATTGATTTTTTGATTGATTGACTGAAAGTGAGTGAATTCGAACTTTTTGGAAGTTAAATGAGAGGGAATAAAAGGACTTTCCCCAAACTTCCATTTTTGTATTTATGATCTCCGTGAATTCAAATTCTTTTCAAATACAAAACCCTCGAGAGAAGATGACATAACTTCTTCCATTTAAATAAATGAAAACGGTTTTGAAAAGATTTGAATTTCATTTCGAAATATTTTTAATTCAAAAACTTCAAGCAACTCAATAATTTTCATGAGAGAAGATAAAATGACTTCTTCAAATTACATGAAATATGAGTTGGGAGTTTAAAAGGATCAAAATTTAAAATCCTTTTGAAATTATTTTCAATTTGGAGTTATTTGGGTTTTATTCAAATTATTTTTTTTCAAAAATAAAGTATACAGAAAATAGGGTAACATGATTTCCTACATCAGAAAATTGGAGAGAAATAGATTTGAATTAATTTTGGTATTTGTATAATGATTTGTATAGGATTTTATAAGACCAGTAGCACTCTTTGGATTATCTGAATTTGTGTGCATTTTATTTAATTCTAGGAAAATGTTCAACTTGTAGAAAATCTTTTTCTGAAAATTTTGATATATAATATGCCTATATAAAGTTTTATTTTTATTTTCGTTTTTCAGTTTATCGCTTTCTATTTAAAAAACAAATAACAAATCTGCGCACGCGCCTGAAACTAACTGTTGCCCACGTGTGCATCGTAGTACTAGCAGGCGCCTCATCTTTTCTTTTTCTTTATCCTAAGTGGGCCAGGCCCAGCCAGCCTTTTTTTTCTTTCTTAGGCCGATTTTGTTTAAAAAATTTTGCAGCCGCAGCGTACGCGTGCGGCCGGCCGAAGGCCTTTAGGCCCATGCGAGCCACCTCTTTTCATTTCTGTTTTGTATATTTTTGTCTATGTTTAGTCCCACATTGCCTAGCCTTTGACCTTTAAGCCTCTTTTCCATCAATAAATATAGACCCGTAGAGCCTCCAAAAATCATCCGATTCGGGTTAAATCAATATTTTTGGTTTGACTAGATTCATTTAAGAACAAATATATTTCTTCTCTCCGACACGACTTCTGGGAATTGTCTCTTCTCTCCAAAGTCGTCTTTTCTCTGCCTTATAAAGGTATCTTTCTTTTTTTTCTTATACTTCCGTAGTTTATTATTACTAGACTAAAACGATAAAATAATTAGATTATCATTTAGTCTACGTATTTATACATTAGACCCTAGCCCGTAACTATTTTTTCTTCTGTAAAACAGCTTGGCCCTGATTTTTCAAATAGTCATAACTTTTTACTCGTTTGTCCAAATCCAACGAAACCAACGCCCACTTCTTCGTTATCATCCCCTCTATCTAGTAATCCAACCCAAACATGTTTTTGAAATTTTAAAATTTGAATTAGACCAGATTTGTATTCAAACTTCGTTTGATCATAACTTGAGTTTTATAACTCCGATTTAGTTGATTCTTTTTGCAAATTAAAGCTCTTGACCTAAACTTTCTGATAAGGCCAAATTCACATAATTTTGGTACTGTTAGAAATTGTTTTATGTTGCAAGAGTTATTTGTTGGGTTTTGAAGCTTTCCGAATTGTTTTCTTCTTTCTCTCCGACCTTTTGAGTGATTGCTTATGTGTGATTACTATTGCTTGCTTACGATAGATTGACCGAAGTGTGACGAGTAGAACTATCAAGAGTTATGAGTGCGAATCATCTTCATCAACATTGCAGGCAAGTTCACACTTTGATCATATCCCTTTCATACCCAGTTTTTATGCATTAGTTTCACCCTCAAACATTGCATGAGTAGGATTGATAACATGTGGGTATTGGGAAGTAGTTGATGAGGTAGGAACCTATTGCCCTGCATTCAAACCTTGGGAGTTACTATTACGTTATGCTTATATCGCCATGCTATGCTCGTAGACGTGGATTGGGTTTGAGAGTATTTCATGACAGATGTCAGATTGTTAATTAATGGTTTACTTAAGGTGGCAGCTTTAACACACATCTGGGTGGATTGAGGCACCTGGGTATTCCAGCGATTGCCTGTCTAGGCACCTGGGTATTCCAGGATTGCCTGCTTTTTATGGACTACCACCCAGGCTCAAAGGGATCATGAGATTATTCATACTAGAAACTTCCGTGTGCAGCCACAAGCTATTATGGGCTCTAGCATAGTTGATTAAGTCGTGTGAACTCTTACAGTGGTAGACTAGCAGATGTAGGGGTTGTAGGTGGTACGATCAACCCATCGTAAGGTGCAAACGCTTCTGAAAGACTATGTCTCGGTCATCCGTTTCTCAAACACCATGTAGTGCGAGAAATCCAACGGAGGAGATCGAGTATTGTGGGGAAAAGTGCGCAAACCTCTGCAGAGTGTATAAACTAATCATGATTAGTCGTGTCCCCGGTTATGGACGTTTTGAGTATCTAGTACTTGGATTATCATGTGAATCTCATCATGTGACTTTAAATAATTTTGTTGGGTTTAATGATGTTACTTAATTGGGATTGAGAATGCTGTCAACCATTCTCAATGTTCAGCAACCACCATGATAGTTAAATAAAATTTATTCCTTTGCAGTAGGGAAAAATTGGCTTTTCGCAAAAACATATAACCATAGAGCTTTTCCACCAGCCATATATGCATGTAGTGATAGACATTGTTCATCATTCTCTATGGTGTGAATTTGCCAGTACATTCAATGTACTGACCCTCTATGGCTGCAACGTCTCATGTTGCAGGATATCTTACGACGAGTAAGTGATACGTTAGGGTTACGATTTCTACACTCAACTTTGCCGTTGGTGTTGATGGGAATCCACAACCTTGTTACTTCCGCTATTTTGGATTGAGGTAATAGTATTTACGTTAATTTACACATGTGATTTACCTTTGTTATAAATCCTCGAGTACTGTGTGTCAGCATACCGATCCAGGGATGACACTTAAGCACAGAGACTTGATCCATTCGGGTCAGGTCGCTACAGTGTAAGTCCTCTCAACAATACTAACATAATTGGATCATAAAACTATCCCTCAACATGCAACAAAGAGTCACTCCAAAGTCACTAATAGCGGAGAACGAACGAAGAGATTATGGTAGGGTACGAAACCACCTCAAAGTTATTCTTTCCAATCAATCCGTTGGGCTATTCCTATAAGTGTCACAAACAGCCCTAGAGTTCGTACTAGAATAACACCTTAACACACACATCAACCAAAACCCTAATGTCACCTAGATACTCCAATGTCACCTCAAGTATCCGTGGGTATGATTATACGATATGCCTCACACAATCTCAGATTCATCTATTCAACCAACACAAAGGACCTCAAAGAGTGCCCCAAAGTTTCTACCGGAGAATCACGACGAAAACGTGTGCCAACCCCTATGCATAGGTTCCCAATGTCACGAAACCCGCAAGTTGATCACCAAGACATACATCAAGTGTTCTCAAATCTTTAAAGACTCAATCCGATAAGATAACTCCAAAGGGAAAACTCAATTCATTACAAGAGAGAAGAGGGGGAGGAGAAACATAGGATCCAACAATAATAGTAAAGCTCGCGATACATCAAGATCGTATCATCTCAAGAACACGAGAGAGAGAGAGAGAGAGAGATCAAACACATAGCTACTGGTACATACCCTCAGCCCCGAGGGAGAACTACTCCCTCCTCATCATGGAGAGCATTGAGATGATGAAGATGGCCACCGGAGAAGGATTGCCCCCTCCGGCAGGGTGCTGGAATGGGTCTAGATTGGTTTTTGGTGGCTACGGAGGCTTCTGGCGGCAGAACTCCCGATCTAATCTCCGTTGTGGAAGTTTTAGGGTATATGGAGTTATATAGGCAGAAGAAGCACGTCAGGGGAGCCACGAGGGCCCCACGAGGCAGGGGGCGCACCCCCTACCCTCGTGAGCTCCTCCTTCCTTCCTTGACGTGGGGTCCAAGTCCATCGGGTGGCTTTCGTTCCAAAAATAACTTCTCTAGTTGATTTCGTTCCGTTTCGACTCCGTCTAATATTCCTTTTCTTCAAAACACTGAAATAGGCATAAAGCAACAAATCTGGACTGGGCCTCCGGTTAATAGGTTAGTCCCAAAAGTAATATAAAAGTGGATAATAAAGCCCAATATTGCCCAAAATAGTAGATAATATAGCATGGAGCAATCAAAAATTATAGATACGTTGGAGACGTATCAGCGCTCGGTTGGGTTGGCTAGGCTTCGGCCCAGTTTGGTCCAGAGTTTTGTTTATAAATAATTTCTCCACAGAAAAAATCCTAATGAAATATAAAAAATTCAATAAATAATGCAGAAAGAATTTTCGCCGTCCAAACCTAATATTTAGGACAAGATGAACATTTTTTTGGACTAAAAATGCAAGTTTTTCTCTAATTCAAATAAAATAGCAGATAAAATACAAACAAAACAAGAACTTGATTTTAAAATTTCTCCTCCAATATTTCTCTTCTGTTAAAGAAGTCATATTATCTTCTCTCATTTTTTTTACTATTCAAAATAATTGGTGAGAAACCATTAAAATCAAATTGATCCTCGTTTCAAATTTGAAAATAAATTCAAATAGGAAAATGTAGTGAAACCTCCAACTCTCTCCTTGGGTCCTTGAGTTGCTTAAGGTCTCTAGGAACAAAATTTCCAAATAAAATTCAATTAAAAATGCAAAGAGCATGAATGCATATGATGACCTAATGATTAACATCCAAATTGAAAATTGGGATGTTACAAACCTACCCCCCTTAAGATGAATCTCGCCCTCGAGATTCGGGTTGTCTAGAAAATAGGTGTGGGTGGTCTTCTTTTCGTAGGTCTTCTTCCCACTCCCAGGTGGCTTCTTCCTCGGTATGGTGGCTCCACTAAATTTTGCAAAATTTGAGAACCTTGTTGCGTGTAACTCGGCTGGCAAATTCGAGTATCTTGATGGGTTTCTCCTCGTAAGTTAGGTCACTCACCAACTGATTTGCTTCCAGGGGCACTGTATCTCTCAGAGGAATATCGGCCATCTCCGCATGGCACTTCTTCAACTAGGAAACGTGAAACACATCATGAACTCCTTACAAACCTTCGGTTAATTCCAACTTGTAGGCCACTTCTCCCATATGTTCCAAAACTCGGTATGGTCCTACAAATCTTGGGGATAACTTTCCTTTGACTCCAGATCGTTTAACTCCTCGTAGTGGTAACACATGGAGATATGCTCTATCTCTGATTTCATACACTATCTCTTTGTGTTTAGTCTCAGCATAACTCTTCTGCCTAGACTGAGCTACCTTCAGTCTATCACGAATCAGCTTAACCTTCTCTTCAGACTCCTTGATTAAATCTGGTTCGAACAACTGACGATCTCCAACTTCATCCCACATCAACGGTGTCCTGCAGCTCCTTCCATACAAAGCTTCGAAAGGGGTCATCTTCAAACTAGCCTGGTAGTTGTTGTTGTAAGAGAACTCTGCGTAAGGCAAATTGTCATCCCAACAAGGTCCATAAACTAGCGCACAAGCTCTCAACATGTCTTCCAAAATCTGATTGATTCTCTCGGTTTGTCCATCTGTCTGCGGATCAAAGGTCGTACTGAACTCTAACCTTGTACCCAAAGTCTAGTGTAACTAATTCCAGAACTTCGAGGTAAAATGTGTTCCTCGATCTAATACAATGGTCCTCGGAACTCCATGCAGACATACGATCCTGGTCATATATATCTTGGCCAGTTTCGCGCTCATATAGGTGCTCTTCACTGGGATAAAGTGAGCCACTTTGGTCAAGCGGTCTACTACTAACCAGATAGAGTCATATCCTGATCGGGTCCTGGGTAACCCGGTGATAAAATCCATGCCAAGCTTATCCCACTTCCATTCGGGTATTGGCATAGGCTGACGTAATCCGGCTGGTTTCTGATGTTCTTCCTTAACTCTCTCACATACATCACATACTGCTACATACTCAGCAATATCCTTTGATGACCCACAAGTATAGGGGATCTATCGTAGTCCTTTCGGTAAGTAAGAGTGTCGAAACCAACGAGGAGCAGAAGGAAATGATAAGCGGTTTTCAGCAAGGTATTCTCTGCAAGTACTGAAATAAGTGGTAACAGATAGTTTTGTGATAAGATAAATTGTAACAAGCAACAAGTAGTAAAAGTAAATGAAGTGCAGCAAGGTGGCCCAATCCTTTTTGTAGCAAAGTACAAGCCGGAACAAACTCTTATAATAGGAAAAGCGCTCCCGAGGACACATGGGAATATCGTCAAGCTAGTTTTCATCACGTTCATATGATTCGCGTTCGATACTTTGATAATTTGATATGTGGGTGGACCGGTGCTTGGGTGCTGTTCTTACTTGAACAAGCATCCCACTTATGATTAACCTCTATTGCAAGCATCCACAACTACAACAAAAGTATGAAGGTAAACCTAACCATAGCATGAAACATGTGGATCCAAATCAGCCCCTTACGAAGCAACGCATAAACTAGGGTTTAAGCTTCTGTCACTCTAGCAACCCATCATCTACTTATTACTTCCCAATTCCTTCCTCTAGGCCCAAATAATGGTGAAGTGTGCGATGTTCACATAACACCACTAGAGGCTAGACAACATACATCTTATCAAAATATCAAACGAATACCAAATTCACATGACTACTCATAGCAAGACTTCTCCCTTGTCCTCAGGAACAAACGTAATTACTCACAAAGCATATTCATGTTCATAATCAGAGGGGTAATAATATGCATATAGGATCTGAACATATGATCTTCCACCAAATAAACCAATTAGCATCAACTACAAGGAGTAATCAACACTACTAGCAACCTACTAGCACCAATCCCAGACTTCGAGACAAGAATTGGATACAAGAGATGAACTAGGGTTTGGAGATGAGATGGTGATGGTGAATATGTTGATGGAGATTGCCCTCTCCCGATGAGAGGAGCGTTGGTGATGACGATGGTGATGATTTCCCCCTCCCGGAGGGAAGTATCCCCGGCAGAATAGCTTTGCCGGAGCTCTAGATTGGTTCCGCCAAGGTTCCGCCTCGTGGCGGCAGAGTCTCGTCCCGAGAAGTTCCTTCCTATTTTTTTCTCATCGAAAGAATTCATATAGGAGAAGATGGACATCAGAGAGGCACCAGGGGCCCACGAGGTAAGGGCGCGTCCTAGGGGGGCGCGCCCCCCACCCTTGTGAGAAGGCTGTGGGCCCCCTGGCCTTCATCTTTGGCGAGGATTTTTCTTTATTTATTTTAAGATGTTCCGTGAAGTTTCAGGACTTTTGGAGTTGCACAGAATAGGTCTCTAATATTTGCTCCTTTTCCAGCCCAGAATTCCAGCTGCAGGCATTCTCCCTCCTTATGTAAACCTTGTAAAATAAGATAGAATAGCCATAAGTATTGTGACATAAAGTGAAATAACAGTCCATAATGCAATAAATATCGATATAAAAGCATGATGCAAAATGGATGTATCAACTCCCCCAAGCTTAGACCTCACTTGTCCTCAAGCGAAAAGCTGATAACAATAAATATGTCCTCATGCTTAGAGGTAGAGGCGTCGATAAAAATAAAATATGGACATGAAGGCATCATGATTATTCTCATAACAGCAACATATATAGATTTTGTCATATGATTACTTATGTTCAAGTGATGATCTATTCACAATGCAAAAGTATAAATCATAAACGTTATTGGGCTCCGACAAGCTATAATCTCAGTCATTGAAGCAATTGCAATTTATCATAACATCGGAAAGAGTCTATGTCAGAGCTAAAAAGCAAGTCCACATACTCAACTATCATTTAGTCCTTCATAATTGCTAACACTCACGCAATACTTGTGGTTACGGAGTTTTAATCGGACATAGAGAAAGATAGGGGCTTATAGTTTCGCCCCACAACCTTTTACCTCAAGGGTAATGTCAACAATTATGGTTCATGCTCCCCTACATCCAATTAGGTATATATATCATGTTCTTTCCAACATGCTGAGCTTGACAAAGGATAAAATGAAAAGAAAAAGGTGAAGATCACCATGACTCTTGCATAAGGTAGAAGATAATAATAAAGGATAGGCCCTTCGCAGAGGGAAGTAGAGGTTGCCATGCGCTTTTATGGTTGGATGCATAAAATCTCAATGCGAAAAAACGTCACTTTATATTGCCCCTTGTGATATGAACCTTTATTATGCAGTCCGTCGCTTTTATTACTTCCACATCACAAGATCATATAAAGCTTATTTCTCCCACACCAATCAATCATACATATTTAGAGCAATTTTTATTGCTTTTCACCGATGACAACTTACTTGAAGGATCTTACTCAATCCATAGGTAGATATGGTGGACTCTCATGGCAAAACTGGTTTAAGGGTATTTGGAAGCACGAGTAGTATTTCTACTTGGTGCTGAGAATTTGG
This sequence comes from Triticum dicoccoides, assembly GCF_002162155.2. Classification (NCBI taxonomy): domain Eukaryota; kingdom Viridiplantae; phylum Streptophyta; class Magnoliopsida; order Poales; family Poaceae; genus Triticum; species Triticum dicoccoides. The sequence continues at coordinate 267,032,917 of NC_041386.1, read as the reverse complement.
CTAGCATGAGGGGGAAAGGCAAGCTCAACAAGTTAGAGGATCCATGACAACATACTTTATCTCAGATATAAGAAAGACATAACTCATTACGTTGTCTTCCTTGTCCAACATCAACTCTTTAGCATGTCATATTTTAATGAGCGCTCCCAACCATAAAAGATGTCAATGATAATATACCTATATGTGAAAACCTCTCTTTCCTTATTACTTCCTATTAATTGCAACAATGACCAAAGCTATGTCTGCCAATTCCCAACAACTTTTAATCATCATACTCTTTCTATGTGAAGTCATTACTCTCAATAAGATCAATATGAACTCTTTGTTTCTTTTTATTCTTTTTCTCTTTTCTTTTATTCACCCAAGATCATGGCAAAATAATCAAGCCCTTGACTCAACACTAATCCTTATTATATATAGCTCACGGACTCGATTACATAGAGAGATCATAAAGCAAAACTCAAAACTAGATCATGCCATAAACTTTATTCTATTAGATCAAGATACTACTATTAAGATCGAACTAAGAAAAACGGTAAAGGTAGGAGTTGTGATGGTGATACGATACCGGGGCACCTCCCCCAAGCTTGGCAGTTGCCAAGGGGAGTGCCCATACCCATGTGATTATATCTCCTTCTTTGTTGTTGGTGTAATATTCTTGGCGATTATTCCCCTCAGGATGCGGTTCTCCTCCTCGAGCTTATTGACTTGCTACTTGAGTGGGCCAATATGCTCCTTCAACAAAATATTTTCTTGTGTGAGATACTTGTTTTGTATACGAGCTAACTCAATCATCTTGAAAGCTTCGATCTCAGTTGGGACAAGAAGGTTATGATCAAGTTGAAGGATGTCTTTTGCTGTTGGAGCTTGATCCTCCGTGGCCTTCTTGATCCTTTCATCCTTGTTGACCCTCGTGGGTTGTTCCCTCTTTAGACCTATCTTCATTAGCCAAGCATCATTGTCACCATTGTTGGAGGAGGGAGACGACATGATGCCTAGCCTGGAAACCCCTGACAGAAAACAGCTCGAAACAAGAACAGAGGAGGCTTGCGTGATACGGGAGTCAAAACCTTCGGGATGTTATATAATGAATTTTTACCGACAAAAATACATATCGTGCAAGAAAACAGAGTCCGGAAGGCACACGAGGTGCTCACGAGGTAGGGGGCGCGCCCAGGGGGGTAGGGCGCGCCCACCACCCTCATGGGGCCCTCGTGTCCTTCCGGGACTGCTACTTATTTTTCTATTTTTCTAAATATTCCAAAACGGAGAAATATTGCCTTAAAAATTGTTTTGGAGTCGGTTTACTTACCGTACCACATACCTATTCCTTTTCGGAGTCTGAAACGTTCCAGAAAGTGTCCCTTATGTATTCCTCCGGGGTTACAGTTTCAATAATATTGGTTTCAACATTTATGGGATTACCTGAGATATAATGTTTGATTCTTTGACCATTTACCACCTTCGGATTTGTCCCTTCAAAGTTGTTGATTTTTATGGCACCGGAATGATAAACCTCTTCGATAACATAGGGGCCTTCCCATTTAGAGAGAAGTTTTCTTGCAAAAAATCTTAAATGAGAGTTGTATAGCAATACATAATCACCTACATTAAACTCACACTTTTGTATCCTTTTGTCATGTCATCTTTTAACTTTTTCTTTAAACAACTTGGCATTTTCATAAGCTTGGGTTCTCCATTCATCAAGTGAGCTAATATCAAATAACCTCTTTTCACCGGCAAGTTTGAAATCATAGCTAAGCTCTTTAATAGCCCAATATGCCTTATGTTCTAGTTCGAGAGGTAAGTGACATGCTTTTCCATAAACCATTTTATACGAAGACATACCCATAGGATTTTTGTATGCAGTTCTATAAGCCCATAATGCATCATCAAGTTTCTTGGACCAATCCTTTCTAGACCTATTAACAGTCTTTTGCAAAATTAATTTGAGCTCTCTATTGCTCAACTCTACTTGACCACTAGACTGTGGGTGATAAGGAGATGCAATTCTATGATTAACATCATATTTAGCAAGCATTTTATGAAGGGCACCATGAATAAAGTGTGAACCACCATCAGTCATTAAATATCTAGGGACTCCAAACCTCGGGAAAATAACTTCTTTAAGCATTTTAATAGAGGTGTTATGATCAGCACTACTACTTGGAATAGCTTCTACCCACTTAGTAACGTAATCAACAACAACTAGAATATGTGTGTATCCATTAGAGGCAGGAAAAGGTCCCATATAATCAAAGCCCCAAACATCAAACGGTTTAATAACAAGAGAATAATTCATAGGCATTTCTTGACGTCTACTAATATTACCAATTCTTTGACATTCATCACAAGACAAGACAAACTTACGGGCATCCTTGAAGAGAGTAGGCCAATAAAAACCAGATTGCAATACCTTATGTGCAGTTCTATCTCCGGCATGGTGTCCTCCATAAGCCTCGGAATGACACTTGCGTAGGATCTGTTCCTGTTCATGCTCGGGTACACAATTTCTAATAACACCATCTACTCCTTCTTTATAAAGATGTGAGTCATCCCAAAAGTAATGTCTTAAATCGTAGAAAAACTTTTTCTTTTGCTGGTATGTGGAGCTAGGTGGTATAAACTTAGCAACAATATAATTAGCATAATCAGCATACCATGGAGTACTACGAGAAGTACTTATAACATTTAATTGTTCATCAGGAAAGTCATCATTAATAGGTAGTGGGTCATCAAGAACATTCTCTAACCTAGACAAGTTGTCTGCAACGGGGTTCTCAACTCCCTTTCTATCAACAATATGCAAATCAAATTCTTGTAGCAAGAGAACCCATCTAATAAGTCGAGGTTTAGCATCTTTCTTTTCCATAAGGTATTTAATAGCATCATGATCAGTGTGAATAGTTACTTTAGAATCAACAATATAAGATCTGAACTTATCACAAGCAAATACAATCGCTAAAAGCTCTTTTTCAGTAGTAGCATAATTTCTTTGAGCATTGTCTAGAGTCTTACTAGCATAATGAATAACATTTAATTTCTTATCAACTCTTTACCCTAGAACAGCACCTACAGCATAATCACTAGCATCACACATAATTTCAAAGGGTAAATTCCAATCAGGTGGCTGAACAACAGGTGCAGAGACTAATGCTTTCTTAAGTATTTCAAATGCTTCTACACAATCATCATCAAAGACAAATGGTATATATTTTTGCAATAAATTAGTCAGAGGCCGAGAAATTTTTGAGAAGTCCTTAATGAACCTCCTGTAAAATCCGACGTGACCAAGGAAACTTCTTATACCTTTGATGTCCTTGGGACATGGCATCTTTTCAATAGCATCAACCTTGGCTTTATTGTCACACCCTAGCTAGTCATGCATTAGAGTGTTGCATCATGTTTACTCTTTCATCAGAAACTTGAAATGGGGATCTGTGAAACCCTCAGAATCATTTTGAAAATGACCCAAATAAAAATTTCTCCAAAAGGGTCCAAGAAAATGCTCATGTTGCTCTCTGAAAATATTGGGCAGAGATAAAAATCAAACCAATATTTTTAAAGAGCTCATAGGTATTTATTTTGGGCATTTGGAATTAATACATAAATATTTGTATTGGAAATATATTAATTATATATATTAATATATGTCCAAATATTATGCCATTTATAAAGGAGCTCTGGAATAATATATCTAGCTCCTGCAAAAATTGGCATAAGTTAAATAAATGATTTAATATATTATTTAAATCAAAACAAATGTCAGAAATTAGAAAACAGAAAAATAAATAAAGGGAGAAACTTACCTGGGCTCCTCCCTGTGCGGCCCAGCCAGCTGGCCGGCCCAGCCAGCAGGCGGCCCAGCCCGCCTCCCTCCTCTGTCGTCTTCGTCCTCGACAGAGGGAGGGGAGTGTGGCCGGCGCGCGCGCGCGCCCCGCGCCACGCCACCTCTCTCCCTGCCTGCCTGCCCTCCCCTCCTCGCTCGATGCCCCGGACGACGCCACGCCTCCCCCCTGCTCTCTCTCACTCTCCCTCGGCTCTCCCCTCCTCTCCCTCGCTCTCTCTCTCACACGGCCGAACACCACCGTCGCCGCCGTTCGCCATAGCAGCCGTCTCCGGCCACCCCTCGCTCCCTCGACTAGCTCAGCGGCTCCGCCTCGACCTCCTCTTCCTCCCCACCGCTCCACGGGTCTCCGGAAGCCCTGCATCGCCGCCACGTCGCCGTTCCCCTCCTCGGGCTCCGACCACCGTCGCCGTCGATTCGCCGTCTCCAGCGCGTCCCCGAGCCCGCTTCGACGCCCACTGCAACCGCGGTGAGCTACGCCACCGTTTCCCCCTCTTCTCCCCCTCGTTCCCTCACCGTAGCCTCCTCCCCACCACGGCCGAACCTCCGCCGTCGCCGAGCTCGCCGTCGACGCAGCTCCGGTGACCATTTGGTCACCCCAGCGAGTCCAACGAGTTCGTAAGGCTCCATAGAGCATCCCTAGCGCCTCGCTTCGCTCGCCTTCGAGCTCCAACCCCGTTTCCGTGCACGACCGAACCCCGGCGGCCGCAGCCGAGCTCGCCGCCGTCGACTCCGGCCACCTCAGGCTCGGCCACCACCACCGTTCGACGCGCGGGAGCAAGGGCTCTCCAACGAGCCCAAGCACAGCCTCGCCCGTGCCCTGTAGCGCGATCCCGCATCACGCCGCCGTCTCGGACCTCGCCGGCGTCATGTCGCCGGTGGGGTTTGACTTGTCCGACCTGGGGTTTGACCCCCCCAGGGTCACTGACGCGTGGGCCCCGTCAGCCAGGTGGACATCATTAGCGCTAACCACTGTTAGTTAACCCCTGACACTGACCAGTGGGCCCCAGCGCCACTAACCCCTAATTAGGATTAAACTAACCCTGTTTAACCCCCCTGTCACTGACGTGTGGGCCCCACACGTCAGGTTTGACTCCAGCCAGCCGCAGTTGACCACTGACGTCATGCTGACGTCATGCTGGTGCAATATTTATATTTCTGGATTTAATTTAAATCAGGAAATTCCAGAATATTATTTAAACTTCAAAAATTCATAACTTTTATTCTGTAACTCCAAATTGGACAAATTATATATGAAAAATGATCAGAAAAATCCAAGCTATCCATCTGTACTATTTTCATGCATGATCAAACAAGTTAAATTGATGTTTTAAGCAGAACAAGGAAAAGCACTTTAAAAGGCCATGTTTGAGTTTGAAATTTGAATCTTTGATTCAAATTTGTTCAAACCCTTCAGGTTTTAGTTGCATTAGCCCAACACACTCATATTGCCATGTTTCATGCATGCATCATATTGTTGCACATTGTTTGGTGATGGTTGTGTGTCGGTGCCCTTTGCGACAGGTTCTGCCTCCGAGGAGTACCGTGATTACCCTAACGAAGAACCGTATCAGTGCATCGAACCATCAGGCAAGCAACCAACCATTTGATCATATCGATACAATCCCATGTTCTCGCTCCTGCTCTCTTTTACTGCATTAAGACAACGCGTTTCAAACTGCTGTGTGCTACGGTAGTTGAACCCATTTCCTCTGCATGACCTGTCATTGCCACAGTAACTAGATGAAACCCACTAGCATGTGTAGGAGTTGATTGAGCCATATGTATGTGTTGTTCCTACCTTGCTATGCCTGCTATGCTTAGAGTCGTGTCAGGTCTGGTTCATCTGGGTGATGGCTAGAGTGAAATGATCATGTCGGTAATGAGAGTGGTGTGGTGAACACGATTTGGTAAAGGTATCGATGAGAGGCCATGTAGGAGTACATGGTGGGTTGTTTCATTGAAGCCGACCTTAAGCACTGAGATCTGTATGTGTGATTTAAGAATCAGCTACTACCATGCATTGGGCCCGAAACCAATGGACCCTCTCGGCTTCTTATTCACCCTAGTTCTCCGTCCAGGAGTTGCAAGTAGTTTCTGGTGTTTGTAGCCTACTGGAGGCCGTGGACAACGCTGACCGTAGGGGTGGGCTGTGATGCGGTAGGTACGTGGCACGGTGTACCGAATACCCGTTAGGTATCCCGGGAACCCTGTTCACATCGTTCGGGGCCGTATGGGAAACCTCGGCCGGACTCCCTGCGGATGGAACCTGGATAGGCGATAAACCTGGACTGGAGGCTTAGGTGATTAGGTAGGTCGTGGCCGACACCCACGTTGGGCTTCCGCTTGAAGGTTGCCGAGTACATGTCGTGTAAACGACGGTAAGTGGTGAGAGCGTGTATGAAGGAGTACACCCCTGCAGGGTTAACATGATCTATTCGAATAGCCGCGTCCGCGGTAAAGGACTACTTGGTTGCCTATACAGTTCATAGACAAGTAAATGGAAACTGTTAAAAGCCTAAAGATAAGTGTGAGTGCCGAGGATGGCTCTTCCGTAGGAAGACGGAGGTGGATCCTCGGTAGTGTATTGAAGTGGTGAGTAGTGGACTCGTGTGTGCAAAACCTTTTCAAGTTGGAGTATCGTAGGATAGTCTAGCCAAGAGTCAAAGCTGGCTTGCTGCAATAACTCCACCAAGCCTTCTTGATAATATGCATGTATGTAGGATCTGATGTAAGTCTTGCTGAGTACCTTTGTACTCATGTTGCTATAATCTACATTTTTACAGAAGACGCTACAACCCCTTCTGATGGGTTCTATGTAGACGTTGACATCAACGAGTAGGCTAAAGACCCAGGTGGTGACCCTGAGCTTGTGAAGGACCTTGTAGTATAGCTAGGCTTTCCAAGCCTCTTTTATTTTACTAGTTGTCTGTACTCAGACAAGTTACTTCCGCTGCTGGTTTGTATGACTGTATGACTTGTATGTTGGGTCGTGAGACCCGTACCTTTGTGTATGTTATGTATGGCTCCCCGAGCCTTAAATAAAGTACTTGTGTCGTAGAGTCATGTTGTGATGCTTCGTTGTATTTGCACATATCGAGCATATTGTGTGTATGATTGAAATGCTTGGTATGTGTGGGATCTGACTATCTAGTTGTTTATCTTTAGTAGCCTCTCTTACCGGGAAATGTCTCCTAGTGTTACCGCTGAGCCATGGTAGCTTGCTACTGCTCTGGAACACTTAGGCTGGCCGGCATGTGTCCTTCTTCGTTCCTGTGTCTGTCCCTTCGGGGAAATATCACGCATTGAGTACCGGAGTCCTGTTAGCCCGCTACAGCCCGGTTTACCGGAGTCCTGCTAGCCCAGTGCTACAGCCCGGACCCACTTGCTGATGACCGACACGTTCGAAGCTGGGTCATGGATGCCTGTCCCTGTAAGTCTGTGCCACTTTGGGTTTACGACTAGTCATGTCAGCCCGGGCTCCTTATCATATGGATGCTAGCGACACTATCATATACGTGAGCCAAAAGGCGCAAACGGTCCCGGGCAAAGGTAAGGCGACACCCGTGGGGATACCGTGCGTGAGGCCGCAAAGTGATATGAGGTGTTACCGGCTAGATCGATGTGACATCGAGTCGGGGTCCTGACAGTGTTGGTATAGAGGCCATGTAGGAGTACATGGTGGGTTGTCTCATTGAAGCCGTCCTCAGGAACTGAGTTCTGTGTTTGTGATCCATGATTCAGCTACTACCATACATTGGGCCCTGAAATATGACCCCGCTCGACTTCTTATTCACCCTAGTCCTCTGTCCAGGAGTTGCAAGTAGTTTCTGGTGTTTGTAGCTTACTGGAGGCCGTGGACAGCGCTGACCGTAGGGGTGGGCTGTGATGCGGTAGGTACGTGGCACGGTGTACCGGATGCCCGTTTGGTATCTCGGGAACCCTGTTCACATCGTTTGGGGCTGTGAGCGAAACTCCGGCCGGATCTCCTCATGGATGGAACCCGAATAGGCGATAAACCTGGACTAGAGACTTGAGTGTTTAGGTAGGTCGTGGTCTACACCCACGTCGGCTTTCGCTTGAAGTCTGCCGAGCACATGTCGTGTGCAGACGCTAAGTGGTGGAAACATGTATGAAGAAGTACACCCCTGCAGGGTTAAAATCATCTATTCGAATAGCCGTGTCTGCGGAAAAGGACTTCTGGGTTGCTTATATCAGTTCATAGACAAGTGAAAGTGGATACTTTAAAATGCGCAAGATAAGCGTGAGTGCTATGGATGGCGTTCTCGTAGGGAGATGGGAGCGGATCCATAGTGGTGTATTGATATGGTGAATATGTGGACTCGTGTGCGCCACCTCAAAAGAGTCGCTTGCAGTCGTAGTTTAGGATAGCCACCGAGTCAAAGCTGGCTTGCTGCAGTCAAACCCCTCCACCCCCTTGTTGATAATGATGCATATGTAGATAGATCTGATGTAAGTCTTGCTGGGTACATTTGTACTCACGTTTGCCTATTTATGTTTTTGCAGAGAGACTTCGGTCTCGCTAGTAGTTCCGCGTGGACTTCGACGTTTAGCTTGTTACCTCAGCTACGATCTTGTGCCCTCGGCAGGATCTAGTAGATAGTCAGGCTTCTCAGCCTTTTCCATTTATAGATGTCTGTACTCAGACATGATAGCTTCCGCTTGTGCTTTGATTTGTATGCTCTGATTGTTGGGTCATGAGACCCATGTTTGTAATGTCTCGCTCCTTGGAGCCTATTGAATAAACTACTTGAGTCGTAGAGTCATTTTGTGATGCCATGTTGTATTGCACATATCGAGCATATTGTGTGTATGTTATTGAAATGCTTGGTATGTGTGGGATCTGACTATCTAGTTGTTTATCTTTAGTAGCCTCTCTTACCGGGAAATGTCTCCTAGTGTTACCGCTGAGCCATGGTAGCTTGCTACTGCTCTGGAACACTTAGGCTGGCCGGCATGTGTCCTTCTTCGTTCCTGTGTCTGTCCCTTCAGGGAAATGTCACGCTTTGAGTACCGGAGTCCTGTTAGCCCGCTACAGCCCGGTTTACCGGAGTCCTGCTAGCCCAGTGCTACAGCCCGGACCCACTTGCTGATGACCGACACGTTCGGAGCTGGGTCATGGATGCCTGTCCCTGTAAGTCTGTGCCACTTTGGGTTTACGACTAGTCATGTCAGCCCGGGCTCTTTATCATATGGATGCTAGCGACACTATCATATACGTGAGCCAAAAGGCGCAAACGGTCCCGGGCAAAGGTAAGGCGACACCCGTGGGGATACCGTGCGTGAGGCCGCAAAGTGATATGAGGTGTTACCGGCTAGATCGATGTGACATCGAGTCGGGGTCCTGACAGCGTTGGCATCAGAGCCGGACTGCCTGTAGGTTCTCCAAGCCAAAATGGTCGATGTTGAGTCTAGAAATTCTTTAGTTATATGTAGAGGAATTGTTTGAGGGTCGGAACGTAAGGCTCTTTTACTCCTTTATCTTATGACATTCTGATCTGAGTCAGTCCATTCTTCCACCGGGGGTTAAGGAATTAGGATCTATTCTCTCTATCAGGATCACGTGTTACTAATCAGTAGTACCTTATAAGTTTGATGGATACAAGCCTAGTTCAGTTCTACTACCACATTATGTTGTTAGAATGGATTCAGAACTTTGATATGATGATGTTGAGTGTGTATGTAATCCTTTGTCAAATGTCTCAAAATCCTTCTTGAGCATTTACAGCTGTTATGCTGCCGAAATTTTGCTAGGAATTCTAATGCCTTTGCATTATGATTGTGCTTTCAGATGGCCACTCGCGACCCCAATCAAGTGGTTCGCCTGACTCGATGCCTAGATGTACCCGGCCATACTGCCAAGTTGGTCAGGGTAATGACTGAGGCTGGATACCGCTGGTATCCCGAGTACACGGTCGAAGAGCAATTCCGAGACTTTAATCAAAGCCAGTATCTCTGCACTGTCAGGATATTTCCATCTTATCCTGGATCCACTGAGCCTCTTCACTGCTCCTATGGACTCGGGGTTACCATTGAGATGGCTGTGCAGGACGCCGCCTACTCTATGATGACCATTATGCGAGTCAGATCTGGTCTATTTCGGGACTCTGATTTCCGGTATATGCCAGGATCACTCCCGGGAGCACAAGGGTATCTCCAAGCTATCTATGCTGACCCCACTCAGGAGGATTCACAGACTCGCACCACTGCTGAGATGCTCGAGGATAAGGACCGTGAAAATCGGGCCTTGAGGTTAGAGCTCTTCAATACCCGTGCTGACCACTAGGCTACCTTGACTCGGTTCGCACCGGCGGTGCAAGTTGGATATTCAGATATGCGCGATCTCTATCCTGTGAGATCTGCTCTGCCAGACGTGATGGTTTGGCGTGATGTAGGAGGCATCACCCCACCTCGCGGTCCCCGCAGGCCACCGTCTGTTGGTCCAAGGCCTCATCCTAGCCCCTATGGTCCACAAGCTCCGCGAGATCGTCTGTTTCCGGATGATCATGTTGAGCTTCCAGGCTATGGAGGTGACTTCTACGAGGACTACTACAGATCGGTCTGAGTTAGTGGTAGTATCACTAGTTCGCACTAGCTGTGTCCTCTATCGTCCCGCGTGACTCGTGGGATATGACCTAGTTTGTACTCTTTCCGGAGGTGTAGAAAAATAATGTATAGGAGCTTGGAATGCCTCCGATGAGATGTAATCCTCTTTTCACCGTAATAGTACTTTGTTTGGTCTTGTACTAAACCCTGTATGGTGTGTATGACGATGGAATAAAGAAGCAGTTTCTGTATCTACCATGTCATACGGATGATCATCTTGCATTTTGAGTTATTCCTTACATTTCTATCCTTTGTCGGAATTTTATCATTCTGACTAAATCATTGTCTTGTTTACCTAGGATGGTCAACACGCGCGCTAACCCTGCTTCTCAAGAACAGGCCGAAGGCAGTGAAGGTAGGAATGAAAATCTGCCTCATCCTCCTTCCCTAGCCGAGGTTATGATGGAAGCTGAGAGAAACAAGCGGGAGACCAACCATTTGTTGGAGCGTATTGAACAGAACACATCACACCATCAGAGGACTAACGTGGTGTCACTCAGTGATTTTATCAAATTACATCCACCCACGTTCCACCACTCCGTCGAGCCTCTCGACGCTGATGACTGGCTTCGCAGTATTGCTCACAAACTGCGTTCCGCGCTGGTAGCGGAGGCTGACAAGGTCACCTTTGCTGCATATCATCTTGAAGGCCCCGCCAGTCTATGGTGGGAAAATTATGGAGCTATGCGCCCGGTGGGCCATGTCACTACTTGGGCTGAATTCAGTGAGGCTTTCCGTGAACATCACATTCCGGAGGGTCTCATGGACCGTAAACGTGAAGAATTTTGCAGTTTCACCCAAGGCCGACTTTCTGTGGATGTTTACAGCAGGGAGTTCGGTAATCTCGCACGATATGCAACCGAGGAAGTTTCTACCGATGCCAAGAAGCAAGCAAGGTTCCGTAAGGGCCTTAGTCCTGAGCATCGCCGCGACCTCCGTCTGCATGAGTGCACATCTTTTTAGAAACTTGTCAACAAAGCCATCAGTGCTGAAACTGGTCAGACTGACTATGACGCAACACGCAAGCATGGCCGTGACATGGGTTCCTCATCCGGTGCTGGTCCTCAGAAGCGCCGCGTGTGGGTGCCCAACACCGCCCTGCCACCCAGGTTCACACCGAGGCCATCTTTCCAGGCGCCTCGCCCTGTTCAACAGTCTGCACCGGCCAAGCCCTATGGGGGTCCAACTAACAATGCTCCTCCACGTACCAGTTCCGTGACTTGTTTCAAGTGTGGGGAATCTGGTCACTATATGCGTGAGTGTCCCCAGACCAACCCCAATCAATCTGCTAAAGCTGTTGGCCGTGGCAAGCCGACAGGAAAAGTATTCCACGCCAAGCCGGTCACCGCCTCACGTGGCCATGTCAACTGTATCTCTGCCGAAGAAGCTCAAGAGGATCCCAACGTCGTTCTCGGTACGCTTCTTGTCAATTGCCACCCGGCATCTGTTCTTTTCGATACAGGAGCCTCTCATTCTTTTATATCTGAAAATTATGCTCGTTTGCATAACGTCGCATTCGGTGATATGCCAACCTCTATGGTAATTCAAACTCCGGGATCCAAATGGCAAACTTCTAGAGTAAGCCATGGAAATGAAATCCAAGTCGACAGACTTGTTTTCCTTGCCTCTTTGATAGCCCTTAAATTTTCAGATATTAATATCATTTTGGGTATGGACTGGATGTCAGCTCATCATGCCAAAATTGATTGCTTCTCTAGGACTGTTCAACTCACCCATCCTTCGGGGAAGATAGTCAATGTCTTGACCCGAATAGCCAAGCGACAATTATATTCTCTTAACGCCAGCCCTTTGCCAGACCTTGAGGATGTTCCGGTAGTCCTTGACTTCCCGGATGTCTTTCCAGAGGAATTGCCAGGTGTTCCACCTGACAGGGATGTTGAGTTTGTAATAGACCTCATTCCAGGAACCGTTCCGATTGCTAGAAGACCTTATAAGATGGCACCCCTAGAACTAGCCGAGCTTAAGAAACAACTCGATGAGTCCTTGAAAAAGGGTTTCATCCGACCTAGTTCATCTCCGTGGGCTTGCCCCGTTCTCTTCGTCAAGAAGAAGGATGGTACGGACCGGATGGTTGTAGATTACCGACCTGTCAATTTGGTCACAATCAAGAACAAATATCCGCTTCCCAGGATCAACGACCTGTACGATCAGCTCGCTGGATCCTCAGTCTTCTCCAAGATGGATTTGAGGTTGGGCTACCATCAAATCAAAATCAGAAATGGGGACATTCCTAAAACGGCCTTTGTTACTCGTTATGGCCAATACGAGTACACCATCATGTCCTTCGGTTTAACCAACGCTCCAGCCACCTTTTCTCGGTTAATGAACTCAATCTTCATGGAGTATTTGGATAAATTCGTCGTGGTTTACCTCGATGATATACTCATCTACTCCAAGAACGAGGAAGAACATGCCGAACATCTAAGGCTAGTGTTGAAGAAACTTCGAGAGCATCGCCTTTATGCCAAATTTTCTAAATGTGAATTCTGGTTGCCAGAAGTGACCTATCTGGGTCATGTAATATCTGGTAAAGGTATTGCTGTTAACCCTGAGCGAGTTCAAGCCGTCCTTAATTGGACTCCACCTGAATCGGTCAAGCAAGTTCAGAGTTTTCTGGGCTTAGCGAGCTATTGTCGTCGCTTTGTCGAGAACTTCTCCAAAGTTTCCAAACCTCTAACCGAACTCCTCAAGAAAGATAAGAAGTTCGAGTGGACTCCACAATGTGAGCACAGCTTTCAGGAACTGAAAAGACGCCTGACTTCTGCTCCCGTACTGGTACCGCCAGACTTCTCCAAGGACTTTGTTATCTACTGCGACGCCTCGCGACAAGGACTAGGTTGCATTCTCATGCAAGATCGACACGTAATTGCCTACGCTTCACGGCAATTGCACCCACATGAGGAGAATTATCCTACTCATGATCTAGAGCTTGCAGCCGTAGTCTATGCACTTAAGACCTGGCGACATTACCTCCTCGGTAATCGTTGCGAAATATTCACTGATCACCAAAGCCTGAAGTACATTTTCACCCAACCGGATCTGAATCTCAGGCAAAGACGTTGGGTTGAATTGATCACAAACTTCGACCTAGGAATAACCTACACCCCAGGGAAAGCCAACGTCATGGCTGATGCGCTAAGTCGTAAATCTTATTGTAACAACCTGATGTTACAACAAAGTCAACCGCTTCTCCATGAGGAATTTCGGAAGCTTAACCTTCACATTGTACCTCAAGGTTTTCTTTCCACCTTGGTGGCAAAACCTACCCTTACGGATCAGATTATCAAAGCATAGAAGGTAGATCCGGGAATCTCCCGCATCAAGAGAAACATTCAGAAAGGAATTGAAAATTGCTTCTCCATTAATGATCAAGGGGTCGCATACTTCGGGAATCGACTAGTGGTTCCCAAAGTGCGAAACCTGAGGCGTTTGATCCTTAAGGAAGCTCATGAATCTCCTCTCACCATTCATCCCGGTAGTACTAAGATGTATCAGGACCTACGCCAGAGGTTCTGGTGGACTAGGATGAAGAGAGAAATTGCTCAGTATATTGCAAATTGCGACGTCTGTCGTCGTGTTAAAGCAGAGCACCAACGGCCTGCTGGCACCCTTCAACCCTTAGCTATTCCTGAATGGAAATGGGATAAAATTGGTATGGATTTCATTACCGGTTTTCCCAGGACCAAGAGAGGGAATAATGCTATCTTCGTCGTTGTCGATCGTCTTTCCAAAGTAGCCCATTTCCTACCTGTTCGTGAGAGTATAACCGCTAGTCAGCTGGCAGACTTATACATCTCCCGAATAGTGTCCCTCCATGGTGTTCCTTTGGAAATTAACTCGGATCGAGGAAGTCTTTTCACCTCTCGATTTTGGGAAAGTTTCCAAAATGCTATGGGAACCCGTCTCTCCTTTAGCACCGCCTTCCACCCTCAGTCGAGTGGTCAAGTGGAACGCGTCAACCAGATTCTAGAAGACATGCTTCGAGCCTCTGTTATCTCATTCGGAATGGATTGGGAGAAGTGCCTTCCATTTGCCGAATTCGCTTATAACAACAGCTATCAATCTAGCTTGGGTAAAGCCCCTTTTGAAGTTCTCTATGGACGACGGTGTCGAACACCCCTTAACTGGTCAGAGACCGGGGAAAGACAATTCTTTGGCCCGGACATGATTCAGGAAGCAGAAGAACAAGTTCGCATCGTTCGTGAAAAGTTGAAAACAGCCCAATCTCGTTAAAAGAGTCAATATGACCGAAAACATAAGGCTATGACTTTCGAGGTTGACGAGAAGGCTTATCTTCGTGTCACCCCTCTGAAGGGAACCCATCGTTTCGGTATCAAAGGCAAATTGGCTCCTCGTTACATTGGACCTTTTCGCATTCTCGCCAAACGAGGAGAAGTTGCCTACCAGTTGGAACTACCTCCGCATCTCTCCAGAGTCCACGATGTCTTCCACGTTTCTCAACTCAGGCGTTGCTTCTCGGATCCTATCCGTGAAGTGGACCACGAAACACTTGATCTCCAAGATAATCTTACATATCGAGAGTACCCCATTCGTATCCTCGATCAGGCCGAGCGTACCACTCGACGTCAGAACATCAAGTTCCTCAAAGTTCAGTGGTCTCATCATTCTGAGGATGAAGCAACTTGGGAAAGGGAAGATCGTCTTCGACTTGAGTATCCCGCCTTCTTCCCGGAGGAACCCAAATCTCGGGACAAGATTCTTTTGAGTGGGGGTGAGTTGTCACACCCTAGCTAGTCATGCATTAGAGTGTTGCATCATGTTTACTCTTTCATCAGAAACTTGAAATGGGGATCTGTGAAACCCTCAGAATCATTTTGAAAATGACCCAAATAAAAATTTCTCCAAAAGGGTCCAAGAAAATGCTCATGTTGCTCTCTGAAAATATTGGGCAGAGATAAAAATCAAACCAATATTTTTAAAGAGCTCATAGGTATTTATTTTGGGCATTTGGAATTAATACATAAATATTTGTATTGGAAATATATTAATTATATATATTAATATATGTCCAAATATTATGCCATTTATAAAGGAGCTCTGGAATAATATATCTAGCTCCTGCAAAAATTGGCATAAGTTAAATAAATGATTTAATATATTATTTAAATCAAAACAAATGTCAGAAATTAGAAAACAGAAAAATAAATAAAGGGAGAAACTTACCTGGGCTCCTCCCTGTGCGGCCCAGCCAGCTGGCCGGCCCAGCCAGCAGGCGGCCCAGCCCGCCTCCCTCCTCTATCGTCTTCGTCCTCGACAGAGGGAGGGGAGTGTGGCCGGCGCGCGCGCGCGCCACCGCGCCACGCCACCTCTATCCCTGCCTGCCTGCCCTCCCCTCCTCGCTCGATGCCCCGGACGACGCCACGCCTCCCCCCTGCTCTCTCTCACTCTCCCTCGGCTCTCCCCTCCTCTCCCTCGCTCTCTCTCTCACACGGCCGAACACCACCGTCGCCGCCGTTCGCCATAGCAGCCGTCTCCGGCCACCCCTCGCTCCCCCGACTAGCTCAGCGGCTCCGCCTCAACCTCCTCTTCCTCCCCACCGCTCCACGGGTCTCCGGAAGCCCTGCATCGCCGCCACGTCGCCGTTCCCCTCCTCGGGCTCCGACCACCGTCGCCGTCGATTCGCCGTCTCCAGCGCGTCCCCGAGCCCGCTTCGACGCCCACTGCAACCGCGGTGAGCTACGCCACCGTTTCCCCCTCTTCTCCCCCTCGTTCCCTCACCGTAGCCTCCTCCCCACCACGGCCGAACCTCCACCGTCGCCGAGCTCGCCGTCGACGCAGCTCCGGTGACCATTTGGTCACCCCGGCGAGTCCAACGAGTTCGTAAGGCTCCATAGAGCATCCCTAGCGCCTCGCTTCGCTCGCCTTCGAGCTCCAACCCCGTTTCCGTGCACGACCGAACCCCGGCGGCCGCAGCCGAGCTCGCCGCCGTCGACTCCGGTCACCTCAGGCTCGGCCACCACCACCGTTCGACGCGCGGGAGCAAGGGCTCTCCAACGAGCCCAAGCACAGCCTCGCCCGTGCCCTGTAGCGCGATCCCGCATCACGCCGCCGTCTCGGACCTTGCCGGCGTCATGTCGCCGGTGGGGTTTGACTTGTCCGACCTGGGGTTTGACCCCCCCAGGGTCACTGGCGCGTGGGCCCCGTCGGCCAGGTGGACATCATTAGCGCTAACCACTGTTAGTTAACCGCTGACACTGACCAGTGGGCCCCAGCGCCACTAACCCCTAATTAGGATTAAACTAACCCTGTTTAACCCCCCCTGTCACTGACGTGTGGGCCCCACACGTCAGGTTTGACTCCAGCCAGCCGCAGTTGACCACTGACGTCATGCTGACGTCATGCTGGCGCAATATTTATATTTCTGGATTTAATTTAAATCAGGAAATTCCAGAATATTATTTAAACTTCAAAAATTCATAACTTTTATTCTGTAACTCCAAATTGGACAAATTATATATGAAAAATGATCAGAAAAATCCAAGCTATCCATCTGTACTATTTTCATGCATGATCAAACAAGTTAAATTGATGTTTTAAGCAGAACAAGGAAAAGCACTTTAAAAGGCCATGTTTGAGTTTGAAATTTGAATCTTTGATTCAAATTTGTTCAAACCCTTCTGGTTTTAGTTGCATTAGCCCAACACACTCATATTGCCATGTTTCATGCATGCATCATATTGTTGCACATTGTTTGGTGATGGTTGTGTGTCGGTGCCCTTTGCGACAGGTTCTGCCTCCGAGGAGTACCGTGATTACCCTAACGAAGAACCGTATCAGTGCATCGAACCACCAGGCAAGCAACCAACCATTTGATCATATCGATACAATCCCATGTTCTCGCTCCTGCTCTCTTTTACTGCATTAAGACAACGCGTTTCAAACTGCTGTGTGCTATGGTAGTTGAACCCATTTCCTCTGCATGACCTGTCATTGCCACAGTAACTAGATGAAACCCACTAGCATGTGTAGGAGTTGATTGAGCCATATGTATGTGTTGTTCCTACCTTGCTATGCCTGCTATGCTTAGAGTCGTGTCAGGTCTGGTTCATCTGGGTGATGGCTAGAGTGAAATGATCATGTCGGTAATGAGAGTGGTGTGGTGAACACGATTTGGTAAAGGTATCGATGAGAGGCCATGTAGGAGTACATGGTGGGTTGTTTCATTGAAGCCGACCTTAAGGACTGAGATCTGTATGTGTGATTTAAGAATCAGCTACTACCATGCATTGGGCCCGAAACTAATGGACCCTCTCGGCTTCTTATTCACCCTAGTTCTCCGTCCAGGAGTTGCAAGTAGTTTCTGGTGTTTGTAGCCTACTGGAGGCCGTGGACATCGCTGACCGTAGGGGTGGGCTGTGATGCGGTAGGTATGTGGCACGGTGTACCGAATACCCGTTAGGTATCCCGGGAACCCTGTTCACATCGTTCGGGGCCGTATGGGAAACCTCGGCCGGACTCCCTGCGGATGGAACCTGGATAGGCGATAAACCTGGACTGGAGGCTTAGGTGATTAGGTAGGTCGTGGCCGACACCCACGTTGGGCTTCCGCTTGAAGGTTGCCGAGTACATGTCGTGTAAACGACGGTAAGTGGTGAGAGCGTGTATGAAGGAGTACACCCCTGCAGGGTTAACATGATCTATTCGAATAGCCGCGTCCGCTGTAAAGGACTACTTGGTTGCCTATACAGTTCATAGACAAGTAAATGGAAACTGTTAAAAGCCTAAAGATAAGTGTGAGTGCCGAGGATGGCTCTTCCGTAGGAAGATGGAGGTGGATCCTCGGTAGTGTATTGAAGTGGTGAGTAGTGGACTCGTGTGCGCAAAACCTTTTCAAGTTGGAGTATCGTAGGATAGTCTAGCCAAGAGTCAAAGCTGGCTTGCTGCAATAACTCCACCAACCCTTCTTGATAATATGCATGTATGTAGGATCTGATGTAAGTCTTGCTGAGTACCTTTGTACTCATGTTGCTATAATCTACATTTTTACAGAAGACGCTGCAACCCCTTCTGATGGGTTCTATGTAGACGTTGACATCAACGAGTAGGCTAAAGACCCAGGTGGTGACCCTGAGCTTGTGAAGGACCTTGTAGTATAGCTAGGCTTTCCAAGCCTCTTTTATTTTACTAGTTGTCTGTACTCAGACAAGTTACTTCCGCTGCTGGTTTGTATGACTGTATGACTTGTATGTTGGGTCGTGAGACCCGTACCTGTGTGTATGTTATGTATGGCTCTCTGAGCCTTAAATAAAGTACTTGTGTCGTAGAGTCATGTTGTGATGCTTCGTTGTATTTGCACATATCGAGCATATTGTGTGTATGATTGAAATGCTTGGTATGTGTGGGATCTGACTATCTAGTTGTTTATCTTTAGTAGCCTCTCTTACCGGGAAATGTCTCCTAGTGTTACCGCTGAGCCATGGTAGCTTGCTACTGCTCTGGAACACTTAGGCTGGCCGGCATGTGTCCTTCTTCGTTCCTGTGTCTGTCCCTTCGGGGAAATGTCACGCTTTGAGTACCGGAGTCCTGTTAGCCCGCTACAGCCCGGTTTACCGGAGTCCTGCTAGCCCAGTGCTATAGCCCGGACCCACTTGCTGATGACCAACACGTTCGGAGCTGGGTCATGGATGCCTGTCCCTGTAAGTCTGTGCCACTTTGGGTTTACGACTAGTCATGTCAGCCCGGGCTCTTTATCATATGGATGCTAGCGACACTATCATATACGTGAGCCAAAAGGCGCAAACGGTCCCGGGCAAAGGTAAGGCGACACCCGTGGGGATACCGTGCGTGAGGCCGCAAAGTGATATGAGGTGTTACCGGCTAGATCGATGTGACATCGAGTCGGGGTCCTGACATTTATCAACTTCAATACCTCTTTCAGAAACTTTATGCCCCAAGACAATACCTTCATTAACCATAAAGTGGCACTTTTCCCAATTCAAGACAAGATTAGTTTCTTCACATCTCTGCAAAACTCGATCAAGATTGCTCAAGCAATCATCAAAAGAGGAACCATAGACAGAAAAATCGTCCATGAAAACCTCACAAATCTTTTCACAAAAGTCAGAGAATATAGCCATCATGCATCTTTGAAAGGTAGCAGGTGCATTACATAAACCAAGAGGCATACGTCTATAAGCAAAAGTACCAAAAGGGCATGTAAAAGTAGTCTTTGATTGATCTCTAGCCGACACAGGTATTTGAGAGAAACCAGAATAACCATCTAGAAAGCAATAGTGTGTGTGTTTGCATAATATTTCTAGCATTTGATCAATAAAAGGTAAGGGGTAATGATCTTTCTTAGTGGCCTTATTTAATTTACGGAAATCAGTTACCATCCTATAACCTCTGATAATTCTTTGTGGAACCAATTCATCTTTATCATTAGGAACAACAGTAATACCTCTCTTCTTAGGGACACAATGGTCATGACTTACCCACTCACTATCAGCAACAGGATAGATTATACCTGCCTCCAGAAGCTTTAGTATTTATTTTCTTACCACTTCTTTCATTTTAGGATTCAGACGTCGTTGAGGATCACGAACTGGTTTGGCATCTGCTTCCAAATTTATTTTATGTTGACATAGAGTGGGACTAATGCCCTTAAGATCATCAAGAGTATATCCAATAGCAGCACGATGCTTCTTCAGAGTTTTCAATAATCTTTCTTCTTCATGCTCTGAAAGGTTAGCACTAATAATAACAGGATATATCTTCTTTTCATCAAGATAAGCATATTTAAGATTATCAGGCAAAGGTTTAAGCTCAAACACGGGATCACCCTTGGGTGGAGGAGGATCCCCTAAAATTTCAACAGGCAAATTGTGTTGCAGAATAGGTTCCTGTTTAAAGAGTATTTCATCTATTTCCCTTCTTTCATTCATGAACATATCATTTTCATGGTCTAGCAAATAGTGTCCTAAAGGATCACTAGGAGGTACGGCAATAGAAGCAAGACCAATAATTTCATCCTTACTAGGTAATTCTTCCTCATGATGTTGTTTACTAAATTTAGAGAAATTAAACTCATGAACCATATCATCCAAGCCAACAGTAACAATATTCTTTGTGCAATCTATGGTAGCATTGATAGTATTTAAGAAGGGTCTACCAAATATAATGGGACAAAAGCTATCTTGTGGGGAACCAAGAACAAGAAAATCAGCAGGATATTTAGTTTTCCCACACAAGACTTCAACATCTCTAACAATTCCAATTGGTGAAATAGTATCTCTATTGGCAAGTTTAATTGTGACATCAATACCTTCTAACTCAGCAGGTGCAATTTCATTCTTAATTTCTTCATATAAAGTATGCGGTATAACACTAGCACTCGCACGCATATCACATAAGCCATGATAACAATGATCTCCTATTTTAACAGAAATAACAGGCACGCCTACCACAGGTCTATGTTTATCTTTAGCACAAGGTTTAGCAATTCTAGCAGTTTCACCTTCGAACTGAATAACATGCCCATCAATATTATCAGACAAGAGATCTTTAACAATAGCAATATTAGGTTCTACTTTAACTTGCTCAGGAGGTGTATAAGTCCTAATATTGCTTTTACGAATAACAGTTGAATCTTTAGCATGATCCTTTACCCTAACAGGGAAAGGTGGTTTCTCAACATAAGAAGTAGGAACAATAGGATCATTATAAGTGACAATATTTTCTTCAACTTTAATAGGTGCAGCTACTTTTACTTCTATGGGAGGATGATATTTAAACCACTTCTCCTTAGGGAGATCAACATAAGTAGCAAAAGATTCACAGAAAGAAGCTACTATCTCAGAGTCAAGCCCATATTTAGTGCTAAACTTACGGAAAGTATTGGTATCCATAAAATATTTAACACAATCAAACTTAGGTGTCATACCTGACTCCTTACCTTCGTCGAGGTCCCAATCTTCGAAGTTGCGTTTAATTCTATCCAGTAAATTCCATCTGAATTCAATAGTCTTCATCATAAAAGAGACAGCACAAGAAGTATCGAGCATGGTGCGATTGTTTTCAGAAAGCCGAGCATAAAAACTTTGCATAATTATTTCTCTCGGGAGCTCATGATTGGGGCATGAATATAACATTGATTTAAGCCTCCCCCAAGCTTGAGCGATGCTTTCTCCTTCGTGAGGCCAGAAATTATATATATAATTGCGATCACGATGAACAAGATGCATAGGGTAATACTTTTGATGAAATTCCAACTTCAATCTTTTATAGTCCCATGATCTCATATCATCACATAGCCTATACCATATCAATGCATCTCCCTTAAAAGATAAAGGTAAGACCTTGTTCTTAGCAACATCATCGGGTATACCTGCAAGCGTAAATAATCCACAAACTTCATCCACATATATTAAGTGCTCATCAGGATGCTTCGTTCCATCTCCTGTAAAAGGGTTAGTTAGTAGTTTTTCCATCATATCCGAAGGAAATTCAAAAGGAGTTTCATTTCAATAGGTTCAGTAGGTTGAGGAGAAACTCTTTTCTCTACTGAATGGGGTGAAGATACCCCGAACAAGCCCCTCGGAGAATTACTTTCCATAGTAACAAGTGACAGTAAATTTCAGCACACTATATAAATTTTTCCTTACCAAATTCCACCAACCAAAGGCGCTACACTCCCCGGCAGCGGTGCGAGAAAAGAGTCTTGATGACCCACAAGTATAGGGGATCTATCGTAGTCCTTTCCATAAGTAAGAGTGTCGAACCCAACGAGGAGCAGAAGGAAATGATAAGCGGTTTTCAGCAAAGTATTCTCCGCAAGTACTGAAATAAGTGGTAACAGATAGTTTTGTGATAAGATAAATTGTAACGAGCAACAAGTAGTAAAAGTAAATAAAGTGTAGCAAGGTGGCCCAATCTTTTTTGTAGCAAAGGACAAGCCGAAACAAACTCTTATAATAGGAAAAGCGCTCCTGTGGACACATGGGAATATCGTCAAGCTAGTTTTCATCACGTTCATATGATTCGCGTTCGATACTTTGATAATTTGATATGTGGGTGGACCGGTGCTTGGGTGCTGTTCTTACTTGAACAAGCATCCCACCTATGATTAACCTCTATTTCAAGCATCCGCAACTACAACAAAAGTATTAAGGTAAACCTAACCATAGCATGAAACATGTGGATCCAAATCAGCCCCTTACGAAGCAACGCATAAACTAGGGTTTAAGCTTATGTCACTCTAGCAACCCATCATCTACTTATTACTTCCCAATTCCTTCCTCTAGGCCCAAATAATGGTGAAGTGTGCGATGTTCACATAACACCACTAGAGGCTAGACAACATACATCTTATCAAAATATCAAACGAGTACCAAATTCACATGACTACTCATAGCAAGACTTCTCCCTTGTCCTCGGGAACAAATGTAATTACTCACAAAGCATATTCATGTTCATAATCAGAGGGGTAATAACATGCATATAGGATCTGAACATATGATCTTCCACCAAATAAACCAATTAGCATCAACTACAAGGAGTAATCAATACTACTAGCAACCTACTAGCACCAATCCCGGACTTCGAGACAGGAATTGGATACAAGAGATGAACTAGGGTTTGGAGATGAGATGGTGCTGGTGAAGATGTTGATGGAGATTTCCCTCTCCCGATGAGGGGAGCGTTGGTGATGCCGATGGTGATGATTTCCCCCTCCCGGAGGGAAGTATCCCCGGCAGAACAGCTCTGCCGGAGCTCTAGATTGGTTCCGCCAAGGTTCCGCCTCGTGGCGGCGGAGTCTCGTCCCGAAAAGTTCCTTCCTATTTTTTTCTCATCGAAAGACTTCATATAGGAGAAGATGGACGTCGGAGAGCCACCAGGGGGCCCACGAGGTAGGGGGTGCGCCCTAGGGGGTGCGTGCCCCCCACCCTCGTGAGAAGGGTGTGGGCCCCCTGGCCTTCATCTTTGGCGAGGATTTTTCTTTATTTATTTTAAGATGTTCCATGAAGTTTCAAGACTTTTGGAGTTGCGCAGAATAGGTCTCTAATATTTGCTCCTTTTCTAGCTCAGAATTCCAGCTACCGGCATTCTCCCTCCTTATGTAAACCTTGTAAAATAAGAGAGAACAGCCATAAGTATTGTGACATAAAGTGAAATAACAGTCCATAATGCAATAAATATTGATATAAAAGCATGATGCAAAATGGATGTATTATCCTTCTTCATACATGTCCATTAGAAACGTTCCTTCAAATCTAAATACAACTTGGTGTTTCCAGGGTGAATTGAGTGTGCTAAGTCATGAGCTTCCTAAAGTGTTAACTTCCTGATCCTTGGGTCATTAGGCACATAAATACGGTCCTCAAACCATAAAGTCTCGTGCTAATCTTCACGAAATCCATTGGCCTTTCCTTTGCTCATCTTTTTCTTTATCTCAACAATCTCCTTATCATACTTCTGTTCTTATTGTATCTTTCCCAATAATGTGGACTAAACTTCCAATGCTGCAACAAAACCTCTCGGAACTATCTCCAAACGAAGTTCCTTGAGATCGTCGGCTAACTCCTGTGGTAATCCTCCGGTTATGAGGGTATTGACATAACTCTTGTGGCTCAAAGTGTTTGCTACTACATTGGCCTTTCCTGGATGATAGTGTAACTTCATATCATAATCCTTTATGAGCTCCAACCATCTCCTTTGCCTGAGATTCAACTCCTTCTAGGTGAAAATATACTTCAAGCTCTTATGATCCCTGTATAAATCACAACAGTTTCCAATAAGGAAATGTCTCCAGGTCTTGAGTGCATGCACTACGGCTGCTAACTCCAAATCATGCATGGCATAATTCAACTCATGGGGTCGAAGCTGACGTGAGGCATATGAAACAACTCTTCCGTCTTGCATAAGTACACCCCCAAGTCCCTAGCGAGAAGCATCACAATAAACTTGGAAATCCTTGCGTATATCTAGAAGAATTAGCACTGGGGTTGTAACCAAACGTTTCTTCAACTCCTGAAAACTGGCCTCACATTCTTCGGTCCATTTGAACTTGGTGTCCTTCTTCAGCAACTCTGTCATGGGTTTCGCAATCTTGGAAAAATTCTCAATGAATCTCCTATAGTATCCTGCAAGTTCAAGAAAGCTGCGGATCTCTCCAACTGAGGTGGGTGCCAACCACTCAGTGACAGACTAAACCTTTGTAGGGTCTACTACTGTACCTTCTTCTGATATAACATGTCCAAGAAATCCAACTTCTTCAACCAAAAGTCGCATTTGCTGAATTTGGCATATAGCTGATGTTCTCTGAGCTTCTCGAGAACTAATCGCAAGTGTTCCTTGTGTTCCTCCTCATTCTTCGAGTACGCCAATATATCATCAATGAACACCACAAAAAACTTATCCAAGAACTCCATGAACACCTTATTCATCATACTCATAAAAAAGGCACGGGCGTTAGTCAATCCAAAAGACATGACCGTGTACTCATATAGACCATACCTTGTGGTAAAGGCTGTCTTGGGTATATCCTATTCTCGGATCTTCAACTGGTGGTATCCTGATCGAAGATCGATCTTGGAGAATACTTTAGCTCCCTACAGCTGGTCGAACAAATCATTGATCATCGGTAGTGGGTACTTGTTCTTGATCGTCACCTCATTTAATGCATGATAATCAACAACCATTCTCAAAGATCCATCCTTCTTCTCAACAAAAGCACTGGGGCTCCCCACGGTGATGAACTGGGTCGAATATAACCTTTCTCCAATAACTCCTTAATTTGTTTCTTAATTTCCTCCAGATCATTCGCGGGCATCCGATACGGCTCTTCGATATTGGTCCGGTGCCAGGCAACAGCTCTATCAAAAATTCTATATCTTGATCTGGTGGCATGCCTGGTAATTCCTTTGGAAATACATCAGGGTAATCCTTCACAACTGGCACTTCCTCCTGAACAACCCCTAAGAGGGAATTTACTTGGGTCCTCCTTGGCTCATGCCTAGATACATACTTGATCCTCTTTCCCTCAGGGGTGGTGAGTAGTATCGACTTACTAGCACAGTCGATGTTTCCTCCATACTTTGATAGAATCCATGCCTAGTACTACATCCAATCCTTGTGACTCCAAAATTATTAGGTCTGAGGGGAAAACATGGCTACCAATGGTTAATGATAACCGATCACACCATCGGCTGGCCATATACTCTGCTCCTGGAGAGCTTACTAACATGGGTGACCTAAGGGCTAAGGTTGGCACCTTAAACTTGTCCACAAATCCCCTTGATATGTATGAATGTGATGCACCAGTGTCAATAAGAATGAGAGCGGTAAATGACTTAATCAAAAACTTACCAATCACTGTGTCAGGCTGCTCTTCAACTTCCTCCATGTTGATGTGGTTCACCTGACCTCTGGTGAAGGGATTTGGCTTCTTCCCTGAGCTTCCATTGCCATTTCCATTCTTTTCTTCAGGACACTGGTGGCGTAGTGTCCAGTCTTCCCGCACTTGAAACAAGTAATGTGACTTAGATCCTTCTTGGCGGGTGTAGTGGGGTTGAAACGGTTCTAACCGTTGTTTCTTCCATTTCTATTACCATTCTTGGGGCCATTGTGGTTATGTGAACTCCCTCCATTGTGAGTGTGGCCTCCATGGTTATGATGGGTATGTCCTCCCAAGTTTGGGGTAAAACGAGGCTTCTGTTGAGCTCAAGAGTTGTACTTCCCCTGTCCATACTTCCTTTTGCGGCTCTCTATCTGTTGTTGCTTGCCTTCAATCATGAGGGCCCTATCTACCAACTCCTGGTAGTTGGCAAATATTGCCACCATCAACTTCGTACTCAGCTCGTCATTCAGCCCTTCCATAAACTTCTCCTGCTTCGTGGCATCTGTGGCCACATCATCTGGGGCATAGCGAGCTAACTTACTGAACTCATCCATGTACCGCCCACGGTACGATTTCCCCGGCGTAAGTTGCGTAATTCACGCTTCTTCATGCTCACAGCTCCGGTTGAGATGTGTGCAATGTGGAATGCTTGCTGGAACTGATCCCAAGTGACATTGGCTATGGGGAAAGTGGATGTGTAATTCTCCCACCATGAGGCTACGGGTCCATCTAGTTGGTATGCGGCAAAGCACACCTTCTCAACATCTGTGCAACCTGTGGTGGTCAGCTCCCGTCCAATCCTGCGGAGCCAGTCATCAGCAATAATCGGCTCAGTGCTACTAGAGAACACCGGCGGATTTGACCTTAGGAAACGGGCTAAGCTGTCAACTAGAGGTGGTGGCGGTGGGTTGTTGTTGTTGTTGTTGCCTTGGTTCTGGACTAGCAACTACATCAAGGCATTCTGTTGTTGGATCAACTGGGTGAGCTCCGATGGGAAGACAAATCCGGGGTCACGTCTCAGAGGCATCTGATAGGTTTAGAGGGGTGAGAACAGAATAGAGTGAGGTCTAAAGAGAATTTCACTACCCATATGCACATGAGACAAACACATTCATAACACACCACTCAATTCAAACAAGATCATACAATGGATCTAAGCTACCATTACAAAAATCTTGGGCTACTACTATATACATGGGAGAATACTACTGATAATATGGTGGTCGACTAGAAATTTTGATGGGTGGATGACTCCATGATATCTGCTCCAGCTTCGTCTTCATAATCATCATCACTATCGGGATCGGAGTCGGTGTCGTCGATTGTGATATAGTCTTTAGGATGGTTGTCCTCCTCTGGTTCGGGATCTCCCATGAATATTCCTAGCTTCTTCTTTAGGTTTTCATTCTTCTCCAGCAGTACTGCAATTTCTTCTTCATATCCATCACATGTAGACTTGAGTTCCTCTTCTAGCTCCATGTTCCTGGTCATCACTTTCTTCATGTCTATCATGCTGGCGCACATCTGGTTCGCCTGACGACAAATGTGCTGGTTTAACTCCTGGATATAGGCTGCAATGGATCTATCCTTCCTGGTGCAAATCATCTCCCATTGCTCATCTCGGTGTCCACATATCTGGTAGATGGTGTCCTTAATATCCTTGTGGTATACCTCGCCTATGCGTCCCATGGCGAAGTGGGCGGCCATGCTCTTTCCTAGACTCCAGGTTGGTGCACCGAAGGAAAACTCTATGGGCTCAGTAACTGGTGTGAATGTCCTTCGTGGAACATGAACTCGAAACATCCAGCGCTCTTCCTCAGGTAGAGTGGTGGTGTAGGTCCCGGTGAAGCTTGGTATTACGATGCTCAGGTACCTAGTGACTTCCTTCAAGTGTCATCCAAAAGGTGTGTCGTCATCCGGTTGAGTGAACTTGTTCCTTGGGTCCGCCATCTATAGAGTAGAAAATGGAGAGGAGTCAGAAATGAGTAGAGAAGAGTATCATGTGGCTTATCCTAGTGGTCGCGTCCTACAGTCAACCTGTGCTCTGATACCATCTTGTAGCGACCCGACCTCAGACGGTCAAGTCTCTATGCTTAAGTGTCATCCCTGGATCGGTATTGCTGACACTCACAGTACTCGAGGATTTATAACAGAGTTCAATCACATACTTATTATATCGAATGTCTCAAAAGAGAACTTATTACAATAATATGGCAGAAGGCCATCTAAAATACAATAATAGCGGAAGCTTCGAAGGTAGAAGGGTCCATCCAACTCCACGGCAAAACTGGCTGCATGACAACGACCTAGCGCACCTTACTCTTCGTCTGAAAATTCTGCAACATAATACGTTGCAGCCTGTCGGTGTACAAAAAGAGGGATACACTTTTTGTACCCCTATAACTGTGCACGGGCAGTCTGAGCCATGGACGCCACCACACCAAGCAAGGCAAGGGAGGTGAGCCAGGGTAAGACCGAAGCTCAAGAGAACTACGACGCCAAGGCCAAGACCACGAAGAGCAAAGGGGACGAAGCGGACTCCCCCGGCAAGATCCTTGCCGGGAGACAGTTCTAGCAGCCCCGGCAAGACCCTTGCCGCGGCGACTTGTCCCGCGCCTACGGAGCAAATCACCCTTGAGTCCACTGCCCCCACAGGGCAAGGATTCGGGAGACATCCCCATGGCGACATGCAGATCTTTGTGAAGACATTCAAGAGACGACAACCCTTGGCAGGATCCCAGCCGAGGAAGACCACAAGGCCCCCGGCAAGCGCCTTCCCGGGGATGACAACAGGCGCCCCAACAAGACCCTTGCCGGGGCCCCGGCAAGGCCCTTACCGAGGACACCCGCTGGGTCACCATCAGGCCCACGCCGACTAAACCTCCACCACCGCATGCATGCAGCTGCCGACCCAACCAGCTGGGCAGGCACCTGCGTGGCGGCATGCAGATCTTCGTGAAGACCCACCACTGCGCCACCTCAGTTGCCTGCCTACCTACGTGGCACCGTAGGCGTCGCTGGCTAGAGCGCATGTCGACACGAGAAGGAGCGGCGACGGACGAGACAGGTTTCTCCCCCGTCCCCGATAAAGTAAGGACACCTAAGCAAGATGCATTAAATGCGCCTTGTCATGTAATGCGAGGGATAACCTCGCATCACTATACCCTTTCCACCTCCTGTGTGCCACTGTGGCAACCCCTTTTTCTATAAAAGGAGGCCCGAGGCGACCAGGAGAAGGATTCGGCTTTTTGGGGCTCCTCACGCCCCATAGCTAGCTCAAGAACACAAATATACAATCCACCAAAGCAGGAGTAGGGTTTTACGCATCCTCATGGCCCGAACCTGGATAAACGAACTGTGTGCTGCCTATTAGATCTGCTCTTCTCACGACCCCGCGCCCCGCTAACCGTAGTAGGGATTCTTGTGATCCCATAGGTGTCGTTCCCACCGACATCTCTGGCGCGCCAGGTAGGGGAGCGCAGCTGTGAGAATCGGCTTTAGTAGTTAGTTTGGCGCTTCTTCATCATCATGGCGCCCAAGAATAAGACGACGGTGGCGGTTGGCCAGTCGGAAGCCGGACAGCCCGTCCCAACGCGGGCGAGCAGCGGACCAGTCATAGAGAGGACCCGGGGTGCTGCTCGCGAACACCAACACCATCCCAGCAGCCGGAGTTTGGGAGGCGGCGATGTTTGTGCGCCTGGTAACGGGCCACACGTCGCCAAATCCAAAGGCGGAGCCAAGTCCTTCGTGGGTGGAGCGGGGCCTTCCAAGGTCATCGCCGCCCCGCCCGAAGGCGACGCGGGGGCCTCCAAGACTCCCACGCCAGCATCAACAGCGCGCTCCTCCCAGGCAGCGCGCGGCAAACGGCGTAATCACACCGAAGATCCTGGGCGTCGCCGTGGGAAGAGCCCTGAGCGCCACTCCCGGGACGTAGAAGACCTACCCACTCGCCGAGGCGCTGGTGAAAACGGCATGCGACCGCGGGGTCGTGATAGAGCTCCTTTTGACATGGTCAGAAGTCGAAGCACGTCACGATCCGTGCAGGTTTCGCTGCCACCGACGCCAGCAGAGGCCCTGGCGCGCGCAGTTGCTCCTCGACTTTCCTCCCACTACGGGGAAACTCGACGAATGGAGAGCCACTATCCGAAGCCTTGTCGCGGTGGCCAACAAAGACGAACCAAGTCCGGTGGGGCCCCCGGGTCGATGCTCCGATGGAGTCCCGCGGACCAGTGGCGGAAAAGCCGGCGGCGCCGCGACCACGGTGCATTCACCTCTTCCCTGTCCGGTACCGCGGACGCCGGCTCGTCGCGACGTCGCGGGCGACGACATCTCCATAGCATCGTCTGACCCGCGGAGACACTGTGACCAGCACCAAGTTCTTCGGGAACGAGCCCGTGAAGACGCTTGAACCACTATCGAGCACCGGCGCAGAGCGCGCCACCAGTCAGACAGGCGAGCAGGGCCTGCTGTGAACCACCCGGCCCCGGAGAGCCCTGGAGGCCTACCTTATGAGGTAGGCTATCCGACTTTTACCCGTGAGCTGCAGCAGTTCCAGTGGCCCACTCACCGCACCTTCAAACCTGACGTTGGCGAAAAGTACAACGGCAAGACTCACCCGTCTGAGTTCCTCAGCATCTACACCATCGCGATGTAAGCCGCCGGAGCCTGCGATGATAAGGTGCTTGCGAATTACTTTCCATTGGCTCTTAAACCCAATGCCATGTCGTGGTTGATGCACTTGCCGGTAGACTCTATTTCCTCCTGGTCGGATTTGTGCCATGAGTTTGTGGGCGCCTTTACTGGAGGTCACCAAGCCCATGGCCAAGCAAGCAACCTGCATGTCATTCCCCGGAAGGGAGGCGAGAGTATGCGCAAGTATATACAGAGGTTCAGCCGGGTACATTACAATATCCCTGATGTTCACCCTGGCGAGAGTCTGCGCAAGTATAACCGCAAGATGCGCGAAGAACTGGCAATGAACAAGGTGAAAGATGTGGCAGAACTCTATGTTCTTGCTGACAGATGTGCCCGAGCTGAAGAGGGAAGGAAGTACCCCGGCGAAGATGCCGGCATGGAAACCGACTCCTCAGATGAGGATACTTCCGCCCCGGCGAAGAAAGGCCGGCGCCGCAACAGGAAGCACAAAGGTAAAGCAGTGCTTGCCGTCGAGGGATCTGACGACACCGGCTCCGCCAAGAAAACCAAGGCAGATGACCCCGGCAAGGAGATTGCCGGATGCGTCGCCTGCCGGGCCTTGGCGGCTGCCGAGAAGCCAGGAAACTCCGACAAGCAATACTGCAAGATCCATCGCACCAAAGGCCATGATCTCCAGAACTGCCGACAGGTTGAGCTCCTTGCTGAGAAGCAGAGGGCTGAATATCAGAGGCGGGACAAGGAGAAAGGCCAGGACAGTGCTGAGGGGTCCGGCAAGAAGCGTAACAGCCAGGAGGGCCGTCGCGGCAAAGATAAACAGCAGGAGAGGCCCGCCCGGGGCCGTGACAAAAAGCCAGAAGACGATGATCACGAAGAGGACGATGAGTCTGGTGACCAAGAATTTCAAAAAGCTACAGAGGCCATGTGCGTCGATGGCGGCGCCTCGATGCATACCTCTCACTACCAGCTTAAACAGTGGGTGCGTGAGATTACAGCGGCGGAACCGTCGTTTGATGCCCGAAGGCCGCTGAAGTGGTCCAGCACACCTATCATTTTTGACACTGAGGATCACCCTGATCGCACTACTGCAGTCGGTGCTTGCCATTGTTGGTTTCACCAACGATACACAACCTCAAGGTGACAAAGATGCTAGTCGATGGCGGGGCCGGTCTGAACTTAATCTCGCCTGCCGTGATCGAGAAATTGCAGATTCCTGATGAAGACCTCGAAGAGACGGGCACGTTTCAGGGGGTCAACCTGGGAAGAAGTCAACCAAAGGGAAGGTCACGTTTCCCATGACTTTTGGGAGTGATCTGAACTACATGACAGAAAGGATTGTGTTCGACGTTGCCAAGATCCCCTTGCCTTACAACGGGATCCTTGGCCGCCCAGTGCTGGCCAAGTTCATGGCGGCGTCGCATTACGCCTACAACACCCTGAAGATGCCGGGGCCTGTGACGATCATCACCGTCCCATCAGATAAGAAGGATGCGCTAATTTGCGCTGACCAACTCTACCAACAAGCAGTTGCGGCAGCCACCACTGCTAAGGCGCTTGCTCCTGCCGCTGGAGCCCCGAGAAGGCGAAAGAAGAAGACCGGTGAGACCTCAGGCACCCACTCCGGCAAGCGCACCTCTTCGAAGTGTAGCGCTCCCGTCGAGGACGTGCCAGAGAGCTCCGCCGATAGAAACAAGAATTCCAGGGCCACACCGCCGGGAACTAAGAAGGTTTCTGTCAAGAAGGACGGCACGGGAGGAGCTTTTACCATAAGCTCCACCCTTGACGACAAATAGGAAGACGCGCTCGTCACCTTCCTGCGAGCGAATGTCGATGTGTTTTCATGGCAAGCATCCGACATCCCCGACGTTCCCAGGGAGGTGATTGAGCACCACCTTGCTGTCTGTCCTCATGCACGGCCCGTCAAGCAGAAGGTCAAAAAGCAAGCTTTGGAACGACAAGAGTTCATCACAGAGGAGATCCGGAAACTGGAAGCAGCGGGTTTGGTAAGGGGAGTGCTCCATCCAACGTGGTTGGCCAATCCGGTGGTAGTGCACAAGGCAAATGGGAAGTGGAGGCTGTGTATTGATTACACAGATATTAATAAGGCTTGTCCCAAAGACCCCTTCCCGTTGCCGCGCATCGACCAGATTGTTGACTCCACAGCTGGGTGTGATCTGTTGTCATTCCTTGATGCCTACTCCGGCTACCACCAGATCTTCATGACAAGGGAAGATGAAGAGAAAACGGCATTCATCACCCCATGTGGTATGTATTGCTTTATACGGATGCCTTTTGGGTTGAAGAGTGCTGGTTCAACGTTTGCAAGGGAGGTCCAGATTGGTTTTGAACCCCAGCTCCATAGAAATATGGAAGCTTATATGGATGATATAGTGGTCAAAACCAAGAACAGGGCAACCCTCATATCAGATTTACAAGAAACATTTGCAAACCTACGCAAGATCAATCTCAAGCTGAACCCTAAGAAGTGCGTCTTTGGCGTCCCGTTTGGCAAGCTTCTCGGGTTCTTTGTGTCACAGCGTGGGATAGAGGCCAATCCGGACAAGATCAAAGCTATGGAGCAGATTGAAGAGCCCAAGCGAGTCAAGGATGTGCGTCAGCTTGCTGGTTGCATTGCCGCCATGAACAGGTTCATTTCCAAGTCCGCCGAGCGTGCCCTTCCCTTTTTCAAGATTTTGAAAAAGGTGGGCCCGATGGAGTGGACACCGGAAACCGAAGCAGCATTGCAAGATTTGAAGATGTACCTCTCCTCCGCGCCAATACTAGTTGCACCTAGGCCACAGGAACCGTTGCTGCTGTACCTGGCGGCAACAAACCAGGTGGTCAGCGCCGCACTAGTGGCGCAGAGAGAAATTGATGATGAGGTAATAGCAGCGACGGAGTCCGATGCCCCCGATGCCGAGACGACGCAGCCGGTTGGAGTGCCACCAAGGAAGAAGATGATGCACCACCCGGTCTACTTTGTTAGCTCCCTTCTGCAGGGGGCTAGATCAAGGTACTTCGGTGTGCAGAAACTGCTCTTCGGCCTTCTTATGGCCTCGAGGAAGCTGCGTCACTACTTCCAGGCGCACGAAATCACTGTCGTCACTCGCCTCCCTCTGCAACGGATATTGCACAATCCAGACGCAATGGGAAGGATCGTAGAGTGGGCGCTGGAACTGTCCAGCTTTGGCCTCGAGTTTGAGAGTACCTCGACGATTCAAAGCCGAGTCCTGGCGGAGTTCGTTGCAGAATGGACCGCGACGCCTGACGAAGAAACCCAAGAGACTGCTCTCCCCGGCAAGGAGGCAAGTTGCGACTGGATCATGTACTTTGATGGAGCTTTCTCCTTACAGGGCGCCGGGGCTGGCGTACTACTTGTCGCGCCCACCGGAGAGCACCTCAAGTACGTGATCTAGATGCACTTCCCCAGGGATGTGTCAACAAACAATACGGTTGAGTACGAAGGGCTGCTTGCCGGTCTTAGGATCGCGGTGGACCTCGGAATCAAGAAACTCGTCGTCAGAGGCGACTCGCAACTTGTTGTCAAGCAAGTCAACAAGGATTACCAGAGCCCGTTGATGAAGGCCTACGTCGATGAAGTGAGAAAGCTGGAAGAGCGTTTTGACGGTATACAGGCAGAATACGTTCCCCGAGCGGAGAATGATATCGCTGATTACCTGTCAAAACGCACCGCCCTCAAGCTACCTGTGGAACCAGGTACCTTTGTGCTTCGGCTAACTCAGCCATCCGTTGATCCATCAACAGAGCAGAACAAGAGGAGAAAATCAGGGCCCGGCAAGTACTTTCCCGCCGAGCTCCCCGAAGCCCCCAGCAAGGATGTTGCCGGAGACACTGAGCCCGCCACAGGACGGCTAGCTCCGACAGAGCATCAAGCTCTTGCCGTCGAGACAGCCGCTCCTATAGCGGAGGAAGCGCCTTTAGTCCTCGCCGTCGAGCCCCAGGCTCCAGCATGGGCACAGCATACCGTCTGATTCCTCCAAACTGGGGAACTTCCTGAAGAGCAGGAAGAAGCGGAAAAAGTAGCCCGTCGATCTGCTATGTACCAGTTTGTCGATGACGTCCTGTACAGAAAGAGGTCGAACGGTGTGAAATTGAAGTGTATCCCTCAAGAGGAAGGGCTGGGGTTGTTGGCAGAGATACATGGAGGCATATGTGGATCCCACATAGGGTCAAGAGCCCTTGCCGGCAAGGCATTTCGGCAAGGCTTCTTCTGGCCCACTGCCCTCCAGGATGCGACGACACTAGTCACCCAGTGTGAAGCGTGTCAGTTCCATTCAAAGAAGCTTCATCAGCCAGCTCAAGCCCTTCAAACCATTCCTCTCTCCTGGCCTTTCTCGGTCTGGGGGCTCGACATACTGGGCCCTTTCCCCTGCACTGTCGGGGGCTTTGAGTACTTGTACGTTGCAATCGACAAGTTCACAAAGTGGCCAGAAGTGGAAGCAGTGAGGAAGGTCACAGCACAGTCAGCCGTCAAATTCTTCAAGGGACTAGTGTGCTGTTTTGGTGTACCCAACAGGGTCATCACCGACAATGGTACACAGTTCACAAGCCGCACCTTCATGCAATATACCCAAGACCTCGGCAGCAAAGTCTGTTTCGCTTCCGTTGCTCACCCACGAAGCAATGGTCAAGCTGAGAGGGCAAACGCTGAAGTACTGCGAGGCTTAAGGACAAAGACCTTTGACAGGCTGCGCAAGAGTGGAAGGCGCTGGATTGATGAATTGCCGGTGGTTCTTTGGTCAATCAGAACGACACCAAATCGAGCCACCGGCCAGACACCCTTTGCCCTGGTATACGGGGCAGAAGCAGTTCTCCCCATGGAACTCATATACGGGTCACCTCGAGTACTCGCTTATGACGAGCTTGAGCAAGAGCAATTGCGGCAAGATGACGCAACGCTCCTTGACGAAGATCGTCTTCGGGCGGCTGTGAGAGCAGCGCGCTACCAGCAAGCCTTGCGCCGCTACCATAGCCGCAAGGTTCATGCTCGAAGCTTTGAGGAAGGCGACCTTGTTCTTCGGCGCGTTCAATCGGCCAAGAATTCCAACAAGTTGACGGCAAAGTGGGAAGGCCCTTATCGGGTAATACGAGTCACCAGGCCCGGCACAGTCCGCCTGGAGACCGAAGATGCCGTTCCGGTGAGTAACTCCTGGAACATTGAGCATCTTCGCAAGTTTTACCCGTGAGGCGTGTCTTGCCGGGCCCCCCGGCAAGCCACCTTTTGTACGAGCCTTGCCGATGATGCATGTAACCCTCTATACAAAGCCAGGCGCAGACCCTGAGCATAAGTAAATGAAGCGCTGGCGCCCAAAGTTATAGCATGCATGCTAGGTCGAGTCTCGTCCTTTGTTAGGGTTGATAGTGCTTAGCGGCGACTAACCCCTAGCTTAGAGGTAGAGTGTGCGTCTCTTTGTCTTTCTTTTGTCTTCTTTGGTTCACAGGACACACGGATATCCGTGCCGAACCACTTGGGGAGGGAAAGAAAAGAGGAACAGACCAGCATCTAGCCCCCGGCAAGACAGTATTGCCGGGGGCTGCAAGAGCAAAGATTCACCCACGGCGAACCAGGGTTGCCGGGGACTATAGCTTCAGATAAGTTCTTCATCCCTTATCATGCATTCCATTATGGACTGAGGTATGTGAAACCTCGTTTTCCCCTAAGCTACCGTGCTCCCATAACTCTAGGCCCTAGGGCTCGTTCCTGGGGCCAAGTTTGGTTGTAGTCGCGGCAGCGAAAGGATGAAACAAGGAGCCTGAACCCGCCTCATCCCTGCCTCCACCAAAGGCGTGAGGAAGGTCGAGGGAAGTGGGGAGACGGCAAGGCCTGTTGCCGGGCAAAGAAATGTTTATCTTGAAGATATCAAGGATTTACTCCTTGTTGTGGGTTCCACCCACAAAAAAATGGCCCGGCAAGCATCCCTTTTTCATTAAAAAACATTCCACTTAGGTACAGTCCATAGGGAATGAAAAACATGAATGATGGGATTACAAGTTTTAAATTCAACAAAGGCCCGAAGGCTTACAAACTAAAAAGAGATAAGGTGCCCGTAATCCCTTTCTTGTCCCTCTCCTCAGGAGGCAGGTCAAGGAGGCGAAAGGGACAAAAGGAGCGCCTAGGCGAGCTACGGGTGGTAGAAGACACCAAGAGAACATCTTTGTGGCCATCCAAAGGCTGGATGGTGATGGCGGCACCGGAAGCAGAGCTCAAAGACGAGGCAGCAGGATGTCAGCACGCGTCGAAGGCGTTGGTGCCCTCGTACTCCGACTTGACGGCCTTGCCGCCCGCCCTCTTCCTCTTCCACAGCCTCCCAAGGAGACGACCCCGAGAAGTTCAGGGAGCCGGCGACGCGGATGATGGGGTCGCCGGTGCCGCACGGAGCGGCACCCGACACCTAATCGGACCCGCCATGATGCCGCCTACTACCCTCGTCGTTGCTGCCACTGTCCTCCTCGTCACTCCCGCCTGAGGAGGAGTCTTCACTATCAGAAGAGCTCTCCATGCAGCACCTTGCACGGGTCCCAAAGCACCCGAAGACCTTGACGGGGAGAAGGCCACCCTCCATCAACTTAAAATGGAGAGTGAGCCCCTCCGTCAAGCAGTGGATATGAACAAACGTCTTCCATCCCCGACAGAGATACATCACGTGAGGGGCGGGGAAGTCGATGCGGACCCGCGTGCCACTGATCCCGCAGCCCCTCATGTGCAGTCGGAACGATTCCGGCGGATCCAGCTCCATCTCCCGCACATGGAGTCGGGAGACGAAGGCGACGGCGCGGCGGCCGGCACAGCCTGACAAAGAACTCACAAGGGTCATCCCCAACATGGCCATCCATTGGAGGAGGAGCTGCTGGCGGAGGCGAGGCCGGCGCGCCGCCCCGTCCTCCTCTTCCCCGAGCGCCCCGGCCTCGCCCACGGCCTCGCCCCTCCCCCTTCCCCTCGCGGCTGGCTCTGCCACCGCGGGCGCAAGGGAAGGAGGGAAGCGTTGTCGAGCGGCGACCCTCGCCGCCACTGTCGAACGACCGGGATTCCCTCTCTCCATGACGGATGGAAGGGAGGAGCAGAAGATGAAGGAAGAAGAAGATGAAAGAATGGGGGACGCCATCCCCCCACCTCTCCCACTCTTTATAAAGGATCGGGGTTGGGGCTCGGCCGCCCCGCTCGGCCAATCAAGATACGGAAGGTGCAGGGAGCCAGGACCGACCCGCCGCCCCAACCAGCGACGGCCCGGTTTCCCGCCTCCACCGTTTGCCACCCCAGGCGCATGGGAGACACGTGGCGGACGTGCAGAACCGAGGGGACGGGTGATATGACCACTCCCCACCCCGTGATCGTGGGGAGTGGACGCCTTGAAGACCGCGCCTCAGCCCCATTCAGTAAATGGGCCGCACCTCCATGCCTCCCTCCATTTATGGGGAAGGCGCGAACTGCCCCTTTACTATGATGTGACGCATGCTTGCGGGAACCAACCCCACGCATGCTGCCCACGTCACACGCACCTCCCCACACCGCCCACGCACGGGAGTCGTGGGAAGCGCAGTGCATGAAGAATCCTACCACAGTAAAAGCCGCCCCGCCTGCCCGCGCACTGTTTTTGGGCCTAGCCCAACAACGCGTTGCGCTTATGTGTGGCCCAGGCCTGGGGGCTCATGTCGGTGTACAAAAAGAGGGGTACACTTTTTGTACCCCTATAACTATGCACGGGCAGTCTGAGCCACGGACGCCACCACACCAAACAAGGCAAGGGAGGTGAGCAAGGGTAAGACCGAAGCTCAAGAGAACTATGACGCCAAGGCCAAGACCACGAAGAGCAAAGGGGACGAAGCGGACTCCCCCGGCAAGATCCTTGCTGGGAGACAGTTCTAGCAGCCCCGACAAGACCCTTGCCGTGGTGACTCGTCCCGCACCTACGGAGCAAATCACCCTTGAGTCCACTGCCCCCAAAGGGCAAGGATTCGGGAGACATCCCCGTGGCGACATGCAGATCTTTGTGAAGACATTCAAGAGACAACAACCCTTGGCGGGATCCCAGCCGAGGAAGACCACAAGGCCCTCGGCAAGCGCCTTGC
The DNA here is from genome assembly GCF_002162155.2 of Triticum dicoccoides. Taxonomy (NCBI): domain Eukaryota; kingdom Viridiplantae; phylum Streptophyta; class Magnoliopsida; order Poales; family Poaceae; genus Triticum; species Triticum dicoccoides. Next base: position 266,994,323 of record NC_041386.1, on the reverse strand, counting down.
CGGGGATGACAGCAGGTGCCCCGGCAAGACCCTTGTCGGGGCCCCGGCAAGGCCCTTACCGAGGACACCCGCAGGGCCACCATCAGGCCCACGCCGACTAAACCTCCACCACCGCATGCATGCAGCTGCCGACCCAACCAACTGGGCAGGCACCTGCGTGGCGGCATGCAGATCTTCGTGAAGACCCACCACTGCGCCACCTCAGCTGCCTGCCTACCTACGTGGCACCGCAGGCATCGCTGGCCAGGGCGCGTGTCGACACGAGAAGGAGCGGTGATGGACGTGACAGGTTTCTCCCCCGTCCCCGATAAAGTAAGGACACCTAAGCAAGACACATTAAATGCGCCTTGTCATGTAATGCGAGGGATAACCCCTTTTTCTATAAAAGGAGGCCCGAGGCGACCAGGAGAAGGATTCGGCTTTTTGGGGCTCCTCACGCCCCATAGCTAGCTCAAGAACATAGATATACAATCCACCAAAGCAGGAGTAGGGTTTTACGCATCCTCGCGGCCCGAACCTGGATAAACAAACCGTGCGTTGCCTATTAGATCCGCTCTTCTCACGACCCCGCGCCCCGCTAACCATAGTAGGGATTCTTGTGGTCCCATAGGTGTCATTCCCACCGACACAGCCTGTGTAGGTCAGCACATGGAATATGCTGGCAAGATAACACTATAGAGCAATGAACAAATAACAACTATCACTACATGCATATATGGCTGGTGGAGGCTCTACGGTTATCATTTGCATAAAGCTAATTTTTCCCTACAACAAAGGAATATATTTTATTTAACTACCAAGTTGGTTGAAAATTACTAAGATGGTTCCTCCAACTCAATCCCAAAATAATAATTATGACCCAACAAGTTAATTAAGTAGTGTGATGAGATCAAACCAATAATTAGAGTACCAGATACTCAAAAATGTCCATAACCGAGGACATGGCTAACCATCATTAGTTTATACACTCTGCAGAGGTTTGCACACTTTTACCCACAAGACTCGATCTCCTATGTTGTATTTTCTCGCACTACATGATGTTTGAGAAACAGATGATCGAGACACAGTCTTTCAGAAGCATTAACTCTTTACTCTGTGTAGACAGTACCACCTACGTCCCCTACATCTGCTAGCCTACCATTGAAAGAGGTCACACAACTTTCTCAACTATGCCAGAGCCCATAATGGCTTGTGGCTGCACATGGAAGTTTCTAGGATGAACAATCTTATGATCCCTTTGAGCCTGGGTGGCAAACCATAGGATGATCACACGGGTTCTCTGGGATATCCTAGGATAACACTAGATTGCTCTAGGTGCCCGCAACCAATCCACCCGATGCGTATTAAAGTAGCCACATTAAGTTTAACCATTAATTAATAATAACTCTCACATCTGTCATGGATCACTCAAACCAAACCACGTCTACGAGCATAGCATAGCAGTATAAGCATAACGTAGACCTCCCAAGGTTTGAATAAAAGTCAATAGGTTCCTACCTCATCAACTATTTCCAATATACTTACATGTTATCCATCCTACTCATGCAATGTTTGAGGTTTGAGACTAATGCATAAAAAACTGGGTAATAAGGGATATGGTCAAAGTGTTACTTGCTTTGCTAATGATCGAAAAACCCTAGTGATTCGTATTAGCAAGCCTCGCACTCCGGAAACTCTATCGTGAACAAACAATAGCATACATAAGCACTCAAGCATAATATGCAAAGGTAAAACTCAAATGAAAAGATCCACACTGAAAGCACAAGGGAAGATCTTTGTTTTGCAAAAAGAAACAATCGAATCGGAGCTACGAAATTCAAACTACGATCAAAAGAAGTTTGAATTCAAATCTGCTTGGAACTAAATTTTAAATTTTCAAAATCTTTCTCAAGTTGTCTATCTAGAAAGAGGGAAACAAGACGAAGATTTTGGCGTTGGTTTCATTGGATTTGGATAAACGAGCAAAAAGTACTGAAGGTTTAAAGTTCAGGGACTAATCTGTGATAAAGGTAATTATGGATAGGTTCCTGGTCGAAAATAAAACTAAAAGGAAAAATCTATCGAACGAACGTTCGCTAACAAAGTCTAACAAACGAAAACCGTTTGTTAAAACGATCTAACCAGTGAACGTTTACTAAATAAACAAAACAAAAAAACGATCTAATACTAAACCGATCTAAAAAAATAAACCAGAAAACCGAACGGTTTTTACACCGTTTAACCGGAGAAAATCGCCGGCGAGATCCGACGGGCGGTGACGAGATTCGGTGGCTCCGGCGTCGGGGCGACGGCGGTGAGGCGGGGTGGTGGTGCGGGAGGTGGCAGTGCGCGCTGGCAGTGGCAACAGCTAGCGGCAGCGGCGGCGGCGAACGGCGGCGCGGGCGGCGGTGCGGGTTGCGGCAGCGGTGCGGCGCGATGAGGGGAGCAGGAGGGGCGGTAGCGACTTATAAAGAGGGGCCCCGGGGGTCCTCGGTTTTCGCAAGGGGGCGGGAGGCCGACCTGGATTCCTCCTCGCCGGAGTCCGGCGTCCGCACGGAAGGGTGAGGCGGCTGCGCTCGGTTGGGCCGGCTGGGCTTCGACCTAGTTCAGTCCGTAGTTTCTTTATAAATAATTTCGCCACAGAAGAAAAATCCTAATAGAATATAAAAAATTCAAAAGGAATTCCAGAAACAATATCCACCGTCCAAACCTAATATTTAGGACAAGATGAATATTTTTCTAGACTAAAAATGCAATATTAAAAACTGCAAGTTTTTCTCTAATTCAAATAAAATAGCAGATAAAATACAAATAAAGTAAGAAATTGATTTTAAATTTTATCCTCCAATATTTCTCTTCTGTTGAAGAAGTCATATTATGTTCTCTCATTTTTTTTATTATTCGAAATAATTGGAGAGAAACCATTAAAATCAAATTGATCCTCTTTTCAAATTTGAAAATAAATTCAAATAGGAAAATTTAGTGAAACCTCCAACTCTCTCATTGGGTCCTTGAGTTGCTTAAGGTCTCTAGGATCAAAATGTCCCAATAAAATTCAATTAAAAATGCAAAGAGCATGAATGCATATGATGGCCTAATGATTAACATCCAAATTGAAAATTGGGATGTTACATGATAGTTTTCCTGATGAGCGGTTAGCTGCAATAAATGTTGCTCATAACACTTCTTGGTATGCTGACTATGCTAATTACATTGTTGCTAAATAGTTACCACCTAGCTTTACATACCAACAAAAGAAAAAATTCTTCTAGGATTTAAGACATTACTTTTGGGATGACCCACATCTTTATAAAGAAGGAGTAGATGGTATTATTAGACGTTGTGTAAAGAGCATGAATAGGGACAAATCTTACGGAAATGTCACTCCGAAGCATACGGAGGACATCATGCTGGAGACAGAACTGCTCACAAGGTATTGCAATCTGGATTTTATTGGCCTACTCTCTTTAAGGATGCTCGTAAGTTCGTCTTATCTTGTGATGGATGCCAAAGAATAGGTAATATCGGTAAGCGTCAAGAAATGCCTATGAATTATTCACTTGCTGTTGAACCATTTGATGTTTGGGGATTTGATTACATTGGACCTTTTCCTTCCTCTAATGGGTATACACATATTTTGGTTGCTGTTGATTATGTTACTAAGTGGGTAGAAGCTATTCCAAATAGTAGTGTCGATCACAACACCTCTATTAAAATGCTTAAGGAAGTTATTTTCCCAAGGTTTGGAGTCCCTATATATATTTAATGACTGATGGTGGTTCACACTTTATTCATGGTGCTTTCTGTAAAATGCTTGCCAAGTATGATGTCAACCATAGAATTGCATCACCTTATCCTCCTCATTCCAGTGGTCAAGTTGAACTTAGCAATAGAGAAATAAAATTAATCTTGCAAAAGACTGTCAATAGGTCCCGGAAGATTTGGTCTAGGAAATTAGATGATGCACTTTGGGCTTATAGAACAGCATGTAAAAATCTTATGTGTTTGTCTCCTTATAAAATGGTTTATGGAAAGGCATGTCATTTACCTCTTGAGTTAGAACATAAAGCATATTGGTTAATCAAAGAATTCAACTATGATTTCAAACTTGCCGGTGAAAAGAGGTTATTTGATATTAGGTCATTAGATGAATGGAGAACCCAAGCTTATGAAAGTGCCAAGTTATTTAAAGAAAAAGGTAAAAGATGGCATGATAAAAGAATCCAAAAGCATGAGTTTAAAGTTGGAGAATATGTTCTTTTGTACAACTCTCATTTTAGATTCTTTGCAGGAAAACTCCTCTCCAAATGGGAAGGACCCTATGTTATCGAGGAGGTTTATCGGTCTGGAGTTATCAAAATAAATAATGCTGAAGGTACTAACCTAAAGGTTGTTAATGGGCAGCGAATAAACCATTATATCTCAGGTACGCCCATTAGTGTTGAAAGTAATATTATCCAAACTATGACACCGGAAGAACACATAAAAGAGTCCTTCCGGAACACTCCAGAATCATGAAAATAAGGACGTACATGATGCGGTAAGTAAACGGACTCCGAAAAATCTGCAAAAATATTTTCTATCAGTTTTGGAATATATCAAAAATTAGGAAAATAAGAAACTTCCAGGAAGTGCACCCTCGTGGGCACAAGACACGCCAGGCGCGCCCAGGTGGGTTGTGCCCACCTCGGGTACCTTCCGGACTCCGTTTTCCTTTCGTTTGCTTGTTTCCCAAGATAAAAAATCTTTATATACCCCCCGAACCCATTGACCACCGTATCATGGAGAAATCTTCTATTTTCATTTCTTGCTATTTTCTGACAGATTCAGTAAGGCAAGCATCGTGTCTTCCTCACCCCCCAACAACGGAGAAGAAGATGCAGGGTTGTTTCAGGAGGACCTAAGGAGAGAGAAAGCTGAAGAAGTTGCTATAGAGGAAGAAGAGGAAAATCCTATTGGGATTCACTCTCCGGCTTCTGAGAGAGGCACATTGGCTGGCGTCTTCACTCATCCGAATCCTCATCAAGCTATGAGATCATCAAAGAATCAAGAGAGCCTCGAAGTGCAAGAAGAAATCCCACCAAGAAGGCTTTTACACAGGTTACATCGTAACAATTTTCGCAATTTGATTCATAATTATGGGTTCGAGAAAACTCCTCGTAGGCACACACCGTCCAATTGGGACATATCTCGCCCAAGAGAAAACAGTGCAGGAACAAACCCCTGGGGCCCGGAAAATAAACACATAATGGCTGAAGTGAAGAAAAATAGTGAGTTACTTCATCAAGCCCTTCGGGAGATTCAAGGTTTGACGGATTTACTCATGGTGATATTGGAGAATACCACTACACCATCACCACTTTCTTCTTCATCACCAAAAGAAAATTAAGTATCGGGTATGGGCACTCCCCTTGGCTTTTACCAACCTTGGGGGAGGTGCCCCGGTATCGTATCACCCCACTATCTTTTGCCTTTACTTATTTCAGTTTGATCCATAGTTATCTTTTGCTTTAGATGAATAAAAGTTTAGTCTGATCCTTTATTTTTGAGAGTTTTCTTAGTGATCTATCCTTGTAATCATGTGCGAGACATATAATAAAGTTTAGTTTGAATTCTTGCTTTCTTTACTTTCATGTTGCAATAAAAAGAAAGGAAAAAAGGAAAGGAAAGGAAATAAATGAAAGAGATCATATGCTAATCTTATGGTAAGTGATGACACCACATAAGGAAAGGTATAAGTAGAAAAAAATTAGAGATTGACAAACATAGCATTAGTCAATGATGCAACTCATGAAATAATTAATAAGGGAAGAGAAGATTCACATATAAATATACTATCCAAGAAATCTTTTGTGATTGTGAGCCCCCATCAAAATATTGACGTTGGACAAGGAAGACAACTTAATGATTTATGTTTGTTCATATTCACATAGAAGTCATATTGTCATAGATCCTTTAACATGTGGTGCTTGCCCCCTATCTTTGCCAGCCAAAAATTCCGCATAAGTAGAGATACTACTTGTGCATCCAAAAACCCTTAAACCCAAATCTTATTTTCAAGAGTCCACCATACCTACCTAGGGATTGAGCAAGATTCCTCAAGTAACTTGTCATCGGTGCAATAAGGCAATAAAAATTGCTTCTAAAAGTGTGAGGTCATTTAGTTTAAGAGAAAATTGAGCATTGTATGAACTTGTGATGGTGAAGAATAAAAGCGACAGACTGCATAATAAAGGTTGCCATCACAAGGGGCAATACAATGTGATGTTCTTTTGCACTAAGGGGTTGAGCATACAAACAAATAAGGGCGTGGCAACCTCTGCTTCCCTCTGCGAAGGGCCTATCTTTTACTTTTATGTACTTACTTTTATGCAAAGAGTCAAAGTTTTCTCCCTATTCCTTTTTATTTTTCGCCTTGGGCAAGCACCATGTGGTGAGGAAATATATAGGCAATTATGTCCAGTTGAATATGGGTAGCACGAGTTATTATTATTGACATCACCCTTGAGGTGAATACGTTGGGAGGCGAAACTATAAGCCCCTATCTTTCTATGTGTCCGGTTGAAACATTTTGCTCATGTGTATGCGGTGAGTGTTAGCAATCACAGAAGACTATATGATGGTTGAGTATGTGGACTTCCAAAAGGCTCCAATACGTGACCCTTCCTGAAAAGATGATGAATTGTAGTTGCAAAGTTGACTGAGAACATAGTTTGTTGGTTTCCAATAGAGTTTAGGATTTATACTTCGATAGTGTGATGAATTGTCACTTATTCATGACAAGTCTATGATAAAAGTTATATGATAAAAGCCTTATGTTTAAGTTTGTTGATGCTATAATAATCTACATTATGCTTCTATGTATGTATTTTGTTTTTATCGATACCTCTCTCTCTCTCTCTCTCTCTCTCTCTCTCTAAGCATGTGGACATGTTTTTCGATTTTGGTTTTCGCTTGAGGACAAGCGAGGTCTAAGCTTGGGGGAGTTGATACGTCCATTTTTCATCATGTTTTCTTACTATTATTTATTATGTTTTTATGCATAATAATTCTTTTTGGAGTAATTCTAATGCCTTTTCTCTCATAATTAGCAAGGTGCACACAAAGAGGGAGAATTCCGGCAGCTGGAAATCTGGACCAGGAAAAGCTACGCCGGGCTACCTATTCTGCACAACTCCAAATAAGCTGAAACTTCACGAAGAATTTTCATGGAATACATGAAGAATATTGGAGGAAATAAGTACCAGAGAGGGCCACCCTGGTGAGCACAAGACACCAGGGCGCGCCTGGGCCCCCTGGCACGCCCTGGTGGGTTGTGCTCACCCAGGCCCACTTTTGGTGCCCATCTTCTGGTATATAAGTCATTTTTACCTAGAAAAAAATAAAGGGGAGGACTTTCAGGACAAAGCGTCACCGTCTCGAGGCGGAACTTGGGCAGGAGTACTTTTGCCCTCCGGTGGAGCGATTCCGCCGGGGGAACTTCCCTCCCTGAGGGGGAAATCATCGTCATCATCATCACCAACAACTCTTCCATCTTCGGGAGGGCCATCTGCATCAACATCTTCAACAGCACCATCTCATCGCAAACCCTAGTTCATCTCTTGTTTTCAATCTTGTTACCGGAACTAGAGATTGGTGCTTGTGGGTGACTAGTAGTGTTGATTATATCTTGTAGTTGATTACTATATGGTTTATTTGGTGGAAGATTATATGTTCAGATCCATTATGCTATTTAATACCCCTCTGATCTTCAGCATGTTTATCACTTGTTAGTAGTAGCTTTTGTTCTTGAGGTCACAGGAGAAATCATGTTGCAAGTAGTCTTTTGAACTTGATATATGTTTGATATTTTGATAGTATGTATGTTTTGATTCCCTTAGTGGTGTCATGTGAACGTCAAGTACATGACACTTCACCATATTTGGGCCTAAGGGAATGCATTATGGAGTAGTTATTAGATGATGGGTTGTGAGAGTGATAGAAGCTTAAACCCTAGTTTATGCACTATTCCATAAGGGACCGATTGGATCCAAAAGCTTAATGCTATGGTTAGGATTTATCCTTAATACTTTTCTCGTAGTTGCGGATGCTTGCAAGGGGGTTAATCATAAGTAGGAGGTTTGTTCAAGTAAGAACAACACCTAAGCACCTGTCCAACCACATATCAAATTATCAAAGTAGCGAACACGAATCGAATAAATATGATGAAAGTGACTAGATGAAATTCCCGTGTACCCTCAAGAATGCTTTTCCTATTATAAGAAATCATTTTGGCCTGTCCTTTGCCTCAAAAGGATTGGGCTACCTTGCTGCACTTTTGCGTCATTAATTTCCCATTACAAAATATCTTGCTATCAAACTACACTGTTACTTACAATTTCAGAACTTGTAGACATTACCTTGCTGAAAACCACTTGTAATTTCCTTTTGCTCCTCGTTGGGTTCGACACTCTTACTTATCGAAAAGAGCTACAACTGATCCCCTATACTTGTGAGTCATCAGTGGGTTTCAACTATTTACTGTGGCAAAGGCATGTCATGCAAAGGAATGGGGTTCAACTACCGCAACATGTAATAGTTGAATCGTTGTTGTCCTAATGCGGTGAAAGAGAGTAAGAGCGAGAGAGTGTGATTATATCGGAATGCTCAAAGGGGGTCTGCTTGCCTGGCACTTCTGAAGATAGTAATAGCTCTTCATCAGTGGCATCCATCACATCGCAGAAACAATGTCTACTCAGAGGGATCAAACACTGGAAAACAAGAGGGAACACAATCAATGCAATGCAACAATATGATGCATGACCATGACATGGCAATAATGTTATGATTTGCACTAATGCATCTAGCAACAATTTAAATGAAGTCCATATGAACCAAGGGTTCATATGCAAACTCCATATTAAGCATTTAAAATGCCATTACCATGTTTTCACTTATACAGTGGGTATAAGTTGGTTCAACAAGCATGAAAGTAGCATAAATGGATATATTGTATTTTTCTGATAATTTTTCACATATAAATTATTTCATTTGGAGTTACTATTGATTTTCTATGATTTTTAGAAGTTTAGGATATTTTCTAAAATTTATAAATCATTTCTGATTTATTTTAATTCCAAAAACTTTACTGCATCAACATTAAGTCATGCTGAGGTCAGCTGGTCAACAGGACCGTCTAGGTCAAACCTGACAGGTGTGGCCCACCTATCATTGACTCAGTGCTAAACAGTGGTTAGTTAATCCTAAATTAAACTAAGCAGGGGCTTGATTATAATGTGGGACCAAGTGTTAGTGGCTCAAGGGGGGTTAGTGGTTAACTTAGCATGCCATGTCAGCACGGCCGGGGATTAGCCGCCGGCGACCTCAACAGATGGCGGAGGCATGCCAGAATCGCTACTCTGGCGATGGTTTGATGTGCGAGAGGGCTCTAGAGGTTCCTGGCATTGCGGCGCTTCTAGTGGTGGTGGCGGGTGGTGCTGGGGTGGCCGGAAATTGGCTAGCGACGAGCTTTAGCAGCGGCCGGAGCACTGGCTCGGTCGTGCATGAGGTTGCAGCTCGCAACCGAGCAAACCAACACGCTAGGTGGAATCCACGAGGCAGCAGGAGCACGACTATGTGCTCGGGCATGACTATTGCTCCCCGTAGCAATGACGACAATGAACACGGTGGCGCTGAGCTCATGGCCGCGGTGGAAAACGGTGCTAGCAGATGAAAACGAGCATGGAGCTAAGGGGGAAACAAGCGGGAGCTCACAGCGAACTCAAAGGCGTCGTCGATGAGGTCGGGGAGGCCCTGTTGGTGGCAAATCAGACGACGGTGTTCGGCGGGTATTGAGGTTGAAGACGGTGAGATGGTGACCGTGTGGAGCTTCCTATCTTGCGTAGCTCGGCGTAGGCTAAGAGGGCGACGAGGCAGGTCTTCTGGACACATTAGGGAGGCATGGGGTGGATGGTGGTCGTGGCTACGGCCGGCGGTGCGCTATCATGGGCGAGCTCGAAGATGGGATCTACAGGAGGTAAGGGGAGGAGTGGATGGACAGAGGGGTCGGGGGGTTCCGTGTCTTGTCAAGGGCTGTCCAGTGCGAAGAGGAGGCAGCCAGGCAGGGTGGAGGTGGTCGGCACGTGTCGGGCACGCGCTGCGCATCCGACTGACGGGAGGAAGAAGACCTCCCTGCCCCTTGTGGGCCGGGCCGGCCAGATGGGCTGCCAGGTTAACGTCAGGTAAGTTCTCCCTCTCTTTGTTTTCCTCTATTTTGTTTTCTTTTCTATTTCTTCTGTCTGTCTTAATTTAGTTTTCTCTATCTGCCAAATCATTTTTGCATCTTTTGAAAATAATTATGGGGTTAGATATGATATACCCAGAACCACATAAAAAGTTCCAGAATTATTGGACTTATATTTAATATATAACAAAAATAAATCCAATGCAAATAATTATTAGATTAACTCAAAGGCCCAAAATAAATATTTTTGAGCTTCCAAAAATATTGGTTTGAATTTTACCTCTTGCCAATATTTTTAGAGGAAAACAGGAACATTTTCTTGGACTTGTTTGAAGCATTTTTTTCTTGATCATTTTCAAGATGATTTCTGAGGCTTTCAGCTATCCCCATTTCAAATTCAAGTGAAAGTTAAACATGATGCAACAAGGGATAACTAGCCCAGGTCATTACCATACTAGGGATGTCACATTCAATTTGTATTATATACATATATATTGTTAGTTCATGTTAGGTATTCATTTTTTATGTTGTACATGATGATGATACACTTAAGTTATATACATATTGTTATTAATGTTGGTATTAGATTTTTTATGTTGTACTAATTTCGTTTTCTCTTTGTCATGGCGGGTGTTGAAATATGGTGGGCACGGGTCCGGACCGCTCCGAGGCTCCTTCTTCGTCGGCGTGTGGTGGGAGGGGTACTTCCATTCCACCCCAGTCTCTCCGAAGAGCGTTGCTCGAGAGTATGCAAACACGGGTGGGCGCTTCTTCATCGGCATTGTTGCCTGCCGGGAGAGGAGGTCAGGGAGGGAAGAAAAGAGGAGGTCGGGAAGGACGTGGCCGTGGGAGAGGTAGGCAGGCTCCTACGCCTTCCTCGCCGCCACCCCCAGCTGATTCACCTGAGCACAAGACTGGTAGGGTGGACACGTCTGAGGAGGAGGCTACGCAGACTCCGGTCCATGAGCCTCAGGTCAACGGGACTTCGGCCCACGAGACTCCAGACCAGGGTACGTCCCGGGAGACATCTGGATGGAGGTACCTGGTCGGATCCGCCTAAGGGGCCGAGTGGCCATGCTGATGGTGGCGGGGATCCGGCTGATAGCGAGGGCGAGGTGGTTGAGGGGGCCACCATCTACCATCGTGGCTGTACACGGCTCCCGCTCTTGCCAGCGACCCGCGAGCAGAGGTGGTTGATTTTCCCTAATGGGGAGAGGTAAGTGCATTTACTCTTTTTGTACCTTTTGCCTTCACGTTTCTTCAAATATATCTAATGTGTTGGCCTTGTCATACTGCAGGGGTTGGGACCACGCTTCGGATATCCGCAGGCCTAACACCGTCCTTGGTGTGCGTTGCCGGTAAAACTTCCCGGGGTTTCTCACGTTGCCCAATGAGGGTCACATTCCACAAAAGACCAAGCCGGCATGCCGCGAGAAGTTTCTGAAGAATGAGCTGTACATGAGAGTAATTACCTATTCTTAAGGCCTTGTACTTAGTTTACTTGATTTGATTCATAGGCGTAGTGCTCAAGTTTCTCTTTACTAACTTAGGTGCCCCGGAGATGGTGTGCGTATTAGATGGATTGTTGGGAGGTGTTGGTGGATGAGTGGTGCTCAGACCAATGGCTAGCCCTCCACAACAATGCCAATGACCAGCATGCACAAATGGAAGGTGTGCCACACCATCAAGGCAGCGCCAACTTATATCAGTTCGGGTGGAACTGGGTATGTGGTTTGCTTCATGATTCATGCAATTCATTCTTCATGCTAGCTTGATCCCTTTATTACTAATTTACTTCGTTCCTCTCTTTTAGGCGCGACCCAATAAGGCGAAGGTGCCAGAGGTGTACGACCTCTATGCCATGGCCCATACTGCCTCGTACAAGAAGGTCAAGGCATTCCCTACGTCTGACCTCGATCATCCAGAGAACTTCACAAACATCTCCTCCCACAACAAGCTCGTGAGGTAAAGAGATGATGGGAAGTCAAGGAAAGGGGAGGACTTTAACCCGGGCCAGGGTCCCATTGATCCAGAGCTGGCGAGGATATCTGGTGGTAGGAGGTCCCATGGCTCGGTAGCCGTTGGATATGGACTTATATGTTGTCCTCGCACTCTCTCAGAGATCAAGGTGTGCCAGTCGAGCTATTCTCCAGAGACAAGGCCTCATCAACAGGCAGTCGAGCTCGTCTTCGAGGTTAGTTATACGGACTCAGCTATCTTTCCTCCATTGCATTGATGATTACAATGCTAACAAAGAGTGGTGTTGCAGGTTACTATTCAGAGAAAGAGAGAGAGAACCCAGGCGCTTCTGGCGGAGAGGGACCGCCAGGCGGCTAAGAAGGAGCAGGAGTTGGAGGAGAGGACGGCTAGGATGTTGGAGGAGGAGAGGGCACATAATTACATGCAGAATCGGGCCATGTATGAGCTCCTCGTGGTAAGTTTCTTCTGCATATTAGCCAAATCATGCACATAATGTTCATTTCATTACTGACTAGTATGACTGACTCGTCAAAACCAAATGTGCAGTCTGTGTGCGAGAAGACCGGTCTGACCCCTCCACCGATGCCAGTCATTGCTCCAGGGACCACGGTGAGTTTCATTTGGATGGTCATTAGTTACTAGTCTTAACATTTGAGTGTCATCATGCTAATGAGACATTGCAAATGTTCTTTGGTGCAGCGTAACTCCAGACAAGCATCACATGATCCTTCTCCAGGTTGTACCAGCACGAGCAATCCACGTGCTTCACCTCCATGATGACGGTAAGTTTTCTCTAGTGTTTTGCTTAACAAATGCATAATGACCTAGACTTAGCTTTATTTCCTCCAATATGCTTACCATAATGACCTAAGCTAGCTCTAATATGCTTAGTTACCTAGGTTAGCTCACTAATGACCTATACTTAGCTTACTTATGTAAAAAATGGCATAATATGCTTAGTTAACTCAAAATGGCATAATTACCTAGGTTAGCTCCAAAAATGATCCATTTTACCTAAGTTAGCTCCAAGTTAGCTCTAATATGCTTAGTTACCTAGGTTAGCTCAATAATGACCTATACCTAGCTTACTTGTGTCAAAAATGGCATAATATGCTTAGTTAACTCAAAATTGGCATAATTAGCTCCAAAATGATCCATTTTACCAAGGTTAGCTCCAAAATGATCCACTTTACCTAAGGTAGCTCAAACATGATCCATTTTACCTAAGTTAGCTCATAAATGATCCATTTTACCTAAGTTAGCTCATAAATGATTCATTTTACCTAAGTTAGCTCATAAATGATCCGTTTTACCTAAGTTAGCTCATAAATGATCCATTTTACCTACGTTAGCTCGTAAATGTCATATACTTCTTCTTCTTCATTTTCTTCTTCTTCTAGTCTTCTTCTAGTCTTCTTCTAGTCTTCTTCTTCTAACTTTCTTATTTCCCATTTTGTAGATTTCATTCACTTCACGGAAGCTTGCATTGATGGAGTGCTTGTTTCCCTTTTTGTTTTGATTTTGTATCGATGAACAATGTGGAACTTGCTATATGGATGGAACTACTGTAATATGTATGGATGGAACTATGTATGCGGAACTTGCTATGTATGTATGATGAAACTTATGTGTTGGATATCTCATATGTTTTTTGTGAAATTGCCCTGTGAAATATATATATATATATATATATATATATATATATACACATATATCATATATCATATATTTGATGTGAAAATTATTGGGTATAAGAAAAACAGAATAAAAAGAGGCAATGTAGGCTCTTTGCCATCTGCCACCGACGACAAATGGCTCTTTGCCATCTGCCATGGACGGCAAAGTGGCCACGTGGCAGCAACCTGTGCAACCTGGGAGCTGACCCATTTGGTCACTTTGCTGTCTGTGGCAGACGACAAAGGCTGGTGTGTTTTGCCGTTTGTGGCTGACAAAAAAGAGCGGGGGTTTGCCGTCCATGGCAGACGGCAAAGAGTGGGAGTGACGCGTCTGCTGACGTCAGATGGCAGATGACAAAGGGGAGGGCATGTTTGCCATCAGTTGACAGATGGCATAGCCTCCCGTTAGCCAAATAATGTGGCTAATGTATGTTCTTTGCCGTCCACCTTCTTTGTCGTCTGCTTCTCTAGGAATGCTGACGGCAAACGTCTTTGCCGTCCGCTGCGTGAAAACAGATGGCAAATCAGTTGTTTACCTTAACTTACAGTGCCAGACATGTTTGCCGTCCACGGATAACGGAAAATACCTTTGCTGTCAACTTTCTGGTCCTTTGCCGTCTGCCATGGCAGACAGCAAATCAGGTGATTCCTGTAGTTTATGAGGGAGGGGCGCCACACAAACCCACGACAATCTCTTAGCCGTGTGCGGTACCCCTCTCCATAGTTTAGTCCTTCGTCCAGTTTTTTTGCAGTGCACGGCGAAGCCCTGCGGGAAAAAGTTCACCATCACCGTCACCACATCGCCGTGCTACCGAAACTCATCTACTACTTTGCCCGTCTTGCTGGATCAATAAGGCGAGTACGTCATCGAGTTGAACGTGTGCTGAACGCAGAGGTGCCATACATTCGATACTTGGTAGGTTGGATCGCAAAGGTGTTCGACTACATCAACCACGTTGTTAAACGCTTCCTCTTTATGGTCTATGAGGGTACGTAGACATACTCTCCCCTCTCATTGCTATGCATCTCCATGGATAGATCTTGCGTGTGCGTATATTTTTTTTGTTTTCCATGCAACCTTCCCCAACAATTAATGAGATGGTTCTGCCAGCCAAATTCTCATAACCCAAAGTTAATATTAACCCCAATTAAATTATAGCAACTGTGTCAAGAGTTCCTAATAGTTCCAATTCTAGAGGCTCAAGTTGTCCGTAACTGGGGACACAGCTAATCGATTAGTTTAATACTCTACATAGTTTTGCGCACTTTCCCCACAAGATTTGATTCCTCCTTTTACATCTTCGCACTAACTGGTGTTTGAGAACAAGATGTCCAAAACAAGGTCTTTTAGAGAGTTTCCCTGAGCCATCAACAGTGCCCATTCGATCCTACCGCTCGTCTACATCTCGTAGCACTACCCGGTCAGAGTCACAACTAAGATGAACCAAGCCAGAGCCCATATTGACTTGTGGTTTCACATGTAAGCTTCCGACCTTGAAGTATCCATCCGTCTCTTAGAGCCTAGATGAAGCTTTCCTCTCATAACTGGACTACTCCAGCTCACTATGAAAATCCACTGGTACTCCAGGGTGCCCTTCAACCATTCGACCCAGTGGTATATTGAAGTCTTAGTCTTGATGTCTTGAAATCTTGAGCTTGTAGTCTTGATCAAAATACTCTTCACTCTCACAACTCCCATGTATCACTCATATCAATCCCCATCTACTAAAGCGTAGCATCGTAAAAATTTCATCGTCTTCCCGTGGCTTAGTAACAAGGGCGTGGGTTCCTACCTCATTGATACTACTCAAGATCAAAGTTTTAGTTTACCTACTTGATGCATGGTGGAAGGTTGAAACTAATGCAATAAAAGCATAGGTATTTGTAAACATGATCAAAGTGGCATGCCTTGGTGATGACCTTCAAACTCTAACGATTGATAGTAGCAAGCTTAACAATACGAACAATATTACGAAAGCAAACAATGACACACATAAGCCACTACTCAGAATTCATAAGAACAAATAAATGACTTAGGAAAACCCAAATAAAACCCAAGGAAAACTTCTGGACAGAAACAAATTTTAACAGAGGAAAATTTATAAATTCCTTAGTTCAACAAAAAGTATTTGCTAGGGGTTTTAATTAGCAAAAGGACTAAACTAAAAAGGTTTTATAAAACAAAAGAGGTGACCTAAACAAGCCTAACTTAGATCTGATCAAAATTTAATTTCTAAAGTTCCAAAAATATTTTTAGTTGAGTCTTCTAGATAGATGGGATCAATACGAATTATTAGGAAAAATAATTGTCTTATTTGGATCTACAAAACTAAAGATGTGATAAAAACAAAACTAGATAGAATATGAATCTGAAAAAACATTAGGTATCAGCCGACCGTGGTAGAGGTGCCACATGGCATGCTGTGGTTGGCTGCTGGCTGTTTGCTGCGGTGCGAAGCAGCGGATGGCCAAAACATAAGAAAATGCTTTGGCTCGACTTACAAGACTAGACCGACTGATCAGTTCTCAATCAAACCATGGCTCGGTTCGATCTAAACTAGAGATAAACCGAACTGGTATATAAAAAACTATCGATCTAGATCTAATCTACACCATAGAAACAAGATCGGATGGATGGGGTCATATCGCGGTGACGGGTCAGAGACGACGGCGGTGTGGGCATTGGTGGTGATGCGGGCGGTGGCTCCGATGGACTTCGGCAAAGGTGGGCGGCATGTGTGGATGCGTCGTGGTGCAACACGTCTAGTGGCGGTAGATGACCCACAAGTATAGCGGATCAATCGTAGTCCTTTCGATAAGTAAGAGTGTCGAACCCAACGTGGAGCAAAAGGAATTGACAAGTGGTTTTCAGCAAGGTAATGTCTGCAAGCACTGAAATTGTAAGTAGCGAGTAATTTGATAGCAAGATAATTTGTAATGAGCAAGTAATGATAATAGTAACAAAAGTGCAGCAAGGTAGCCCAATCCTTTTGATACAAAGGACATGCCAAAACAGTCTCTTATGATAAGCAAAGTGCTCTTGAGGGTACACGGGAGTTTCATCTAGTCACTTTCATCATGTTGGTTTGATTTGTGTTCGCTACTTTGATAATTTGATATGTGGGTGGATCGGTGCTTAGGTGTTGTTCTTACTTGAACAACCCTCCTACCTATGATTAACCCGCTCGCAAGCATCCGCAATTACGAGAAAAGTATTAAGAATAAATTCTAACCATAGCCTTAAACTTTTGGATCCAATCGGTCTCTTACGGAATAGCGCATAAACTAGGGTTTAAGCTTCTGTCACTATCGCACCCCATCATCTAATAACTACTCCACAATGCATTCCCTTAGGCCCAAATATGGTGAAGTGGCATGTAGTCGACGTTCACATGATACCACTCTATGCGTTTGTCTCCACTCTATGCTCACTGAACTCCATTGGAGCGCTGTTAGACATCTCTATGTGTCGTCGTGGGTGTGCTTGTTGTGTTGTGGGGTGCGATCGAAAGGTTGAAGAGACAAAGGTTATAATGGCCATGGGAATTAAAGGGGAAGCCAGACGGCCAGGAATATCGGCAGGCCCTGATGGCATTTCTAATTTGCAGCGCGTAATTCCATCGTGCCGCATGTAACTGCATCGCGTGGCAACGCGCGCGGCGCAACCGCATGCATATGGGCCCCCGATGTGATCATGTGCACGCCCAACCGCTGGCAGAGCGCGCGTGGAGGGATGCGAGCAGAGCGCTCCGCGGTCGCCTCAACGGCCAGCAGCCATACACCTAACGGTGAGCAGAGCTTGCCGAGGGACGGGAGCAGAGGCCGACACAGTGATACGTGGCAAATAAGACGAACTATGCGAGCGATGAGGGAGACATCAAGCACGAACCATATTAGAGTTGTGTGTGCGATACATGGCATACAGTTGATCCATCCGAGCTATTTGTGATGGAATAAGCCATGTGTGTTGCGGGCATATGGTTGCTGGTATATAACCTTAAATTAAACCAAAAAAGTGTTAATGCATGTTACAAAAATTGTATAACTGGAAACTATGTTCAAATACGAATCCAACGATATAATCTTTGGTGACATGCATTCGCATTTTATTAGTTAAATCCTACTTATAAACCATGATGGGGGTATGGTACGTAATTAAATCGCAAATGGTTGACATGCATTCGCACGGTTTTGCCGTCCTTCTGGGGGATGACATGCAAATCACTTGCCTGGCCAGGAGCTTGGTGGCCTCTGGTAAAGGCGCCAACAAACTCATGGCACAGATCCGACCAAGAGGAAATGGAATCCACTGGCAGGTGCATCAACCATGACATGACGTTGGGCTTAAGTGCCAATGGAAAGTAGTTCGCAAGCACCTTGTCGTCACGAGCCCCGGCAACTTGCATCGCGATAGTGTAGATGCTGAGGAACTCCGACGGGTGAGTCTTACCGTTGTACTTTTCTCCGCCCTCAGGCTTGAATGTGCGGTGGGTGGGCCACTGGAACTGCCGTAGCTCACGAGTAAAGGCTAGACAACCCACCTCGTAAGGTAGATCACCAGAGCCCCCCGGCGCTGGGCGGTCCATAGTGGGCCCAACACACCTATCTGACTGATGGCGCGCTTCCCATCGCCGCTCGATAGTGGTCCGGGCGTCTTCCTGAGCTCACTCTCGAAGAACTCGATGTTGGTCTCAGTGGGCTCGTAGATCAGACCATGCTGTGGAACTGCTGTCGCGGGCATCGGCCCGACGAGCCGGCGGCTGCTATTGCTGGCGTGGGGGGAGGGGAGTGCACCATGGTCATGGCGTCTCCTGTCCTTCCACCACCGGCGTGCACCAGCTCGACAGGGCACCCGCACGAGGGTCCCGCTGGTCACGGTTCATCTTTATTGGCGAAGCTGACGAGGCTCCCAATGGTGGCTCTCCACTCGTCAAGCTTCTCCGCAGTAGGAGGGAAGTCGAGGAGCAGTTGCACGCGCGCCAATGCTTCTGCTGGCGTGGGTGGCGGCAAAAACTGCGCGAACCGTGAGGTGCTCCGACTTCTAACCACATTAGAAGGAGCTCTATCACAGTCTCGTGGCCGCGCGCCAGTTCCGCCAGTGTTTGGGCACGCATGCTGGCCCGGTGCGTCTTGAGAGCGTCGCAAAGGGCTCTTCCCGCAGCGGCGCCTCGGGGCACCGACATCACGGCGTTGCTCATCATGCGCGACCTGGGAAGGCCGCAGCACAGTCACCGGCTGTGGCGTCCTGGAGGTCACCGGGCCGCCCGTGGGCAGCACGGCCCCGCCTCTGGACCTAGCAGCGTGCGGCTCGTCGTCTTGGGCACGAACGACGCCGCTCGCCTGTCTGTGATTGCCAGAGTGTCATGGATGCTCGCGAGCCATGCCTCCGCCACCATTCGCGGTTGCCCCGTCGCCCGCCCGTGCTGGTACGAGCAGTTCGGCTCCAGACGAACCGATCGCTGTAATCGCCTTCTTCTTGGGGTACATCGCGATGGTGAAGTCGATGCGCTAACTTTCAGACCAAAATTTTCACACCTACAGCGCCCCCGACCTGGCACGCCAAATATGTCGGGGGAAACAACACCTATGGGATCCCAGGGAACCCCTTTGTACGGTTGTCGGGGCGCGGAGCTGCGCGAAGAGCAGGTCTAAAAGATCAATGTAGGGGGATTTTTACCTAGGTTCGGGCCACAAACGATGCGTAAAACCCTAGTCCTGCTTGTTTGTGTATATTTGGTGTTCTTCAGTTCTTGAACTAGCTGCGGTGCATGCCTAGTCCAAAAAATTCTGAATCCTTCCACAGTACGCCTCGAGCCTCCTTTTATATGTCAAAGGGGTCGCCACAGTGGCACACAGGAGGTGGAAATTATCTATAGTGTACAAGTTAATCACCTGGCACCGTAGGATAAACGCATTTAATACGCTGCCGACATGCCCTCTTGCTTTATCGGGGACGACAATGAAGCTCGTCCCGTCCGTCACCACCTCGCCTGGCTTCGACGCGCGTCCAAGCCGACGAGGCATGCAGCGCCATGCAGGCAGGCTGGCTGTTGTGCTGGTGCGGTGACAGGGTCTTCATGAAGATCTGCATGCAACCACGCAGGTGCTTTCCTAGTTGGCCTAGAAGTTGCATGCTGCCATGCAGGCGCTTGCCTAGTTGGCGGGCCGGTTGCCGCGTCGTCGCGGTCGTGGGGCAGCGAAACATTTGTGGGTGCGGGCCCAGCTGTGGCCCCACATATGCCCCCGGCAAGGGTCTTGCCGGGGGCTCGTGGCCGTCCTCGACAAGGATCTTGCCGGGTGCCTTCATCTGTCCCCGGCAAGGATCTTGCCGGGGGTCTTCGTCTTCTGGTTCTCATCTAGGCTCGCAGGCCCTTGGTCCTGTAAAGATCCGTATGCCACCACGCAGGCGCCCCCGAGCCTTGGTCTTGATGTTGTCGGTGGTGTCAAAACTCTTAGGCTCAAGGGCGGCGGCCTTGCTGGTATTGGGCAAGTCGCCCCGGCAAGGCTCTTGTGGGTGCTATGTAGGCCGCCCAGGCAAGGTCCTTGCCGAGGGAAGTCTTCTTTGTCCTTTTGCTCTTTGTGCCTCTGGCTTGAGTACTGCCTTGGCAGTCTTATATCTTTCCTTCCTCTGCCCCGCCAAGCATGGCCGCAGGTGTGGCTACGATTGCCCGTGCACAAGTAAAATAGAAAGGCCCCTACTTTTGTACACCGACACCCATCCTCCTCCTCCTTCCACATCACACATGCCCCGACCGCTGGCGCGACACCTTCCACCTAAATCGTCGACCCGTCCATCAAATAAGCACCGCCCTAAGCCATGGTGCATGCAGCATAGCTAGGATCTCAAGGAGCATTTGGCAGCGGAGAAGCAAATCACGGTCGCATGCACGGATGAGGTCGCAATGGCTGCCATCTGTGTCGACCCCCAGATCTTGGAGAAGCACCTCGCCATCGAGGCCACCGTCGACGCCTTGCGCGCCACTAATGCGACGCGGTTGGTTGTTTGGTTCAATTCTGCAAAGCGATGTTCAATTATTGTGGGTGCATTCTGTTATTGTATACCATGTGAGAAATAAATCGAATTTAGCTGTACTAAATACAGGAGAAACAAATAAATTGCTATATTTCCAAGTTGTTAAGCATGCTTGGTTTGGTTAACTATTTGATCTTCTATTAGGAGTATGTTATATTGTGCAATGTGGTGCTCGGTTAACGTTTGGTTCATCTGTTGTGGTGTTTAGTTAACTATTTTGTTTGGTTAAATTCAGCAATGCGATGATCAATTGTTGTGGGTGCATTCTGTTATTGTATACCATGTGAGGAATAAATTGAATTTGGCTGTACTAAATACATGAGAAACAAATACAATTGCTATATTTCCAAGTTGTTAAGCATGCTTGGTTTGGTTAACTGCCTGATCTTCTATTAGGAGTATGTTATATTGTGCAATGTGGTGCTCAGTTAATGTTTGGTTCATTTGTTTTGGTGTTTAGTTAACTGCTTGGTTCCATTCTACAATGCGATGTCCAATTGTCATAGGTAGAATTTTGTATTGTTGTGCATGTGAGGAATAAATCAAATTTGGCTGCACTTAATACATGAGAAACATATACAAGTGCTATATTTCCTAGTTCTTAATCATGCTTGGTTTGGATAAATGGCTTTTCCATGTGGCTTGAATTAATCTGATAAATCTGCAATCTTCGTATTTTTCATCAACATACTTTACTGATAGCATGCGAACCCTTACTTAACCTGATGACTAACTACCTTATATGTGTTGTAGGAAAACAATGGGAAGCACTAAGGTTTACAATCGAGGTTAGCACGTGCATGGTCCGTTGTCTAGTAGCACATTATTGTGCAATTGCAGGAACCTTTCTAATATTTAGGTTTTTAACAATTTGGTCTTGCACATGTAGGTCCTGCTGTCAGAGGTTTTGACCCACTGTTCAACCCTTTTGCATATGGGGAAATGAGTTGTCCATGAATATCAGTCAAGTCAAGAAATTCAGAAAGATTGTTAGGATAAAGAAATTAGCAACAAAAAACAACAAGATCTTTGTCTGCACAATGAAGAAGACATCCGTTCACTGCAGGATGGTACTAACTATTATACCTTGCCTTTTTATTCCTTTGCCCCATTTACAATATAGAGAAGATATTTATGCACATCCTTGTTTTCAGGCCTTTCCAAAGTAATTCACTGATGATTACCTCTCAAACCACCTATAAGGTCAGGAGGCGAGGAAGGTATTCATACAACACCCACGGTTCAATATTAAAGTGTTCCTGAAGAGGACGAATGATGGGCGCTCAATCATCCATAGGCACTGGCCTAAAGTTACAAAGACCTTCAACATCAATGAAGGCTCAATATTCACCTTCTGCTTCAGTAGTTTTCCAGATGAGATACATCCGTCTATGTACCGTCTATGATGCTAATTTCGAATGGTTATGGATGTTGCGTGTGAAACTTGGTGCTGGTGTAGTTGTGTAATGGGGTAGCTGAGTGCTGAAGCTATATGATGTTGTACTCTAATGTATTTAAATTATGAAATTGAAATATATTGTGTTCTTAATATGAAATGTCAATTAGATTAATAAATGTATTATTAATAATCGGATAATTAGCCTGCTAATTGGGTTTTTCTATTGCAAACGGTTATTGGTAAAACACCATGTGTGATGCATTCAATAATGCACACAGTTTCTAGGAATAAACCGTGTTGGATCAATGAACAATCACACACGACATTCTCTTGAAAACTGTTTGCGTTAGGCCACCTTGTGCAAACGTTTACGACATAAAAAATGTGTGTGATGGACAGCCTTTGCCACACAGTTTCTTCTATGCACCGTGTGTGATGCATTCAATAACACAAATGATAAAATTGTTAATATCGTGTGCAATGGCAACGCTATCACAAACGATTTACCGGGGAAAATTGTGTGGGATGTACCTATGAACGGAAACGTTTTCCTTGGAGCAACTGTGTGGGATGTACATACGAACGGAAACTTTAGTGGGGACTAACTGTGTGGAATGTATGTGCGACCAGAAACAATTGCACCTGTATAATTGTATTTTTTTAGCTCTACTGTACGTATTTCCGTATTTGAGCGCTCACCGGTCGCACAAGAACTCATTTTGTCAAGCGTGTGTGCCAGGAGGGCATATCCCCGATAGTTTCTGGGTCGTGTGGGAAGGACCCCCCTATCGCCGTCACTCTCTAGGAGAGATTCCAAATGCCATCGTGGAAAGGGCTTAAAAACCGTTTGTATAGCACCTCGATGTACTAGTGTAATATATCCATGAGTGCCCCCTTCAAGCCTTGAATCTCGCGAAGGGCTTTATGAAGCAACTCATTGTTTTTCTCCAATTCAGCCATAATATGTTTATTCTTCGGGCCCCAAGAACTTGTTCCCGTGTAAAGGCCTCCTTGGTAGGAGTTCTTGAAATTCATGGCTCTCTTGACTGTTTGATGATCCCATGGCCTGGTGAGGATTAGGACAAGTGGAGATGCCAGCCAGCGTGCCCCTCTCAAAAACCAGAGGGTGAACTCCAAGAGAATTTCCTTCATCTTCCTCCATGGCAGCTTTGTCAACTTCCTCTCTCCTTAGCTCCCCCTGTGGCAACCAAGCATTACCTCCTTCATGATTGGATGAGGGAAAATCCATGGTGCCTGGCCTGACAGAAAACAACAAGAAAAGAAAACAAAAGATTTCTCCGTGATACGGTGGTCAATAGGTTCGGGGGGTATATAAATATTTTTTATATATTGGGAAACAAGCAAACGGAAGAAAAACATAGTCCAGAAGGTACCCGAGGTGGGCACAACCCACCTGGGCGCGCCTTGCCAGGCGCGCCTTAGTGTCTTGTGCCCACCACGGTCACCTTCCTAGTAGTTTCTTATTTTCCTAATGTTTTAAATATTCCAAAACTGACAGAAAATATTTTTGCGGATTTTTCAGAGTCTGTTTACTTACCGTATCACATACCTCCGTTTTTTCATGATTTTGGAGTGTTCCAGAAGGTTTCTTTTATGTGTTCTTACGGTGTCATAGTTTGGATAATATTGCTTTCAACATTAATGGGCATACCTAAGATATAATGTTTTATTCGTTGCCCATTAACAACCTTTGGGTTAGTACCTTCGGCATTATTTATTTTGATGAATCCAGATCGATAAACCTCCTCGATAACATAGGGTCCTTCCCATTTGGAGAGGAGTTTTCCTGCAAAGAATCTGAAACGAGAGTTGTACAAAAGAAAATATTCTCTAACTTTGAACTCACACTTTTGGATTCTTTTATCATCCCAACTTTTAACATTTTCTTTAAATAACTTGGCATTTTCATAAGCTTGGGTTCTCCATTCATCTAGTGAGCTAATATCAAATAACCACTTTTCACTGCCAATTTTGAAATCATAGTTGACACTACAAAAAATACACTTCCGTGATGATACGTGTTTGTCACAGTAGGTCACGTTTTCTGTCATGCATGTACATCCATGATGATTTTATGACAGAATCAAGATAGTCATACCTGTGCTGTCGTAGAAGTGTTCCATGACATTACCAAAATTATCATCACGGAAGTGTCCACTTCCTGACGATAAATCGCGCGTCATATAAGTGCTTTCGTCAAGGGTGACCGACACATGGCATCCACCGTAACGGGTCGCTGTTAAGCTATCGGGTCTGGTTTTGGATCCGATAACCCATTAACAGCCTGGACCAATGAGGATTTTCCACGTGTAAAATTGTCATTGGCTGGAGGAAACACGTGTTGGCTCACTGTGGGACAGATGTCAACCATTCATTGGACAGGAGGTGCCTATGATAGGTCAACACGTGGCATGGCCCAACAGATGCCCATTCCGGTGAAAAGGTCGGGCCTATCAAAATAAGCGGGTCGGCACATTATCGGCCTACTTGAGTCAGGCCCATTTACAAGCATGGCCCATACAAGTTACACAAAATCGGCCCATCAAAGGCCCATTCTAGATTTGACAATTTCTAGCCCATCGTCAGTTTTAGCCCGTTAACAGCCCGCTATGTCTTTGGGGCCAATTGCGGCCCCAGATTCTTTCATCCTGCTAGCAGCCCATCGTCAGTCCCAGCCCGTTAATGGCCTAACACATATTTCGGCCTTTTCTTGGCCCATTCTGCAGTTGGGCCAATTCTAACCCACTGTGACTTTAGGCCTGTCCTCGGCCCATTCGGTAAATGGGCCAACTCCTAGCCCATTTTGTCTCTCAGCCTATTAATGGCCTGCGCAATAGTTGGGCCTTTGACGTTAGGTCCATTAGGGGCCCACGTTCCGCAGGGCATCATTTTAGCCCAATGCGACTTTCGGCATGTCAAAAGCCTAGTTTGCAAATTGGGCCTCCTCTGCCCCATAACACTTTCGGCCTCTTACTGGCCCGTAAAGTAAAAGGGCCGAAACAAAATTGACATCTATTTCGGCCTGCTAGAGGCCCGCGGGCCATTTCCATTTATACAAACCTATCGAGCTTTTGGCCTGCTAAGAGCCGTTGTTACGGTGGGCCAAATCATTTGGGATCCACTTAATATTATTTTGACCAGCCCAATTAAGGCCCGCTTTGACTACACATGTTTGTTCGTCTGTATGGCGTCCAGGAAAAGTTTGGGCGTGTTGGCCCCCATTTCAACGATATAGCATATTCAAGAATTATCCTACTCTATACTATCGCCTCTAAAAACATATACTATACAATAAAAAGACTAAGGCATAGAAACATAGAATAATCCTACACTATACAATAAAGAAATTAGAGCCGAATATACCCACTGGGCATTATAGTTCGGCATCAGTGATAATAAAGCATACACAAACAACAAAGTACATACACTAGACAAATAAAGCTCATACATCATGGACACGCATCAACAGAACTTACCATTTGACCTATAATCTCTTCAGAAAATAGGATTGGCCAGATTCAGATAGCACAAATTTCATTCCGCAAAATCTCCAATTCCTTCATGGTTACCTCAGTGTCTTGTTTCATTTTTTTGACTCCTGCATCTAATACCTGCATGTCCAGTCTCAACTTGTTGATTGTACGTTGAGAATCATGTACACGTTGTCTTGCCACCTCTAGTTGATGCTCGAGAACATCAGCACATTCCAATTCCAATCCATAATCATTCGATAACGGCCATGCTGCACTACCCGCGGATCTTTGTGTTGATGTCACTTCATCCTGAAATGTTTCTATAAGTATACATGACTAGGGCAAAAATATAGTTACACCAGTGAAGCGAGCAAGACAGACTATTTTGTACATGGCAAAACAGGACCAACAATAATATTACACATCATGAAGCATAAGCAGGTGATATTTTAAAAATTATAAAAACGGTAGTCTGTGCAGCCTGCATACAGAAATCTCTCTTAGCTCACTAGAGGAGCATGATGTTGGGGCCAAATCCAAAACACAGACAAGTTACAAATTTACACAGCACCTTGCGTGTAAGTAAGCAAGCAGTTGGCCATTCTGTAGCTCAATTAAAGTCTTAGGGAGCATAATGAACAGCAGAGGGTTTCATACAAACCTACTACAGAAAGCAAAGCTATGCAATCATTAGCCTAGTATAAACTAGATTGTGAGCCTCATGCAGTAATAGTTGGTTAATAGACTTCAAAGCTTCAGGCACACTTCGCCGGAATAATTAAATAGTAAGGCCTTTAATTATGTCAACAAATAGTTATACAAGTACCCAACGTCAGACATCATTGTTTGGGCATCTCATTAACCGAGGACAAATAAATCAATTGAAAAGAGCAAACTAACTATGCCTAAAACAAACAAGGAATTGAACTGTTGAGTTGGATACAGTGACTTACCTTAACTAGTTAAACAGGCTCAGCGCTGCTCCTACTTCTCTTGCAAGGCTCCTTCCTAACAACTTGTACTTGGAAATCCTCAATGTTATCTTCATTGCACCCCCTTTGCAAGGTGACACAAACTAGTTACTCGTCTCCTTGGAAGATAAATATTCATACTTTCCAGTCTGTGAACAACACAAAAGGATGAGATTATAACAATACAACACCACATAATGAAACATGCCACATCTCTTGCACTTGCACACAATGAAACAAGCATTTCCTATGTGTGCACTATGTAAAAACTAGGCATACCTTCGAACTAGATCTCCAGGTACTCTTAGAAAGCCTACTTTAGTGTACAACCAAACCTTTACTCACCTATGAGTTAGACAAGCCCCCACTACAGCAGCCCTTAGTGTTTAAATCGTTGACAAGCTCTATTAGAGTGTTAGATCAAGAACAACAAGTAATGATCATTGCACGCACAATTGAATTGCATATTCCAGATTCTACAATGGAATGCACATGTATTAGGTTATGACATGTATGATGATGCCTAAATGTACACTATAGCAGGCAGGAGTGATTCATCATTGCACACACAATTGAATTGCAGGTTAAGGGCCAGTTCTATTTCGCCTTTTCAGAGCTTACACTGCAAAAACATACACTTCCGTGATGATACGTGTTTGTCATAGTAGGTCACGTTTTCTGTCATGCATGTACATCCATGACAATTTTATGACAGAATCAAGATAGTCATACATGTGCTGTCGTAGAAGTGTTCCATGACATTACCAAAATTATCATCACAGAAGTGTCCACTTCCATGATGATAAATCGCGCGTCACAGAAGTGCTTTCGTCAAGGGTGACCGACACGTGGCATCCATCGTAATGGAATGTCGTTAAGCTATCGGGTCTAGTTTTGGATCCGATAACTCGTTAACAGCCCCGACCAATGGGGATTTTCTACGTGTAAAATCATCATTGGCCGGAGAGAACACGTGTTGGCTCGCCATTGGGACAGATGTCATCCACTCATTGGACCCAAAGCGCCTATGATACGTCGACACATGGCATGGCCCAACAGAGGCCCATTCCTGTGAAAATGATGGCCCGTTTGACTTGGTCAAAAGGTGATGGGCCGGCCCACAGCAAGCCTGTTAACAGCATGTTCGCATATAGCCCATTTACAGCCCGCTAACCCAGGGCCCATTTACGGCCTATCTGAATTAGGCCTAGTAGCGTCATCTGGGCCGTCCAATATAATTCCAGCCCGTTTTAACTTCCGGCCCATGTATGGCCCATGACGTTTTTCGGCCCATGTGAGGCCCTTAGTAACCCTCGGACCATTGACAGCCCGTGGTAAAACTGGCCCGTAATGAACAGTGTATCACTTTATACCCATTAACGGCCCATTATTCCGTTGGGCCATTTCCAGCCCATGTTATCTTTCAGCCTTCTGAGTGCACATTTATTCTTGCGCTCATTTCTAGCATTCGTTTACTTTCGGCCCGTTACTGTCATTTTCTGCTTGTGGGCCAAATTCAGCCCGTGGTTACAGTCGGCCCGTTTGTGGCCCGTTAATACGTTGGGCCATTTTCATAGCGTCATCAAATACGGCCGATTAACGATGGCCCATTATGGTCGGCTGTAACACCCCCAGTGTCATGCTACAGTAACCCTCTGTGATTAAGCTAACCATTTACCCAAACAGTGCTTAATCACCTTTGTCCAATATCCCATTTGAAATTCCAGTCAATTCAAATTCAAGTGAAGTTTGAAGTTGATCAAAAGTTGCCGGAAAAATGTTCATCATCTGTCAAAAATTCCATAACAACTATTTGTTAAGGAACACAACATCACTTTGGTGCAAAGATGAACATTAGCAATTATAACAGCACCAATTCAGCATTTTTAAATGCTATCCTTTAAAAAAAACAAATGAATTCTTCTGGTCTCCAAAATAATTGTGGCAATGTCTATGATCACCAGGGATTTAATGGGACACCTCCCAAATGTTTGCTAAGTGAAATAGTTGGCCAAATAATTCCCTTTCTCTCTCTGTAAATAAAAAAAGGAAATAGAAAAGGGCCTAGCTACTACTGTGCACTTGTAGCCCATTGCTACAGTGCACAGCCCAGCCCACTCCTCCCCACGGTCGTCCCCTTCCCCTGTTCACCCGACCGAGGCACGCGCCCGCGCGGTCGCCGCCCGACCACCTCGCCACCCCGCTGCTCGCGCCGAGGGGATAAGGCCGAGCCTCCTGGCCTCGTCAGCTCCCCACTCCCACTTGCGCCTCTTCCCCCCAGATCCACCTTTCCCCTCTTCCTCACGCGCTCACTCCTCCCGAGCGCCACCGTCGCCGTGCGTTGGTTGATTCCGCGGCCACCGCTGTCCCCAGCCCTCTCCGACGAATCCCCGAGCGCCGTCGCGCCCCGCGACGTCTTCCTCGACCACCGGACCAAGCCAGGAGCCCCCACAGCAAGCGCGATGACCACTTCTTCCTCCTCTGCTCCGACGAACGCCGGCGTCGAATTCGGCCACCCCGCGCCTGCCCCGAGCCCACTGAGCACACCTACAGGCGCCCAGTGAGCTCCTCCTCCCTATCCCTCTCTCCCCGTGCTCTTCCTCGCGCCATGGCAGCCTCTGCCATCGCCGCCCGAACCTAGCTCCGCCGCATAGCTCGTCGTCGACGTTGTAGTCGCTGTCAGGCTCGCCCGAGCATGGGAACGTGCTCAGGTCCGCTCACCGCGGCCGCTCGTGCCGCTAGATCCCATCCCCGTGGCCTCTGTCGCTCATCCCGCCTATGGCCGAACTCCGGCGGCCGCTAAGGTTCTCGCCGTCGTCGTATCGAGCCTCCCCGAGACCAACCGGTGGCACCTGGCGATGCGCGCCGGCGCCAGCTCTCGAACGTGACCGAAAACGCGGCGAACCGAGCCTTGTAGCCGTTTTCCGGCCATCTCCGGCGGACTTCCGCCACGGGAATGGTCGCCGGCGCGACTCCGGTCGCCGTCCGACGGGGCGCTGACGCGGCAACCCTGGACCACGCCGCTGAGCCACTGCCACTGGGTCCCGCTAACCGTTGACCCAGTCAACTTGCTGACTAGGCGTCCCTGTGACACTGACGTGCGGGCCCCACCGCTTAATCCTCTAATTAAAATGTTTTAATAATTAAAACTAATTAGTTTAGCCAATTAGGCTATGACAGGTGGGGTCCAGTAACTAATTAACCTAGATTAGTTAGTTTAATACACTGTTAGGCTATCAGGGGCTGACATGTGGGTCCCGCTGGACCCACAGGCCAGGTTTGACTTGGTCAGCCGCCCTGCTGACTGCTGATGTCGCTGTGACGTCATGCTGACGCAATAAACCTTCCTGATAATTTATTTAATTTCAGAAAATGTTTAATCTTTAAAAATTCATAGAAAATAAACCGTAATTCCGATGAAAATGTTTTCTATATGAAAGTTGCTCAGAAAAATTCAACGAATCCGAATACGTGGTCCGTTCATCTGTCACATGCCCCTAGCATGCTGAACTTGGAACTTTCCCCCTCTTTTTCTTTGTCCGGAATTCACCTAACGTCGGGAATTCACCCTCGGATGTTTCCCCCCTTCGTCTGCAACGTGTAGTACCGTGTTAGAGCACGCTTAGCGCTACGTATCGTCATGTCCTGCTTAGTGTTACCTCTGTTTGCTATGTATTTACTGTTTCTTCCCCCTCTTCTCTCCGGTAGACCCCGAGGCCGCTGATGCCCCGGTGATCGACTACGTCGTCGACAACGACCCCTCATTGCCAGAGCAACCAGGCAAGCCCCCCCTTTGATCATCCCGATATCGCCCATTCCTTTCTCTCATGCTTGCATTAGATTTTTGCTACTGTTATTGTATGCTCCTATTCTGATGCATAGCCTGCTTTTGTACCTGTTATTGCACCTTACCTGCTTATCCTAAACTGCTTAGTATAGGCTGGTTAGTGATCCATCAGTGACCCCCACCTTGTCCTTGTTGCCCCTGCTTTAATACTTGAAGACCCGATCAACGGGATTGAAGACCAGGCCCCGGCACCGCACCTCACTTTCCCCTTAGTTGCTCGACACTGCTGGGTTACTATCGAGTGCCGAGGGTGAGACCTCTACAACACTTCTGATGTTAACCCTGTAGTGTAGCTATTCGGTCGTGGTCATCGAGGGTGATTTCCTCTTTATCCACTTCCGATACGACCCTGTCGTGCAACCCCTCAAGTGTGAACCGAGGGTGATTCCTCTACATTCACCTTGATGATTACATTGAGTGGAACCCACCGAGGGTGATTCCTTGGGTTTTTCCTCTTGATGTTTGGACACACGGATACTTGGACTTTACAACTGTTACTTGGAAAGTGATGTGGAGACGGGTTGACCTGGAAGGTGCCCGTGAGATAATTACGAGGCGTGGCCGGGCATTCTTAGCCCTTGCCGCAAGTCCTCGAGACGGGGCAACGGGGTCACATCTTTCGTGAGTCTCTGCTTGTTACCGCGCGTTCCTAATCCACTACGATTTGGATATTTGATCCGAGGGGCCTCTGGCCTGATAGCACTAACCATCACGTGGGCATAGTATGGGCGTTCTGCGTCGTGTACATCAGCCGAAGCTTAATAGACGTCAGCGACGGAGCGGCGCGCGCCGGGTTGGACTGGTAAGCTCCTGCCTTTTTAGGGAGGTAGCTAGGTCTGCTCACCGGCCGCCCACGCAACGTGCAGGAGTTCCCGGGGAGATGGCCCATGACCCCTGGGGGCATAGGTTTAGTCCGGCGTGCTGGCCTCTCTATTAAGCCTAGGTTGGGTTGCGGCGTATTGTTTGGCCGAGGCCGGGCATGACCCTGGAAAGTGTGTCCAGCCGGAGTCAATCGAGCGTGGTGGGTAAGTTGGTGCACCCCTTCAGGGAAGAAAACATCTATCGATAGCCTGTCCTACGGTAACGGACACTTGGAGTTGTATCCCGATCGATACAACTAGAACTGGATACTTGTGATGAGAACTGGATGGTGATGAGGATTTGATTGTGGAGATAACTGGATAGTATGGCTCTGGGATTGCATTCTCGCAGGGAGTCGAGAAAGGATCTCTGGCCGAGGTTGATAACACTACTACCACTTTACTTTATGCTACTCTACTCCCTCCTGTTGCTGCAAGATGGTGGGTTTGAGAAGATGCTAGTCTTCGATAGGACTAGACCTTCTCTCTATTCTGGCATTTCTGCAGCCCAGTCCACATATACAGCCTTCCTTTGATAATGTTGCATATGTAGTGTAGATCCTTGCTTGCGAGTACTTTGGATGAGTACTCACGGTTGCTTTGCTCCCCCTTTTCCCCCTTCTTTCTTCTTTCTGGTTGTTGCAACCAGATGGTGGAGTCCAGGAGCCAGATGCCACCTTTGACGACTGCTGCTACCCCGAGGGTGCCTACTACCACGTGACGGACGCCGACGATCAAGAGTAGTTAGGAGGCTCCCAGGCAGGAGGCCTTGCCTTTTCGATCGTAGATGCTTTTGTGCTAGCCTTCTTAAGGCAAACTTGTCTAACTTATGTCTGTACTCAGATATTGTTGCTTCCGCTGACTCTTTTGTTTTCGAGCTTATGTATTCGAGCCCTCGAGGCCCCTGGCTTGTAATATAAAGCTTGTATTATTTTAATTTGTGTCTAGAGTTGTGTTGTGATATCTTCCCGTGAGTCCTTGATCTTGATCGTACACATTTGCGTGTATGATTAGTGTACGATTGAATCGAGGGCGTCACAAGTTGGTATCAGAGCCGACTGCCAGTAGGTAGCCCCCTTCCAACTCCTTGGCCGAAGTCGATTCTAGTCACTACAAAACTTTTACTAACATGACTGTGTGTCTTACGGGCCCACGTCGCCATTTGGGTGGTATTAGGATCTTTTATTCCTCGTCTATATTCTGGGACTCTAATCTCTCGTCTATTCGGGTTAAACATTTTACTGACTCTGACATTAGGTTCTCGTAACCATTTCCTCCCGGAGAGCCCCGACATTACCGATGATCGCTTGCTTCGCCAGAAGATTCTGCAGATATTCCTCGAGGTTTCTCGAGACCCTGTGCCCACTGCCTTGCAGTTCCTGACCACAGATAATCCCCGTAAATAACATCCTTGCCGCTTGTACCTTCATACCCAGTTGCCCCTATTATTACAAGATGTACTCTCCGTTGTTTCGAGAATCCTTTATGCCTTCTGCTTTGCGGCTTCTTTTTGCACTACGGATGATTCACTGAACCCGTTTATCCCCAGTTGTTCATGTGTTTCACAAATTCCTTGGAATACTATTCGATCTACCGATAATCCTTAGTAGCCTATTGCTCCTGTTCTTCCTTATCGTCTTACATTATGGTTAATTCCATATGTCTAGCAATATTCTTTAAAATTCTTTGTGATTGTCATTCTGTTCCTATGGATTCAACGTGTGAGCGAATACTCGCAATCATCAATTAATCCTTGGAAATTTCCTTTCCGGCTCCGACATCGCTCCGGATATGAGCTGGTTCTTTCCCAATCAAGGTTTGGTCGGGTGCACCTCTAAGTCTATTCAACTTACTCATCTTTTGATCAGAGCCTCTGCTTCTGATCCTTCGTCTTGAAATCATAATTCCTTTGTACCCAAGCATCGAATCATTCAGACGTTTCTATAAGCCAATGCCTTTGCATCCCCTTCTTCATCTGATTGATTACCGATAATCACATCAACTCTGTTGAAAATCGCCAGATCCATTGCTGGGTTGTTATCCGACTGTGTCCTTCACATCCAAATTCTTGTGAGTTTTTCCATGATACATAATATCTTCGGTATATTGTATCATCTGCTTTGACTTCGATACTCTGCTTTCGAACTTGTATCTTTTGCTTGGTTGATGGTTGTATAGATTCAAAAAATAATGCCCCGATGGGTTGAACTTATGCCTTCCGTAATCCGAGGAACCCGAGAGTTCTCACGAGTCTTACTCTTCTGGTACTTCGCCAGATAAATCCTCTGCACTACATTTTCTTTGAAAAACGAGGAGTGAATGAAAGGTTATGCATTGAAGAAGTGGGAGTCGACCTTGAACTCTTGTGTTCATGCCCATGGACCCGATGTAGAACTTATCGTGGAAGCTACTCGTAAAAATGATTACCCCTTGTTATAAGTTCATCTTGTATTGGTGGTTTGATCATTCTTAACCGTGGTTCCGACCATAGTTTCTTCTTGATTCCATTTCTCGAACAAATTAAAATACTTGTCTTCTATAGATCTTTTCATCTGTCCAACCTCTATTTCGATCTACCTCGAGTGTTGCCCCCTGTTATCTCGAGGATATTGTGTCATTGCACTACCTCTTGTGAATTCTCATTGGAATGATACTCCATCACATCATTCCTAGCCTGATCGGCTATATCATTATCGAGCTAATTTTAACTGTGCTATCCGGTCCTTCTTCTGGAGCACAACTTCCGACGACGAGCTATGCTTACGTCAATCTTCCTCATCTTATCATTCCTCCTTGAACAACAAGCTCGAATCCGAGCTTGTGTCGTATACGTGGTTCCAATAGCCTTTGCTTCAACATTCCTTTTGCTTGATGTCGTTGCTGTTCGATGGCATCTTCATAGAGCCTCTCGACAAAGGCGTCGTGATCAGCATCAACATTTTGATTTCTGTTGAAATGACAATTGAATTCATGGTGAGAAATACCATCCTTGGCCTTCAATGATTTGAATTATCATTAACAACCCCCTTATCTCCTTTCCAACACATGTTGATCATGTCTTGGTTATACCTTGGACTCCTTGCTATTCATGCAATCGTTCTTTGAGTATTTCTTGTGATCTTCAACTCCAGCCCCTACTTGTAACACCAAGTTAATGCTACCTCGAAGCATGACTGAGGTGTTCCGAATATCAACCATGAACATTGGAAGCACACTGTCGAGTGTTTCTTGATCTATTATCCAAACACCATTGTATGGGTAATATCATGATTATCCCCTCGCCCCCTTTATCTAAATGATATTTAAACTTTTTGTCATATCATGTATATCCTGCTCCGCTTCCCCTTGGGAGGGATATAATCCCAACTCTTATGAGTAAACACATCTTCCCTTCCTTTGGGTTGTTGATTCGATAAACACATTTTCCTTTCCATTGGTTTGCTCAACCTTTCTTGTGATCTATATATGTTATAAGCAGAAATAATTCCCTGCTTATGGAAACACCTCGGTTTACAACTCTGTCAGTGTGGCCCTGTTACTATTGCTGACGACATCCTGGTAACCCCCGATGGACGAGAACTTTGCCTATTGGCCCGCCTCGTTCAACGAGCAGGAAAATGGTTCTCTTCGTCCCTCGCCCTTGGTACCAACGTTGTTGCCAACATAACTGACAGTCTATCATCTGACATGCCTTGCTATCGGCCCCCTTTATTCTATTAACCCACATGGTGGGCCCATAACCCACAGTTCCATAAGTTCGGAACCTGACTCTCCTGTATATCTTTGATTCTGAAATATTCTTGCATTTGGCTACGTATCATGTCATGAGCCGCCTTTCGAGAGATGATCTATTCCCGATGCTCTGAACCCCTTTCTCACACTCTGTTCAGGTATCAATCGTTTGTCCATTCGTTTGAAACTCCCTATTGTACCTTCATACTTTGCTCTCGATGTTTTAATAAGTTTCAACTCGAGGGATACTTCTGCCTCATTCCCTGAGTTGTTCACCAGATACTTAACCCTATAAGGATTAGTTATCCCAAAGTTACTCTTTACTTCCCCACTTAAATCTCGGGACGAGATTTCTTGTAGTGGAGGAGATTTGTAACACCCCCAGTGTCATGCTACAGTAACCCTCTGTGATTAAGCTAACCATTTACCCAAACAGTGCTTAATCACCTTTGTCCAATATCCCATTTGAAATTCCAGTCAATTCAAATTCAAGTGAAGTTTGAAGTTGATCAAAAGTTGCCGAAAAAATGTTCATCATCTGTCAAAAATTCCATAACAACTATTTGTTAAGGAACACAACATCACTTTGGTGCAAAGATGAACATTAGCAATTATAACAGCACCAATTCAGCATTTTTAAATGCTATCCTTTAAAAAAAACAAATGAATTCTTCTGGTCTCCAAAATAATTGTGGCAATGTCTATGATCACCAGGGATTTAATGGGACACCTCCCAAATGTTTGCTAAGTGAAATAGTTGGCCAAATAATTCCCTTTCTCTCTCTGTAAATAAAAAAAGGAAATAGAAAAGGGCCTAGCTACTACTGTGCACTTGTAGCCCATTGCTACAGTGCACAGCCCAGCCCACTCCTCCCCGCGGTCGTCCCCTTCCCCTGTTCACCCGACCGAGGCACGCGCCCGCGCGGTCGCCGCCCGACCACCTCGCCACCCCGCTGCTCGCGCCGAGGGGATAAGGCCGAGCCTCCTGGCCTCGTCAGCTCCCCACTCCCACTTGCGCCTCTTCCCCCCAGATCCACCTTTCCCCTCTTCCTCACGCGCTCACTCCTCCCGAGCGCCACCGTCGCCGTGCGTTGGTTGATTCCGCGGCCACCGCTGTCCCCGGCCCTCTCCGACGAATCCCCGAGCATCGTCGTGCCCCGCGACGTCTTCCTCGACCACCGGACCAAGCCAGGAGCCCCCACAGCAAGCGCGATGACCTCTTCTTCCTCCTCTGCTCCGACGGACGCCGGCGTCGAATTCGGCCACCACGCGCCTGCCCCGAGCCCACTGAGCACACCTACAGGCGCCCAGTGAGCTCCTCCTCCCTATCCCTCTCTCCCCGTGCTCTTCCTCGCGCCATGGCAGCCTCTGCCATCGCCGCCCGAACCTAGCTCCGCCGCATAGCTCGTCGTCGACGTTGTAGTCGCTGTCAGGCTCGCCCGAGCATGGGAACGTGCTCAGGTCCGCTCACCGCGGCCGCTCGTGCCGCTAGATCCCATCCCTGTGGCCTCTGTCGCTCATCCCGCCTATGGCCGAACTCCGGCGGCCGCTAAGGTTCTCGCCGTCGTCGTATCGAGCCTCCCCGAGACCAACCGGTGGCACCTGGCGATGCGCGCCCGCGCCAGCTCTCGAACGTGACCGAAAACGCGGCGAACCGAGCCTTGTAGCCGTTTTCCGGCCATCTCCGGCGGACTTCCGCCACGGGAATGGTCGCCGGCGCGACTCCGGTCACCGTCCGATGGGGCGCTGACGCGGCAACCCTGGACCACGCCGCTGAGCCACTGCCACTGGGTCCCGCTAACCGTTGACCCAGTCAACTTGCTGACTAGGCGTCCCTGTGACACTGACGTGCGGGCCCCACCACTTAATCCTCTAATTAAAATGTTTTAATAATTAAAACTAATTAGTTTAGCCAATTAGGCTATGACAGGTGGGGTCCAGTAACTAATTAACCTAGATTAGTTAGTTTAATACACTATTAGGCTATCAGGGGCTGACATGTGGGTCCCGCTGGACCCACAGGCCAGGTTTGACTTGGTCAGCCGCCCTGCTGACTGCTGATGTCACTGTGACGTCATGCTGACGCAATAAACCTTCCTGATAATTTATTTAATTTCAGAAAATGTTTAATCTTTAAAAATTCATAGAAAATAAACCGTAACTCCGATGAAAATGTTTTCTATATGAAAGTTGCTCAGAAAAATTCAACGAATCCGAATACGTGGTCCGTTCATCTGTCACATGCCCCTAGCATGCTGAACTTGGAACTTTCCCCCTCTTTTTCTTTGTCCGGAATTCACCTAACGTCGGGAATTCACCCTCGGATGTTTCCCCCCTTCGTCTGCAACGTGTAGTACCGCGTTAGAGCACGCTTAGCGCTACGTATCGTCATGTCCTGCTTAGTGTTACCTCTGTTTGCTATGTATTTACTGTTTCTTCCCCCTCTTCTCTCCGGTAGACCCCGAGGCCGCTGATGCCCCGGTGATCGACTACGTCGTCGACAACGACCCCTCATTGCCAGAGCAACCAGGCAAGCCCCCCCCCCCTTTGATCATCCCGATATCGCCCATTCCTTTCTCTCATGCTTGCATTAGATTTTTGCTACTGTTATTGTATGCTCCTATTCTGATGCATAGCCTGCTTTTGTACCTGTTATTGCACCTTACCTGCTTATCCTAAACTGCTTAGTATAGGCTGGTTAGTGATCCATCAGTGACCCCCACCTTGTCCTTGTTGCCCCTGCTTTAATACTTGAAGACCCGATCAACGGGATTGAAGACCAGGCCCCGGCACCGCACCTCACTTTCCCCTTAGTTGCTCGACACTGCTGGGTTACTATCGAGTGCCGAGGGTGAGACCTCTACAACACTTCTGATGTTAACCCTGTAGTGTAGCTATTCGGTCGTGGTCATCGAGGGTGATTTCCTCTTTATCCACTTCCGATACGACCCTGTCGTGCAACCCCTCAAGTGTGAACCGAGGGTGATTCCTCTACGTTCACCTTGATGATTACATTGAGTGGAACCCACCGAGGGTGATTCCTTGGGTTTTTCCTCTTGATGTTTGGACACACGGATACTTGGACTTTACAACTGTTACTTGGAAAGTGATGTGGAGACGGGTTGACCTGGAAGGTGCCCGTGAGATAATTACGAGGCGTGGCTGGGCATTCTTAGCCCTTGCCGCAAGTCCTCGAGACGGGGCAACGGGGTCACATCTTTCGTGAGTCTCTGCTTGTTACCGCGCGTTCCTAATCCACTACGATTTGGATATTTGATCCGAGGGGCCTCTGGCCTGATAGCACTAACCATCACGTGGGCATAGTATGGGCGTTCTGTGTCGTGTACATCAGCCGAAGCTTAATAGACGTCAGCGACGGAGCGGCGCGCGCCGGGTTGGACTGGTAAGCTCCTGCCTTTTTAGGGAGGTAGCTAGGTCTGCTCACCGGCCGCCCACGCAACGTGCAGGAGTTCCCGAGGAGATGGCCCATGACCCCTGGGGGCATAGGTTTAGTCCGGCGTGCTGGCCTCTCTATTAAGCCTAGGTCGGGTTGCGGCGTATTGTTTGGCCGAGGCCGGGCATGACCCTGGAAAGTGTGTCCGGCCGGAGTCAATCGAGCGTGGTGGGTAAGTTGGTGCACCCCTGCAGGGAAGAAAACATCTATCGATAGCCTGTCCTACGGTAATGGACACTTGGAGTTGTATCCCGATCGATACAACTAGAACTGGATACTTGTGATGAGAACTGGATGGTGATGAGGATTTGATTGTGGAGATAACTGGATAGTATGGCTCTGGGATTGCTTTCTCGCAGGG
This sequence comes from Triticum dicoccoides, assembly GCF_002162155.2. NCBI lineage: Eukaryota > Viridiplantae > Streptophyta > Magnoliopsida > Poales > Poaceae > Triticum > Triticum dicoccoides. The sequence continues at coordinate 266,955,315 of NC_041386.1, read as the reverse complement.
AGTCGAGAAAGGATCTCTGGCCGAGGTTGATAACACTACTACCACTTTACTTTATGCTACTCTACTCCCTCCTGTTGCTGCAAGATGGTGGGTTCGAGAAGATGCTAGTCTTCGATAGGACTAGACCTTCTCTCTATTCTGGCATTTCTGCAGCCCAGTCCACATATACAGCCTTCCTTTGATAATGTTGCATATGTAGTGTAGATCCTTGCTTGCGAGTACTTTGGATGAGTACTCACGGTTGCTTTGCTCCCCCTTTTCCCCCTTCTTTCTTCTTTCTGGTTGTTGCAACCAGATGGTGGAGTCCAGGAGCCAGATGCCACCTTTGACGACTGCTGCTACCCCGAGGGTGCCTACTACCACGTGACGGATGCCGACGATCAAGAGTAGTTAGGAGGCTCCCAGGCAGGAGGCCTTGCCTTTTCGATCGTAGATGCTTTTGTGCTAGCCTTCTTAAGGCAAACTTGTCTAACTTATGTCTGTACTCAGATATTGTTGCTTCCGCTGACTCTTTTGTTTTCGAGCTTATGTATTCGAGCCCTCGAGGCCCCTGGCTTGTAATATAAAGCTTGTATTATTTTAATTTGTGTCTAGAGTTGTGTTGTGATATCTTCCCGTGAGTCCTTGATCTTGATCGTACACATTTGCGTGTATGATTAGTGTACGATTGAATCGAGGGCGTCACATCGGCCCATGAATGGACGATTTCAACTCTAGCCCATTTACGGTCATAATGTGGTCTGTTATTGGCCCATGTTTGGCCAACCGATCATACGGCCCGTAGAAGGCCCATTGATGATATGGCCTGTAGAAGGCCCATTGTGTCAACGGCCCGTATAAGGCCCATGGTTTCTACGCCCCGTAGAAGGCCCATTGTTTCTATGGCCCTTAGAAGGCCCATTGTTTCTACGACCCATAGGAGGCCCATGTTAACTACAGTAAATATGTAGCCATGGTTAATGTGGCCTAGTTTTAAAAAATTGGTTATTGCGGCCACTAGCAAACCGCGGAAAAAGTACTGTACTGACTACAAGAAAACAAATAAACAAGACAATAAGGAAATAAATAGGTAAGAAACTTACGCTAGGCTATCACGGCTATTACACATATTACATCTACTGGGCATCAGAGTTTGCCACCAGGAAAATATAGGGAACAAAGCAGCATATAAACGCCGCAGCAAAACAAGTCCAGAACTGAAACCACTTCAAAAGAGCTCAAGAAACAATATCATGGGTACCCATAATGCTGGCAAGATGCTTAGCAAGCTTATTAACTTTCTCTTGTTTGGCGCTTAAATCCTCTAGCACTTGTTGTTGCACCAGAAAGTATGCATCTGAATTCTGCAAGGACTTCCTTAGTCCTTTGGCTTCCTGTCGCATTACATCTGATCGATGTCTTTCAACTTGAAGTTCAGACTCAAGAAGCCGAACTGATTCAGGCAGCGAGTTCGAAGAGCTGGTGCCAGTAGTAGTAGCCAGTAACTCGAACACTACATCAAGACAGGACTTTGGGGTTGTCTCAGTGTCTTCAATATAGTTTTTATCAGAATTCTTGGAGACCAATAGGGATGTCTCACTATCTTGAACCTTATCTGCATTACTTCCTATACCATTGCATAATGGGGTACTCTTCTCCAATATTTTATCCGCATTCTAAAAGAGAAATAAACAAACACATCACAGGTTTACAATGTAGTATATGAAACTCATTTTGGTAAACCAGTTCAGTAGTAAGGTGGACAGGATAACAGCATGAAACAAACATATATCTATGTAGTATGGTCATTGTATGGTCTATATCATTCTATTTTATGTTGCCAAATCAAGATAGATATCATTCGAATCATATCTATTTAAGACAAAGCAGCTTAGATAGAATATAAGTGTGGGAAACTACACAGCAATAACAACACTTGTAAGGTGCATGGCATGAGAATATAACTGTTTCTTTAGTTGAAACTGAAATCAACATAGAGCAAGTTACAACAACAAACACGTTAAAGAAACAGGTTTAAAACATACCTGATGCGCCATTGGAGTTTCAATTGCATCCTTCAAATTTGAAATTAGTTGGTATGAGTAAATACAGTGATGCGAGAGCAAAGTAGTATGAACCATAGCTACGAAACCTGACCTGAGAACAATTATTCTTCTACTTTAAGCGTTGACTTGGGGTTCAGAGTGGTGGTCCTCATGCTTTGGGCACTGCAGTTGCCTTACTAACTGCTCGTGTTTGGGTGCTCTGTGGTGGAGACGGTGCTCTATCAACGGGAACTGGGTTAGTATCTGCTGGGGTTGGGGTTAGAAGGGGTGTAGCTGGTTCTCTGTCCAACTGGGTAGGGGTACAATCTGTGTGAGTCTGTGTTATGTGTGGTGGGGCTGGTTCTTGGGCAAGTACAACCGTGGTTCTATCTCCATCGACAGGTAGCACGATCTTTTCTGAAGACCGTGTTTTTACTCCCACAGATGCTGCCATCACCTCCTCCAATTGAAATGGCTGATAAACAAGAAAAGTAATTGAATGTACAAACATTGTAAGATAGACAGGTGCAATGGATAGTAGGGAAGAAAACAGGGCATGAAATAATTCACATTTATGTTGTCTAACCAAACAGAATAACAGGACATAATTTCACATATATGATGGCTAATTAAACAAGATAGCATGACACAATTTCACATGTATGATGGCTAACTAAACAGGATAGAATGACATACTTCAAAATATGATGACTATGTAAACAGGATGACATGATATAACTATACGATGTGTCTATTAAAGTGGTTGGCATGCCATAAATCACAAACATGCCATCGATGGAAACATGATGGCATGATATAATTCATGGATAGAATGACATAATTCAAAATATGATGACTATGTGAAGTGTGAACAGGATGAGATGATATAACTATATTATGTCTTTAAAAAATGGGTTGGCATGCCATAATTCAGATACATGCTGTCTATGTAAACATCATGGCATGATATAATTCAAATATATGATTTATATACTAAGGAAGTGAGAAGAGGGCAATTGCATATATGATGTGTCAACTAAGGAAATGGCATTCAATATCATGTATATGATGTAAAAACTAAGCATTGCAATACAACATATGCATGATATGAGTAATATAACCCTGCCAAGTTTGGGCATACACCTCAGGAGGATAATAGGATTGGTCAGCTGCCTCTGAATCCTCCTCTGAAGAGCTATTTGTAACCAGCAAGATATCTGCTTCACCAGATAGCATTGTCTGCTCTGAAGACCTTGTTTTCACTCCAGATTTCTCCATCACCAATTCAAACGGCTGATGCACAGGAAGAGCAGTTGAATATACAAACATTGTCGACAAAAGCAATGAGAAATACAAAAAAGGACGGCATGATATAATTCACATATATGACGCTTGGCTAAACAGCATGGCATTGCACAATTCACATATATAATACCTTGCAACAAGATAGCATTGCATAATTCACATATATAATGTCTTGCAACAAGATGGCATTGCATAATTCACATATATGGTAATTAGACACTAAACAGGTGGCATTCACAGAAAGCATGTCTAAACTAAGCAAATGACATAGCAATGCAAGATACCATACGCACGATATGAGCAACATAACCCTGCCAAGTTAGAGCATGCACCTCGGGGGGAATAGGACTGGTCATCTGTCTCTGAATCCTCCTTTGAGGAGCTATCTGTAACCAGCAAGACATGCGCTTCGTCAGATAGCATTGTCTGCTCTGAAGACCTTGTTTCCACTCCAGATTTTTCCATGAACGTGCCGAATGGTTGATGCACGGGAAGAGTAATTGAATGTACTAAAATTGTTGACAAATTTAACACATAATAAAAAAATGATGTGATGATATAATTCACATATAAGATGACTGGCTAACCAAGGTGGCATTGCAAAATTCACATATATGATGCCTGGCTAAATAAGATGGCATTGCATGATTCACATATATGATGAAGAAACTAAACAGATGGCATTGACACAAAGCATGTCTAAACTAAGCAGATGACATCTTTGATGTATACAGTAAGTAATGCAAGGCACCATATGCATGATTTTACCAACATCAGCATGCCAAGTTAGAGTGAAGACCTCATGCAGTAAATAGGAGTGGTCTTCTGCTTCTGAATCCCCCTTAGAACAGTTATCTTCCTCTTGATTACGATCTGAAATGGGTGGAGGGGGCAGCCTTTGCGCCCACCATGGAGCGACGTCTGCATGAAATTTTATTGCCACGAAAGGCTCGTCTCTTTTTCTGTACATGTTCAGTTCCATTGTATACAATAACTGACATGCATAGGAATAAAACATAGTGAGATTATGTAAGGAGTGCATGCAAAAATCCAGAGTGATGGTAGCAAACTATGGATAGACCCAAAACAAATGATAGCGTGCAGATAATAGCTTTAGTTAAAAAATACAGATAATGGCTCCTTTAATGTTTGTTTACACCCAACATGAAACTCATAGTAGACACCCGAGATTAACCAGATAGTAGACAAATAGTACTGATTGCTGCCCCAATATGTACCCCACAACCATTGAAAAACTCAAGTTTCAGCATAAGTTTGGACCTGAGTCGGAGTCTAATAGGTGAACACGATGATAAAGTAGCATGCCATCATATTAAGCAATGCATAACGTAAGCAGACACGGAAGAGTGCGGCCTCTCTTGCAGACCCGTGTAGTCCTTGTCGGCGTTCTAGGAATGGGGGTCCCCAGACTTGCCTGCCTGCGGCCTGTGGCGTGGCTTAAAGGGGGGCCCAGCACGGCCCATCTTCATCAACACAGACCCAAGACCCTCGCGAGGGGCCAAGCCTCGCGGGGCGGACGACGCGGAGCTTCCTCAGGCACGGCCTCACCAGGCTAGCTCACGAGGAGGCGGAGAGATCAAGGTGGGGTACCTCATGAGGTGCCCGTGACGCAAGCCATGGCGACCAAGGGCGCCAGGCGGGCGCCAGCCCGCGCAGTGTCCTCCTTTCCTCTTTGGTGCAAAGGGAGCAAGCGCAGCCGCGGAGTACCGAGGCATCAGGCAAAGGTTGCCATTTCGGTGCAACAAGACCAAGACCAGGAGGACTGCAAGACAGAGGTCATTGTGGAGCCCAAGACGGTGTCACCACCAGAGCTTTGTGCAGGCGAAGACTACTTTTGTCAGGATAGCTGGTACTAGCTGTCCCCCTTCAAATTAGCCCGCCATTGTTGGCTCCCTTCCCGCTCGATATTTGGGAAGAGGACCAGGGCCTCTATAAATAGGACCAGCCACCCACAAGGCAAGGGGGGATCGAGGAAAATCAGATAATCAGAGGAGAGAAAGAATCAGAGAGAGAGAGGCTAGAGGTTGGGGCGTCAACAATCGGAGAGAGAGAGATGGGTGACTGAAATCCTCCCAGCAGTTCATCGCCCCAGCCAAGAGCAGACCCCCGCGAGGCTGTTCTTCCTTGTATTTGAAAGTGCAACTATCCCTAGGTGGTTTTGGTAATTCATAACAACATATAGCTCATTGAGCTAATGCTATTCCAAGATGATTATTTCAGGAAAGCTCAATGATTGGCATGGCATGGATGTGAAAGTGGAACCCTCAAAATGCTAAGGACAAAGGATTGGCTCAAGCTCAAAAGTCAAGACTCTTCATTTTATATTTTAGTGATCCAAGATCACATTGAGTCTTTAGGAAAAGCCAATACTATCAAGGAGGGATGAGGTGTTGCTTAATGAGCCTCTTGCTTCATGTGCTTAGTGATATGCTCCGAAACCCTCAACTACTTTCCCATATCCACATATGACCTAAACCCTAATCCAAACTCGGTCATACCGATTCTTTCTATCCGGCGCCACCGAGTTTCACTTGTCATAAGCCACTGCCAAACCCTAGCAAATCGGTTCTACCGATAGGGATCTTAGTCTCACCGAGATGGGATTGCAAACTCTCTGTTTCCCTTTCGTAACTTTTCGGTCTCACCGAAAGAGCGAATCGGTCCCACCGAGATTGCAATGTATAACTTTTCGGTCTCACCGAAAGAGCAAATCGGTCCCACCGAGTTTGCCTGACCAACTCTCTGGTTAGCTAATTACCAAAATCAGTGTCACCGAGTTTGTGTAATCGGTCTCACTGAGATTACGTTATGCCCAAACCCTAACCATATCGGTCCTATCGAGTTGCATGTCAGTCCCACCGAAAATCTCTAACGGTCACTAGGTTTACCTTTTCGGTCCGACCGAGTTTGTTGATTCGGTCCCACCGAGATTGGAAAACTGTGTGTAATGGTTGGATTTTGTGTGGAGGCTATATATACCCCTCCACCTCCTCTTCATTCATGGAGAGAGCCATCAGAACACATACACAATTCCAACTCATATGTTCTGAGAGAGAACCACCTACTCATGTGTTGAGACCAAGTTATTCCATTCCTACCATATGAATCTTGATCTCTAGCCTTCCCCAAGTTGCTTTCCACTCAAATCTTCTTTCCACAAAATCCAAATCCTATGAGAGAGAGTTGAGTGTTGGGGAGACTATCATTTGAAGCACAAGAGCAAGGAGTTCATTACCTACACACCATTTGTTACTTCTTGGAGAGTGGTGTCTCCTAGATTGGCTAGGTGTTACTTGGGAGCCTCCGACAAGATTGTGGAGTTGAACCAAGGAGTTTGTAAGGGCAAGGAGATCGCCTACTTCGTGAAGATCTACTGCTAGTGAGGCAAGTCCTTCGTGGGCGATGGCCATGGTGGGATAGACAAGGTCGCTACTTCGTGGACCCTTTGTGGGTGGTTGCTTCTTCGTGGACCCTTCGTGGGTGGAGCCCTCCGTGGACTCGCGCAACCGTTACCCTTTGTGGGTGGAGCCCTCCGTGGACTCACGCAACCGTTACCCTTCGTGGGTTGAAGTCTCCATCAACATGGATGTAGGATAGCACCACCTATCCAAACCACGGGAAAAACATCCGTGTCTCCAATTGCATTTGAATTCTCCAAACCCTTCCCTTTACATTCTTGCAAGTTGCATGCTTTACTTTCCGCTGCCAATATACTCTTTGCATGCTTGCTCGAATTGTGTGATGATTGCTTGACTTGTCCTACAATAGCTAAAATTTGCCAAGAACTAAAATTGGGAAAAGGTTAAGTTTTTATTTGGTCAAGTAGTCTAATCACCCCCCTCTAGACATACTTTCGATCCTACAGTATTGTTCTTCATCATCAGCCCAAGAGGCAATCCACCACGCCACACACTGGAGTAGGGTATTACACCACAACGGTGGCACGAACCAGTATAAACCCTGTGTCCCTCGTGTTGTTCTTTCCATAGCTTAGATCTTAGCGAGGCGGAGGGGTGCAGGTAGGTAGGAGGCAAAATCTCTGCGCGCACCCCAGTGTTCGAACCTCAAGGGTCTGCCAGAACCCGAAATCCGACATTTGGCGCGCCAGGTAGGGGTGCGCCGGAATTTGTCTTCCACCACCCCGTTCTCCTCCGACCATCGCGCCCATGTCTGACGCTCGTCGGGCCCGCGCCGAGCGCCGGGCCGCTCTCGCTTCCCGCGTCGCCCAGACGGCTCCTATCGGCGGGCGTCCTCACCGTTCCCCGTCACCTGCCATCAACGCCGCCACCGGCCCGGCGGGGGACGAGCGGCAAGCATCGTCTCAGCATCCGTCCGTGCGGCAAGATGGCCGCACCGCAACTCCCTCGCTCACCCCAGCTGGTTCTTCATCCCGCGCGCTCCGCGCACCCATGGAGGCTCGAGCTGCGCTCATCACGGCAAACGAGCTCCTGCTCTACCGTCCCGTCGACGACGTCTACGAAGAATGGCTCGACCGCGTCGCCGAGCTCATCCGCGCCGCAGGGGGCTCTCCTGCGTCGTCCGTTCCGCTACACCGCACCCCACCCCGCGCGGGCAACAAAGCTCCGGCGGCGCCCCGGCCGCCTCCTCCTCAAGAAGGCGCCATGGCTCCAAGGCGCGTGGCCCCTGGGCAGAACCCGCTCCGTCAGGTGCCAGCACGGCAAGAGCAGAGCTGCCAAGAAGTCCCTCGCCCGGAAGAAGCTGCCCGGGCGCTCCCTGCTCCAGCATGTCACGACCATGCTCCTGCTCCCGCACGTCAAGACCCAGCTGCAGCGCGTGGGGACATGCAAGACCAAGCTCTCCGTCACCCAAGGCCTCCCGTGGCCACAGCAGGCTGCCGTGCCTTCACCACCGAGCTACGCAGCGTCACGTGGCCCGGAAAATTCAAGCCAGACCTGCCTCCTCCTTACGACGACATGGCTGACCCTGCGGAGTTCCTCCAGCTCTACGAGCTGGGCATCGAAGCTGCCAACGGAGACGAGAAGGTCATGGCGAATTGGTTTCCCATGGCTCTTAAGGACGGGGCCCGCACCTGGCTCCTGAACCTGGCTCCAGGCACGATCTCCTCCTGGGACGAGATGCGCACCCGCTTCATCGCCAACTTCCAAGGTACTCACGACCGGCCACCCGCCGTGAGCAACATGCGCCGCATCAAGCAACAACCCAGGGAGACCCTGCAGAAGTACATCCAGCGCTTCAACAACGCACGCCTCAAGATTCCCAAGGTGACTGAGGAGGCCATCATCTCAGCCTTCTCCGACGGCGTGCGCGATGTCAAGATGAAGGAGGAGCTGGCGATGCATGAAGACCTGTGCACTTCCTTGGAGCTGTTCAACTTGGCAACCAAGTGCGCCAGGGCTGAGGAAGGGCGTCTCTCCCTCCTCGAGCTGCCTGCCGCAGACCCAGAAGAGAAGAAGCCCAAGGCCAAGGATGTGAAGCGCAAGGGGGCTGTCGTGCTCGCGGCAGAACCAGACACCAAGTGGGGCAGAGATCAGCCCGAACCTTCCAAGGGCAGCCGGTACTGTGTGTACCACGACCTCCACACCCACAACACCAACGAATGTCAAGAGCTCCGAGCCGTGCGAGAAGGAAGGATCGGCCGTCGCCCCGACCACGGTGACCGGGGCTACGGTCGAGGAGGAGGAAGGAACGCAGGATGCTGGGAAGACCATGGCCCGCGCCAAGGGTGGCGCAATCAACCTCGCGAGGATCGCTGGCAAGACCCGCCTGGCGAGGGAGACTGGAGGGATCAGCCTCATGAGGATCGCCCGCATTGCAACGCAGGCCTCCCTCCGCTGCCGCCGCAGCCAAGGAGAAACGAGGACCACCACCAAGACGAGGGGGCTGGGGGCTTCCAGGAGCCGCGCGATCACCTGCATCCTGGGCGGGGCTCAGGCCCCAGCCTCTCAACGCATCTTCAAGCAGTTCGCCTGCAAAGTGAATGCAGTCCTCCCCAGGCTTGAAGCCACGCGCCCTCTCAGGTGATCGGCGTGCGCCATCACGTTCAGCTCAGCAGATCAGCTCAAGTGTGCGGCTACAGCCGGAGTCCTCCCAATGCTTTGTTCCCCAATCATCAGCAACGTGGTGGTCACCAGGACCCTCATCGATGGCGGGGCAGGGCTCAATGTCCTGTTCGTGGAAACATTCAACAATCTCCAAGTGCCCTACAGCCAGCTTCAGCCAACCAAGCCTTTCTCCGGAATCACCGACGGCTCCACGGTCCCGATTGGGCAGGTCCGCCTCCCTGTCACCTTCGGGGCACGCGACAACTACCGCACCGAGCTCATCGACTTCGACGTCGCTCACATTCGCTTGCCGTACAACGCCATCCTTGGGTACCCAGCGCTGGCCAAGTTCATGGTCGTAACTCACCACGGCTACAACGTCCTCAAGATGCCAGGAAGTGGCGGAGTCATCACGGTGCCCTGTGAAGAGAAGGACGCGGTATGTTCCCTGGAACGAGCCTTTCAGGCCGCGTCACTGGAAGACCCGGATCGCGGAAGCAGGAGGCTTCCCGAGACCGCCCCCAAGAAGAAGACATTGTCCGTCCCAGCCCCTCAGGAGGCAGGCCCCTCTGGGCCCGTGCCTGCCCAGGGGGAATCTCCTTCCATCGCATAGGAAAGCGCGCCCGGCGCCCTCCTCAGGCAGGGCTCAGGGGCTCTCCCCTGGAGGGCCACCGAGGGTCACGAGGGAGGCGCTTGGGCACCGCATGGAGGCGTGTTTCGAAGCACGTTTCCCTCAAGAAGGAGTAAGGCAAGGAGAGCTAGACCCTCAGGAGTTCGTCAGCAAGGCCATTCAGGAGCTACATGAGTCAAGGGTCATGAAAGGCGGTCGCCGTCTACCAGCAGTGGCTCCCCATCCAGGCAAGGATGGTGGGCTGCGCGTCTGCATCGACATACCGGGGCTCAACCGAGTCGCCTCTCTGGAGCGCCTCTGGCCCTCGCGAGTGGGGTGTTGCGGAGGTCCACCCCACAGCTACGTTCGCATGCCTTACGGCTTGCCGAACGTGGCTGCAACGTACCAGCGCCTCATGAGGGGCATCATGGAGGCATAAGAGGCCAGGCGTTCCGCAGCCCTGGCGGAGATGGAGGTGGTCTCTGGGGAGCCGCCAGCACCTCCGGAGCCTCCCGAGGCTCCCGGGCCTGGGGGCTCGTGAGGATCGGCTTCCGCAGCCCACCGAGTCTGCTACACCAACACCCCTTCGACCTCAACGTCATCAGGTGACATATTTCAAGTTTCACTTCCAGCTGGGAGCGCCCCCCAGGGCTGCATTATTCCTAGGCCGCGTGGGTCCGTCCCTGCGGCATGTATCCCTTTTATTTCATGTTGTTAGCTTACCTTGTCGGGGGCGCCCCTCGGGCTGCATGGTCCCCAAGTCGCTCGGGCCAGACCCAGCGTCTCATTTGCAGTTATTTCCGGTTATGCGTTATACCCACCATGCTTGATTATTTGATGCCGGTCCACGACACCTCTTCTTCTCCATGCCGACCACTTGCACATTAAAGGGGGGGTACCTGAGCATCGCGACTCAGGGCTCTTACTGGCTCTCCAGCCCTCACCCTCTAGCCTTGTCCACGGCATCGCGACCTGGCATACCAGCGACGGCTGAGACTAGCTCGAGGGCCAGGACCCGAGGACGTAGAGTGCCGGCATCTAACCAAATTTGCAGGGATACATCACAAGATAAGGCCCAGTGACAGGCGCAACCCGCCTAGAGGTAGGGCCCCGTGAGTCCTGCGCTGGCCCACGGGTGCCTAGATACACCTCGCCAGGCCCTACCGTGCCAGCCACGTGTCAGGGCGGGGCTGTACATGCCCCGGGGGCTCCTCCCGGAGGGGGGCCCCCTCCCACATACCAGTGGAAGCACCATGCTCTGTGCTGGCTGACGACACTGCCGAGGAGCGGCTATGCCCGTACACATACGGAAGCACTATGCTCCGCGCTGGTGATAAACAACTGAGGGAGGCGCTTGGACCTGAGTCGGAGTCTAATAGGTGAACACGATGATAAAGTAGCATGCCATCATATTAAGCAATGCATAACGTAAGCAGACACGGAAGAGTGCGGCCTCTCTTGCAGACCCGTGTAGTCCTTGTCGGCGTTCTAGGAATGGGGGTCCCCAGACTTGCCTGCCTGCGGCCTGTGGCGTGGCTCAAAGGGGGGCCCAGCACGACCCATCTTCATCAACACAGACCCAAGACCCTTGCGAGGGGCCAAGCCTCGCGGGGTGGACGACGCGGAGCTTCCTCAGCCACGGCCTCACCAGGCTGGCTCGCGAGGAGGCAAAGAGATCAAGGCAGGGTACCTCATGAGGTGCCCGTGACGCAAGCCATGATGACCAAGGGCACCAGGCGGGCGCCAGCCCGCGCAGTGTCCTCCTTTCCTCTTTGGTGCAAAGGGAGCAAGCGCAGCCGCGGAGTACCGAGGCATCAGGCAAAGGTTGCCATTTCGGTGCAACAAGACCAAGACCAGGAGGACTGCAAGACGGAGGTCATTGTGGAGCCCAAGACGGCGTCACCACCAGAGCTTTGTGCAGGCGAAGACTACTTTTGTCAGGATAGCTGGTACTAGCTGTCCCCCTTCAAATTAGCCCGCCATTGTTGGCTCCCTTCCTGCTCGATATTTGGGAAGAGGACCAGGGCCTCTATAAATAGGACCAGCCACCCACAGGGCAAGGGGGGTCGAGGAAAATCAGAGAATCAGAGGAGAGAAAGAATCAGAGAGAGAGAGGCTAGAGGTTGGGGCATCAACAATCGGAGAGAGAGAGAGAGAAGGGTGAATGAACTCCTCCCAGCAGTTCATTGCCCCAGTCAAGAGCAGACCCTCACGAGGCTGTTCTTCCTTGTATTGTTCTTCATCATCAGCCCAAGAGGCAATCCACCACGCCACACACTGGAGTAGGGTATTACACCACAACGGTGGCCCGAACCAGTATAAACCCTGTGTCCCTCATGTTGTTCTTTCCATAGCTTAGATCTTAGCGAGGCAGAGGGGTGCAGGTAGGTAGGAGGCGAAATCTCCGTGTGCACCCCAGTGTTCGAACCTCAAGGGTCTGCCGGAACCCGAAATCCGACAGTCCTCAAGGTCATCTGCTCACTTGATGATGGTAATGCAGTTGTCATGGCTGTCGGCGGCAGGGAAGAAGATCTGAGGCGGTGAAAGACAGTCTGGAGAGCAGATCCCTGCTGTGGTGAACCCTTCCGTCGTTGGAGCAGCTGAGCTGGGGTGGTACACAGCACCGCAGGAGCAGGACAAACCACACATGGTTTTCTTTGACACATATCTGTAACATAAGTAATTATGTAAGGGCTTGTTTAAATTTGAGGATTCTAACAATGCAGGGATAGGAAATAGACAGGAATAGGATAGGAATGCACGTGTAAAATGGAGAATTTAAAAACACAGGATTTCTTCCAATCTGGGTGTTTGGTTCGCAAGAATTGGAAGATCACAGGATGCAAAGAAGCATGGTAAGATTAAGTTAAACAACAAGAAGTGTACAACCTCTTTGGCGAAGCCATGTCGATCTCAGCGTGATTGGGTTGGCCGGTGAGGATGCTCCGGCTGACTTGGCTGTCGGAGGAGGGGAAGAAGATCTTAGGCGTCTGGAGATGGAGCTCGAGGTACTGCTCCGCTGTGATGGAGGGTTTTTTCATTGGAGCAGCTCCAGTGAATTGTACGACGCCGAGGTTGAAGCAGGACAAGAGAGATAGTGTTAACCTGAGTGGAATTCTAATAGCATCTCCAATAGATGACGTAAAATACATAACCACAAAGTGCTAGATGTATACATCAGCCGCTCATCTCTGAACTTAATTGTCGAAGCTGAATTTAACTGTCGAAACTGAACTTAACTGTCGAAACTAAATTTTGCTGTCGAAACTGAATTTTACTGTCGAAACTGAACACACCAGAGGTGAGGCTACACGTCAGTCGGCTAACTTTTTCATCTCTGGTCAGTCGATTTTGTAGCTGTTGGATACAAAATCAAGGGCTTGCAGTTCATCTTCAACCTCCACCCCCCTGAGCCGCCAGCCAGCACTGGCCAAACAGCCGCCACCCGCCGCCCGCGGCTGGCGGTGAGCCGCCTCGCCCGCCCCGAAAACACTCCCCACCATCGGTCCACCGCCGCCCCGG
>NC_041386.1:266939031-266941475 GCF_002162155.2 Triticum dicoccoides | reverse complement strand
TACCTCTCCGGCGAGCCCCGCTCCCCACTGCATCTGGTTCTTCCTTAACTCCGGTGAGCCCCCCCCCCTGCAAATTGACTGACCCAAAAGTCGATTCAGTCGACTGAAGTGTAGCTAAATCGGAGCAGCATCGCAAGCAAGAGCAAGAGCGAGAGCAGCAGTGCGAGCAAGAGCAGACCAGGAAGGGGACCGAGAGCAAGAGCAGAGCAGCAGCGCGGGCGAGAGCTAAAGCAATAGCAGCTCCTACTGATGTGGACGTCACCACCGAGTGAGTGACGCCGTGGAGGAACTGGTCGGCGACGCCGCCGTGGATGGAGTTGCGTCGTGTCGGCTCGGGGCCGAGCACCAGTAGCACCGTGAGATCGAATCAAGAAGAAAATGCGGCGATTAGTGTACAACCTCTTTGGTGGCGCTGATTAGGCCGCAGCTTCATCCGAGGAAACGGTGATGATGATGCTCTTTTGGTGGTGCAGGTGAAGACGGAGGTGTGGGAATGGAGGTGGCGCGAAAGATGAGGGGAACGTCAGGGCAGCTCCTTGGAGTGGAGGGTGGGGTGGGTGAACCAGCGGGACGACCAGATCGATGATGGATCCTCATCCGGTACGGTGGATGAGGGACTTCGAGGTGTTGCTGTGGACGACGTCGTCAGGGAAGAGGCTCCGGCTGGGTGGTGGACGGAGGAGAGTGTGGGGCTTCGCGGGTTTTCTCGGCCTTGGTGTACGAATGGGTGGGCGGATGGGATGGGAGTGGGGAACCATGGCTTAGGGACGCGCTTGTCCGAAATATGGGGTAAGTTACGAAAGTACCCCCACCGATTTGAGGCGGTTCTTTCGGTTCAGGGGTATCACGGGCATTTCGCGTGTCGGGATTTCACGGGAGGTGGGACTTTTCACGCGCATTGTAATTTAGGAATAGCAAGGCGCGGGTTGAGAAGGAGGGAGTTGTCGGAGCACAACGAGACAAAGATTTATCTTAAATATTTCGGGGTAACAAGGCGCGGGTTGAAGAGGTGGGAGTTGCACAACATGATAGACGGAGACACTAGCTTGAAATTTCAACATAACAAGGCGCGGCTTGAAATTTTAGGAGAACAAGCTTAACATGTACCCAAAAGAAAAAAAGACAATTTATACTAGTATGATATACTACGTACAATGTGTTTAACACGCACAACACACACAAACACCATTTAGACTAGTAAGGTACACGTGCATTGCACGCATGAGATTTGGCAACCAAATTATGAATAAATACCACATTATAGCATGTAAGCTTTGAGTCATATATGCATGATGTAGATGTTCGTTTAATTCTTATAGTTCATTTCATTCAAAATGATCTAGTTTTTATAAGAAAGCTAATCTATTTTAAGATTCATGGAATTGTGCGTTGTAAGGCATAAAGTAAAAACAAATCATGTAGAAAACATTTGGGCAATTCTGATACGGAAGATTCTAGAACAAAGAAGAAGTACTTGTGTTTTGAGGTTTGTGCATTATGCTTAAGTTCAACCATAGAGTCTTCTAGATTGTACATGTGGCAAAATCTGGTGGAATCTAGATGATATCCAATGGCCAGTAGTGCTCAAATTTGCCAGCTCTACACCATTGGATTGGCCTCATCCAACGACCATCTTTCAAAGTTAAAGTTCTCCGCACACTATATAAAAAATATAAAATATAATATATATATATATATATATATATATAGGGGTATAGATATAGATATGTGATGCGAAAGCCACCCATAATCTCCCATTAGAATAGTGTGTCCATGCACGGATGCAATGTGGCCAAACAATGTCTGCCATCGGTATCTCAAATTCAAACCAGTCTGACCTTGTTCAATGTGTATACATTACAACATGCTCTTTTCCAAACCACACCGCGCAGATATCCGTTATATTCATGCATGCATGGGTTTCAAAGATCATGATCTCTTATTCAAATATTTGAATTCAACTTTACATTGATTATGACATCACCTAGTCTTTTACACCCACACATTGGTCTTCTCTTTATAATTGTACCACTAACTTTCTCGCGTGCATGCATGCACACACACTACCAGTCGGCATTATCCATCGCATACATGCAATCTTTTTCTTCAGCTCGGTCTCCCATGAAGGCACACACACACACACATCCCCCTCTCCATCATATCGGGCATTCTTTATCTCTCACGTGCATGTGCAGCGATCTATGTTCCTCTATGTGTGTGTGTATAGCTAGGTCTTTCATAGTTTTCCACATAAACCGATCAATCTATATATCTAGTGAGGTCTCACCCTCTTACCCACGTCCACATAGATCAATCTATACCTCTCTATATAGGATTACATATATAGCTAATACACCCACATTAATTATATATCCAACTCCCCCCTCTCATCATCCATGCCTTCCGCTTCATCTCTCAGACGTGCGCACAATGGCGAAGACAGG
>NC_041386.1:266922050-266938842 GCF_002162155.2 Triticum dicoccoides | reverse complement strand
CGACGCTAATATGAATGTGATCATTAGACAATTGCTGGTAAAAATGGTTTAAGTTGATGAATTGTCCCTCCTCGTAAAGGATTAGCAATGCTTGGCCCCCTAGCTCACGAGACATTTTTCATGGCTTCGCCACTGCACGCAACAGCGCACGTTCTCGCCCCCTCTCTCTAAATATCGATCTCGCAGTTGTGCACTCCTTTATAGTATCCCTCCACTCGGCCCCTCGCACCATCTTCTAACCCGCACCGGATTTTGCCACATGTACAATCTAGCAGACTCCATGGTTGAACTTAAGCATAATGCACAAATCTCAAAACAACAGTGGTTCTCCTTTGTTCTAGAATCTTCCATACCATAACTGCCCAAACTTTTTTTCTAGTTGAATTGCCATTATTTGTTTTTACTTTATGCTTTACAACGCACAATTCCATGAATCATAAAATAGATTAAGGTCTTCTTTGATTCAAAGGATTCTCGAAGGAATTTTGGAGGATTCTAATCCTTAGGAATTTTTCCTATCTTGGTTGTTTGATTCGTAGGATTGTAAACCATAGGAATTTTTCCATATGATTAATTTGCACTATATTTCATAGGAAACATCCCATCCACTCAAACCTCTTTGAAAGAATTTTACGTTTTTTCTATGCACAATCAAACAGCCCATCCTGTAGGATTCAAGACGACATTCCACTCTAATCTGATGTTCTTCCTATTCCCGCATTTTGGAAATCCTAGTAATCAAAGAGGCCCTAGGTTTTTTATAAAAACTAATTGATGTTGAATGAGCTGAACTATAAGAATTAAACGAAGGTCTACATCAGGCATATATGACTCAGAGCTTATATGCTACAGTGTGGTATTTATTCATAATTTGGTTGCAAAATCTGATGCGTGCAATGCACGTGTACCTTACTAGTACTTCGAGTATGTGCAAAACACAATGGCACGCTACATAGTATCGCTCTTACAGTTCATGAAGCCACGTGGCACATGTGGAGGCGTTGTCGCGAGATCCTTCTGTGGATTGATCATAGTGACATGCTGCTTCTTCCAGAAGAATGTACTCGTCCTCCCTGAGCCGCACTAGCGGTACATGCACGAAGCAAAGATGTGCACGCATGCCACGCACACACTCATTCCCTCGCACGCACACGCGGGTACACGGGCGGACGCAATTTTGTACCAAGATCCACCCCATGTGATAATTTGACACGTGTAAAGTCCTTCACTTCATTGATGGTCAATTAATACAGCGCATGCAAATTGAGTGGACATGAGGGCGGAAGAAAGACATTACTACTCCACTGCGCGCATGCGAGTAGTTAAATCATGGGTTGCTAGTATTACTTCCATTGGTCTCCTTCGTATTTTGTGCCAATTTTTGACAGTAACATAATATTTACGCATCTGAGCAGTGTAGTCTACTTGAAATTTATGTTCCACTAAACTCATCGGGAGCCGTTTCGGGCCTCAAAACCAAAAACCATCAATTAATCTTTACCTTGTTCCCATCACATTCGAAAGTACTAGTGCTACAATTAAGTGCAAGCCTGCTCACACCTACCAGTACATACCAAACCTGAACATGTTCCCACTATGCAGGGTTTAGTACTAGTGCTAGTACTTAGGTTATAAAAAGGGGAACTGCCTAACCGAAAATTACTCTACCTTCCTCCTCATAAGTCCTCCTTCTTGGTTCGTCCTTGCCATGGCCGGTGTGTAGAGCTCTAGGTCGACAACTACTCGTAACAAGGGAGCGGCAACCAAGGCTGCAAAAAAATAAGAGAGGGCTCGCCGCCACGCAGAGACCTCGAAAGATCTCTCACGGGCAGGCGATGGCTCCCAGGAGGGCCCTAGACACGGAGGCAAACATGCGGAGCTGGAGTTGTTATCCCTCGACGACATGCCCGGTCAGCTCAATAAGCACCTCAATAAGCAGAAGGAGTTCATCCATGGCTTGGTGGAGCTGCTGAAGGAGAGCCTCGACGACATGCCCGCTAAGCTCAATGAGCAGGGGGGTTGACCGTCGGCTTGGTGATGCTGCTGAAGAAGAGCATTTCCTCAGAGAAGAAGGCGGCCGGCGAAATCCTGCAACTTCAGGAGGACAAGGCGAAGCTCTGCCACGAGTTGGACCTGCTCAAGGAGGAGAACGCCGGCTGGAAGAAGCTGCATGAGAATAGTAGTTCCTCGATGAAGATGTTGCAGGCCCTCGTCATGGAACAGGAGGAGGAGTTGGCGAAGCTCCGCATCAAGCACCCGGCTGCTGTCAAGGTACGTAATGCGGCCATGGAATAGATGATGAAGGCTCGCGTCGAGAAATCCCGTGTCATGGACACAATGATGAAGATGGCGGAGGAGACACGCAAGGAGATGGAGGTCGTGGAGGCGATGAAGAAGCAGTTACGACTCCGCGGCCAGCAACCCTTCATGTAGTGAGAGCAGCGCCCTAGACTTGTGTGTGCGTCTTCCTTCTTTTTGGGGGGTGATAATCCTCCTCCTTCTTTTGCTCATGTGTTTCTTATTTTTCTTCGAGTGTTTGGCTGCACGTGTCACCTTCTCTGTGAGGCATGAATCTAACAATGCTAAAAATGAGATGACTAGCAAATTAGATCGTTCTTTATCGCCAATAGAACAATGCCTCTTGCTAGTAATATATAATAAGAGTAGAGAGTAGAGGATATGGCACTGGGCTGCCGTGTTTCGTGCTCCTCCGTCGTACTCAAGTGGAGAACTTGAGTATACCGCACGGTTCTTTGCTCCTCCTCAGGTCATCGGCACATTTATACGAGCAGTCAAATCACAAGGCCCCGCGTTCCAGCAGTAATGAGCCGTCAAATCACAAAGTCCCTCGCCTCTCGTGAAAAGGACCAAGCTAGACTGCCCCATCCTCTAGCCTTTTAAAAATGTATACATTTGTATAGTAGTAGTATCGATGGATTGCGCCACGGAGCAAAACTAACAAGATGTAATTAAAGAAAAATGGTGGTACATATAGAGAGCGCTCGTCGCCAAATTCTGCATATACTATATGACACTACCCACTATGAAGGTACTAGTAACATAGACTAGTAACTAGTATATGCTACTCTCCACTATAACCAGCCAAAGTCGAGGCACGGATACCAACGAGGGCCTGGTTGTGTCTATACTTGGACAACTCACCCGACTGCATGCGCACCAGGAAGCCGAAGCTCGTGTCGTGTTGGTGCTGTGTGCAGCCCGCACATTAACCAAAACCTCGCACCTCCATCTTAGCCTCCGCGTTTTAAACTTCTCAATCTCAAGGCCAAGGAGCAACATGAAACCTATGATAGAGCCAATCGGATGGTTGAGAACACTACAATTCGTAGCTATAGATGCGTGTGTGTGTGAGAGGACGAGTGCATGCGTGCACCTCTTCTCAGAGTACAACTGTATGTGGGTGGCATCGACCTAGGGAGCAGTGATGGTGCGTGCGAGAAGTCCCGAGAGATAGGTGTAATGTGTCTGAAAAAAGACTAGTCTATAGCTCGCCACGAGGCTATTCCTGTCGAATGCCAAGCGTAAGATATGTATCCAACGGTGCCAATTTTTGCATCTACATAGCAGTAGAAAAAGAACTAGTACCATGGCATATGCTACACCACGGCCGAGAAAATGTGCCGCTGTTACGCCATCCGGGAAAAGTGTCGCACTTCGAAACTACAACCGTCAAGAAATTTTGAGCGCGTCTCATCACATTCCAAATTACTACTACCACGCTATATTTAATTGCAAACCTGTTCACACGGATCACAACCTAAATGGTTTCCCACTTAGGAGCGTATTAGTAGTACTCGGTTATAAATACTACTATGCTAAGATGACTGCACATTCCTCCTCAACTCCTCATCCACAAAAAACAATCAAGCCATAGCCAACGTGAGTTCTGGGTCGAGAGATTTCCACCAGGGAGAGGTGAGCATGGAAGAGGAAGCACGAGAGATGTCCCGCCTCACCGCAAAAGTAGCCGACATGTCCAGTCGCGCAGCATAGCAGCACAGAGGTCCCGCCGTGCCGCCAAAGCAGCACGGAGGTCCCGCCGCGCCGTCGATGTAGCAGACTGGTCCGTCCACGCCGTGGGAGCAGCAAGGAGGTCTCGTCACGCTGCCGAAGCAGTAGGGAGGTCCCGCCATGCCGCGGCGTCCTGGGAAAATTTCTCGTGGGCAGTCGAGGACTCTTACAGGCGCATGTATGCGATAGTCCATAGCTAGATGGATCAGATCTCCGGCTGGGCGAGGATGCAGGACGAGGCTACTGGCGTCATCCGGCAACTAGGGGAGGGCAATGCGAAGCTCCAGGGCGAGTGCGGCCTGCTGAGGGCGAAGATCACCGGAAGGGCGAAGCAGGAGGAGGAGACCGCTGCCTTGTTGCAGAGGATGGGCGTCATCATCAAGAAACTTATGGACGAGAATGCCATGCTCTGCATCGAGCGCAATAGGCTGGTGGTGGAATCCATGGGTGGTGCCAAGCAGCGTATTAAGGACATGAAACTGATGAAAGAGATCATCGCCCGCCGCGAGAACTAGTCTCCGCGACCCGCGGTGCATAAAGAAAGAAGAGATCAGCGAGCCAGATCATTGTATGCGTCTTCCTTCTTCTTTTGCCCTTCTGTATTTCGGGCATAGCCGCATGTGGCTTTTTTAATTATCTTCCTAATTATGTAAGACAATTATTATCCACTCTCGTTGTCCTTATATATATTCATCAGTCTTGCTATAAGTCGCAATAGATGCTATATAGGTCCGCCGGATCTTACATCAAGATCCGTGCCAAATTTTCTTTTCAGATTTTCTTTTTTCTCTCTTAAATCTCAGTCGAGTGAGACATTGCCACGCCATTAAACAGAGGCTCGGGCGCCATTAATGGAGACCTTGGGAGAGAGGTGGACGGCAGATGGAGGTCAAAGGCCTCGCACGCCTCCCGTACTCAAATAGCTACCCTGCACGGCACCTCCTAGCTAATAAAAAAGGGGACGTGTGGCGGCACGTAAATGGTAAATAGAACACCCACAGTTTCAATAATACTTGTGTTTCCGATTGTAACGTGACAACACTTGTTCCAAAATGACTTTGTTGATTGTTAATGTGTGCGCCTTCGCAAATCGGATAGCAAGATTACCACAGCATGTTGGTGCCATGTCATGACACCAAGCCAAGCTTCAGGATTTTCATGCGTGTTTCGGATTTACAGGAATTAAAAAACCAAGTTTCTCAATGTTTCCAGCCGAGCCATGACGCCCAGATGTTTGAATTTCATTCCCATTTCTGGCATGGGACCTAGAAATATACCCGACGACACACATGTGATTTTTCAACCAGCTTTGGTGCACTGGAGCATGTGCTTGTATTTAAAATTTGAATTATGCACACAAAGGTGACACATTCCCTCTGAGAACCACGAGCCTTCTTGAGAGAAGCTTCGATTTGCAAGAAACTTATACCAAAACTTGTTCCTATTCTGCAATTTTTTTTACCATGGCATGGTAGTACCATGACATGACACCATGCCAAGTTTCATGATTTTCAGGCGTGTTTTGGATTTACAAGAATTTTAAAACCAAGCTTCTCAATGTTCTCGGCCGAACCATGATGCCCAGATGTTTGAATTTCATTCCCATTTCTTGCATGTGACCTAGAAATTCACCCGAGGACAAACATGTGATTTTTCAATCAACTTTGGTGCACGGGAGCATGTGCTTGTAGTTCAAATTCAAATTATGCACATTAAGTGACCAGAAACTCAATTAATGTATAAAAAGGCCAAACGAACCCGGAATAATTCCAAAATTTAATAGGGCACTCATATAGTTCTATGTTGCCTCTGTAAAGAAAATTTGGGGGGAGGCAGTGTATATTGTTTTGCACACAAAGGTATAAAGAAATAAAGAAATTTGCATACCTATTTAATTCTTGGGTTCTTATTATTTATGCCACTAGTTGTGTATCACTACTCAGTTTTGCCATTAAAAGTTACAACTACTCAAAAAATGCCATCGATCCGTGAGATGCCTTCTCAAAATTGCAATTAGATATCTAAAAATGCCATCGTTAAGTTAGATGTTTGCTCAGAAATGCCATTAGACATTGTTATTTTCACGTCAAACCCGTTGACCATGTTACATGACAAAAATAAGCCGATTCTCACAATGATAAGTTAATGGTCTCCAGCACAACACACCCCTCAAATAAAACTAAGCACCCTGGAATTCTTTGACAAAACTAAGCACCCTGGAATTCTTTGACAACTAAACTGCTGGCTATATGATGTTGGCCATATATATTATACGTATATAATGTGAAGAAACGAGTGGTAGTACTATACCAACTAAAAGATGAAATTTACGAAATATAACGAGAAAAAACATAACATAGTTCTGCTGGGGGCTCAGCACAACACACCCCTCAAATAAAACTAAGCACACATGAAATTAAACTAAGCAACTAACCCGGTAGACACTGCATTAGAACCACCATGAGCAACAACACTGCCACCTTACTCGGACTCCTCATCCACGTCCTCGACCTCGTCCTTGTCCCTCTTCCTCTTGGCCGATACTTCTTTGCTTGAACCACAAAGTTGGCCCTTGCTCTTCATCCAACCCTTGTAGATATTGAAACAAAGGTAGCCATCCATTGCAGCGTAGTGGATGTGGTCTATATCTAGTACATACCACTCCCATGCAGGATGAAACTTGAATGGAGGTTTCTTCAGTGTACCATATGAAGGATGAACCATGGCTCCTACCAGGGTCAACATTGAAGGTTGATCATGGGAGGGCACCAGCCCTTTCTTCTGAAGGTCGAAGGGGTTGCCTACAACGAGGCCTATCTGATCCAGGACATCCCTATCGTTCCTAAAGTCTACAGTAACGAATTTGACTCGGCCGTCCTTGAGGAAATTCTTAAAATCCTGGCACTCAACGTCGGCATGGCATATGTGGTAGACCAAGCATAAGTCATGCATGCAAACCTGGATCACGGCGGGCTTCTTCTTCTCTGCCTCCTTTAGATTCTTCTCGCTTCCCAGGACTGTGGTGTATTCAACATCTAGCCCAGCAACCCACTCATCATTTGATTTTTTGAACATGCGTTTGAAGCAAGCAAGGCATTCTTTGACCTTTGCAGAAGAACGGGTGTAGATGACATAGAACTCATCGCCGGTGATGGTTTTAACCTTGTACTCACCGCCAATCATGGAGATTTGGGACGCCATGCATTTGGGAGGAGGGTTAAGATTAGTGGAACTGTTGTAATGTGAAAGGATGGGACAACTAGGAGCGGTTTATCGATTGTAAAAATGTCGAGTGGGGGCGCATGCGAATGGCAGGGTAGTGGCTTGCCTGGTGGATAAATGGATTCATGCATAGTACTATGGGGGCCCAATTAGATGTCATGTCTACTCGACGCCCAATTAAATGGCTTTCGATGTCATGTCAAGCGTCGGGAAAATTACAGGTGATACGAAGCTTTCCATTCTCCCATGATACGGGCTTCCGAGAGCCCTTGGATCTGAGATCGAACGGTTGCATGGCGTGATTCTAGACCTATGGGTGAATATCCTATCCTGGAGGATTATTCTGCAAATTTTCAGCAACTTAGCATGTGACCGTTCGATCTCAGATCCAAGGGCTGACAGCATCCCGTATCATGGTCACGCCTACCACGACCGTCGCCTCGCTCGTGCGATCGCGCCCTTGGAGATTTAACACGGTGCATTAGGCTATCTGATGTTGGCATGTCATACATAGTCATCACTTAGTCACTGATACAACAAGGTTAGCTATAAGGTTGGCTATAAGAGTTTTTTTTGTTTACTTCTCTCTTTCTCTCTCTTTGTAGTATTTATTGCATTCTCCATGGAGTGACCTCTTCCAATGAAATGGTTCTTAGATGAGGTGCTATGGGCATTAAATGGCTTAGCAACTCAAGTCCACAATGCATAGGTGCTTAGTTTTTTGTTGCTAAGTTTGCTTCATCTAGGTACACGTGCTTATCATCGTTTCTTCCTGGGGTCACCAAACTAGTCTCTCTATTCTTAATTAACTTGCCACATCAGACATCATGCCTATGTGGCAGGCTTAGCACCTGTAGGATCAAGTACAATAGTGGGATATAAGCCCGCTTTACATGGCATTTTTGCATATGTGGGGAAAAGAGGCAAGGAAAAAGTGGAGGAGTGGGCTCTCAAGCAAGAGCTAGCCTCTACATGGTGGAGCATCGGGAGAGGCACCTGTATGGAGGTGGTCAGGAATCGGGAGTTCAAGCCGGTCGTAGCACCGCAGTTAAAATGATAATGGCAAGTCAAATCACCGGGCCCCACCTGTCCGGCAATAACTCATTGTCAAATCACACATCCCTACGTTTGCAGCAGCCTACTCCCTCATCTTCTCACGTCTCTGTCGAACCAACTAGGCAGAACTGCCCAGCCTACCACGCGGGAAAAGCCCCGCCCTCGACTTATAAATAGTACAATATACTATTTTTGTATCCATGGATTGCGCCATGGAGCAAAGCCTCAAGAAAATGGTGGTACACATGTACGGACTATACAGCACGCCCATCGCGTTCGCCTCGCACCCCAGACGGTCGGTCGGTCTGGCACGCCGCTCTCCAAATGGAACGCATGTCATATTGTGTTTGCACACACATGTGGGACCGCAGTTGAGAACCGACCATAGGCACACTCCTCAGCCCCGCAAGTCGGGTGAGTTAATGGAAGCACATACGTTGGTACCTGGACGATCCCTGCAAGACACGAAAGATCAGTTCGTCCATGCATGTGACCAGACTCGAGCAGACACGCCTGGATTGGCTATCGTCTACATATCATGCAGGCTGTGTTGTACAGGGCTATAGTTCTGGTTAGAAATCTAAAAAAGGTTTCTTGTCATCTCACAAAATTAGGTGTCATGTGCTTCGGATCACTATGAGGGTTAAACAGCGACAACTGAGTTGGGCTAGTCATTGGGGGCACATGCACGAAGACTACTCAGCTGCCATCTAGGTCAAGCCGGCTATGTTAATTAGGACATCTATCGACGGACCCCTTTTCTACGAGTTTATCTTTAATTTGAGCTTTGGTCCTCGTCTAGTTTGTCCGTCAGGATTCATCTTGTCTCCTTTGGGCAATGAGGTTATGATTTCTTGTCATGTGGCATTTTTCATGTTATATGTTATAATCCGGTGCTTCAGATCAAAATGACGACAACTGCGCCTTCGGGGCACGTGCATGAAGACTTCTCGACAGTCATTGTCGAGGTCAAGCCGGGTCCGGCCGGTAGACAAAAGAAAACTAGTACTCCACTATATAGGCAGGAGCCTCCGCGCTTGCTTGCTAGTGTTGCTCTCTTCACACTGTCTCATCCTCTCCATATCTAAAGACGACAGTGGTGGCCACACTCTCTCTCTCTCTACTCATCGCTGGTCACAGATCCAGCTAGATCCTCTCCGCCGGGGAAGGTGAGAAGGTGCAACGTTCACGCGGTCGTCCTCGGCGACGGGCTCTTACCCACTGCCGGCGTGTCCCGATCAGCGTGCCTTGCCGTTCTCTCCCAAGCATCGCTGGTGAGGGAGGGCCTCTCACCCCTTCTTCCTCGCTGCCGTAGTGTGGGCAGATCCGGCCTCTCGCCGCCCACCTAGCGACATCCTGGGGACCCTCAGGTATAACTTCCTTAGAAACCGGCCTTGCTCTACTTCCCGAGCTCCTGACGTCATTGCATTTGTATCTTTTACTATTTCTCAGCCCCTCTCGTGTAGATAGGATCGAAAACCACCTAATTTTTTACTGTTAAGAGGTAAAACTAGTTCATGCACTCGAATCTAGTAGTACTTGGTTCAAACAAGGAAGAAAGGGGGTGGGGTGGGGGAAGATTTGTTACCTGAATCTAGGACTTGGTCGAAAGAGGAAATAATGGGGGTGAAAAGTAGCAGAGACTGGCTATCCAACTGGTCTCTAGGTCTAATAGGGAAATAAAGGGAACGCAGTACAAACTCAATATAAACCCGATCTATTGGTTGAAAAAGGAAAGAAAGTGGGGACTGGGGGACAAGTCAACAGAGTAAGTCCAGCACTAGATTTGCTAGCTTCACACAGTATAAGGTGGCTATATACCGAACAAAAATGGGACCAACCTAGATATCCTCTTCTGATGTTTGTTGCCCCGAGCCGCTCTTATGTAATGCCACTGGTAAAATGTAGCAGTCGCGCTGTTAAAAGTAAGGACATGTTAAACCAATGTTGTTTTCAATGTAATGCCTCCAGTAATATGAATCAATGGCACTTTTTTCATGTCCTGCTAAATTTCCCATTAAGATAAGTTGCTTCTTTTCGTTAGAGATGCAACTGTCCTGGTCCGCCTACTCTCCAGGAGATTCACGCCCAACCTTGATGTTGCTCAATTTTATTGCAACTAATGAAGAAGAAGCTCTGTGGGTTTCGTTTTCTGATGGAAATGGAACCGGGGTTGGAGCCCTTTTCTTAAAAAAAGAAGAAGCTGCTAGCTCATGGGACATCGCTTCATTTTAGGTGAACTGCACCAAAAGGTCCCATGGATTGCATCATCCATGTTGGTGACTAGTGTCATCCCTTCTACGATGGTGTTGACTGCAGATATGGTTCCCATCAGGAGGTATGTTCCTTTTTGGTCTGACTGTTTGCCAAAGATCCTGCATGTTGATCCTGCTCTTGTGCTACTGTTTTGGCACTGCCATCATAAAGCAGTAATGTTATTATTTTGCACCTTAATCTAGTCGCACTATTAATTTGAGGCAATGTTTTGGCACCGCTAGTGCCACTGTTTTTTTATATATTGAAAGAGGGGGTTCCCTCCGATTTCATTAAAGAAACCCAACCATAGAGAACCATTATCCGACAACATATCAGTGTAAACAGGCAGTTATGCAACTACTACTAGAACGGACTGAGTACTAGCAGGAGACAAGTTCGCCACATAAGCTAGGCAGGTAGGGGGACGCAGCACCAGCTCGACCAAGTTTGGATTACAACCCAAATGCTACCATAGAAACATCAGGGGGAAGATAGGGACTGAAAGAGCCAGCTTCAGCATCCTGGTCTAAGCACCCCCAGCCTTCATCCTTGCGATGCATGGTACACCTCGTTTACCACCTGCTCGACCCTAGTGTCACTGATAAATGAAGTAATAGTACAGTTAGAATAGAGCAAGTGTCCTCTCTATCATTTCATTTCCAATGTAGATAAGGAAAGTGCTTCTCTTTGTTAATTTATGTTTCATCAACTAGTCCCATTGTTAATGTTTAAGCGTTTCTGCACACTAGGGTGCTTAATTTTAGTTGATCTGCACAAATATAGAGATTTGAATGTCTCAAGGCCCCTCCTTGTACTACCGCTATACACTGATGTTCATCACTGGCAGAAGGTGTATCAGGGAGACTTGGGTCGATTTCCTGTATGATGTAATATTTTCTTCTGTTTATTAGTGTATCTTTCATCAACTAGTGCCACTATAATGTAATCACGCCTTTTCATTATCTATGCAAATAGGGTTATTCAGCTGCATTTTGGTGGAACTGCACAAATGTACAGATGGAACCGGCATATATGCAGAGTGCGAGGTGCCAAGTAAAAATTACTGACAGCAACCCTGCTCCATCTAAGCATTGGCATCCACCACCATCAGTGGGATGTGTGGCGCTCACTATGGACGGATCTTTCTTGGCAGCAAATCCTCTAACCAAATACTAGTAGCTTAGACTTTAAAAAATACTAGTTGTGTATATTGGCAGTTTTCTAGGGGTGTACTCTTTTCTGAAAGAAGCACCAATCTATTTTTCTTTATTTGTACATAGTGTCACAACTTTGACCCAAAGGTCCAGAGCTATTTTAGGGTGATTGGCGTAGTACTCGGAGACTAATTGTAAGCATGATTTTTATTAGTTGTCACACTAATTGTAAGCATGAGCAGATGGAAGATTAGGTTAGTGCGAAGCTTACCTTAAACCCTACCGACGCCGTTGAAATGAGGCGAACATCGAGGGAACCGTGGAGAACGGCGGGGAAGTGACGTCGTGCCATCTGGCCTCCTCTTGTGGTGGGAGAACGAATACTCCTGTGGCTCCGGCTGGCTCTGCACCCTCACGAACGGCACACCATACTCGATCGATTTGTTATCCTCTGGGTGCTCGACCTTCGACCTGTACGCCCACCACCTCCGTCTGACTTTCGCCTCGGGCGAATCTGTCTGCTCCATCGCCCAGAGGAGATACTCGATGAACTCGAAGGACTGTGGTGTGACTGCCGCCGAGGAGTACATTGTCGCCCTCATCACTGTCGTCTCGCTCTTTTGCATACATTGCCACATGGCCCTCGCCGTCCTCGAAATCTCCCACTCATTGTCAAACCAAGTAAGGATCTCCTTTAACCTGGCTAACTTTGCCTGGTCACCACCGGCGATCTGCCTAATTCGCTGCTGCATCCCCTCCATAGATGTCCTTCTGAGTGGTCTGGTTCTAGCTTTGGAAGATGGGAGGAGAGACGATGGTCTTGCAATAGAGAAGAGGGAGAGGCAAGACGGTGGTTTTGGAATGGAGATGATGGAGAGGAGAGGGGGTGGTTTTGAAATGGAGAAGAGGGAGAGGTGAGATGGTGGTTTTGGAATGGAGATGATGGAGAGGAGAGGTTCCCCTGCCTTTCGGTCGCTGACAGGTGATTCTCAGAGAAGAAACTGCAAGTTTTAGTTTCAGATAACAAACTCCAAGTTCAGTTTTAGATAAGAAACTGCAACTTTCAGAGGGAGAGCATTTATATTAACACGGCCTTTTCAAACAGTGTTAACATCATGCTGGAAGTTTTATTCATGGTCGAAACTGGAACTACCCGCCAGTTAACATCATGTTGATCAACATTCTTGCATAGCACATCTTCATATGATGCACAGTCAAAAAGATATGCTATTTTCAAGATGCCCACACAATGTCAAGTGTGCGAAAAACAGAGAAAACGAGGGACGAAGTTTTGGCAAGTGTTGGACGTGGTGTGCGTAGATGACAATTGGGACCCACATGTCAATAAAGGCAGAGGCAAAAAAATTGGAGATATTTTCTCTGCATAGGTGGAATCGAACCCGGGCGGAACAGCTGTCGGGTAGTGTCACTCGGCCACTAGGCTAGTTTAGTTGTTTTGTTACTAATAAGGCACTTCATCAGGTGGTCGGATCTTCTCCTGCGCCTTTGTGCGCTCACCGTGATGCCGCTGTCTGCCATTGTGAACATGCTGAACAAACAAGAGGAATCTGGAGAGGACTGTACGTGGAGAGGCGGACAGTCGGGACCCACCAGGTCTATGGCCGTATGCAAGCAAGTGCCTCATCGAAAAAATACTTGCTCCTAATTCTATACTGACGTTGGGGCCCACGGGTTTGTCAACATAGTTACATTTTTTAGGTGCTTCAACATAGTTACTATAGGAGATAAATTCACAACGAAGCCGGGGAGCTGGCAGGTATCATTTATTATCACTAGGGCAGCAAGTATCAGCTGGGTTTTAGGCTGCCCTGTCTAGGCTTTCTTTTTTAACATGCGCAGCCCACGACCTCGGATGGGAGGTCCATAGGCATGTTTGTATTTTCTTGAGGGTCGTCATGTATCGAACGGCCCATGGACCTCCCATCCGAGGTTTTATTTTTCCTGAAACATCAGCATCCCAATTTATGTATTTTTTTGAAGAAAACACAAAGGTCTGTTCTATTTTTCTATATAAGAATAGGAACGCCTGGTCCAACTTATGTTTCCCTTCTAACTATATTATATATATTTAAATTATTTTATATGTTATTATATATTATTGTTATTGTCATCATATATTTAACAGATACTTACATATGTAAGAAAACAATACCCCACATCTAATTAACTTATAAAATAATTTCTTAACAATAAAATCCTGGATTTTTTTGGCAACGAAAATCCTGGTGATTGGGTACAAAAGCTTGGTAAGATTTAAGGACCAATGTAATAATAAATCACTTATTATTTAAATATATATATATAACAAAATGCTCAGCCCTGTTTATTTTTTGATAACATTGCTGCGCCCACCCCAACATTATAATTAGAATAAGCCCAGCAAAATTGTGTATTTCGAGAAAGTGCAAATGGCCTATAATTTTTAGGAAAAACATAAATGGGCCGCATGGACGCTACATTATTTGTTCACCCAGCCCAACTAATGGACTGTAATTCAAAAAAAGATCAAATGGACTGTAAATTCTACCCCGCAAAAAAAGACAATAAATTCTGAAAAAATGGGTTGAATATGTGCCACATTTTTGGAGGCTAAAATGTGGGCCAATAGGTCGAAGCCAATGCAAGTCATTGTCATCTTAGTCAACAAATGATTCTGACATCGTTAGCCGTTGGATTTACATCCAACGACCGGCATCCATCTTCAATCTCCCATCTTCTTCCTCCGGCGCCGCCGGGACCACCTGCTCCCGCCTCCTGCTGCTAGCAGCTCTGCTTAGCACGCTTCGTTGTGAAGCGCTACTCCACTGTTGGCCAGGCCATCCCTCCACCCCTCCACACCTCCTGTTCTTCTCCACCGATTGCCGAACCACACCGCACCAGAACCAGTTAACCCTCGTACACCTCTCCGTCTACGACTCTACTCCCGCGTCTTCCCATCTCCGGCTCGTTGCTGTCCAGGGTCTCGCCGTCGTCCACCACCTTGGATGCGCTCGGCGTGGAGTGCTCAATGTGGTCAACGAACGACACCATCATAAATTGACTGTGCGTGGAGAGGCTGACAGTTGGGTCCAAGGCCGCACGCAAGGAAATGCCTCCTTATTACGCGCAAAATAATGATTCCTCCACCTGACAGCTGGGACCCACCAGAAGGGCCTCTGTATTTCGCGAAAAATGTTCCCACCGCTGACAGGTCGGACCCACCAGCTATATCTTCTCACACAAGGAAGTGCCTCCTTATTATGCACAAAAAATGAATACCCCCTACTAGCTAGGACCCACAATAGTGGGAGGCTGACTTGTGGGCCAACTAAGTTGACGGGGACGGAGGGCTTTGTCAACTTAGTCAATATGAACGATTCTAGCTCCAGTGACCGTACAATGTCCATCCAATGGCCGTAGTGCTTCTTCAACCTCTGGTCTTCTTGCTCCAGCCGTCCAAAGTAGCACCGGTCGTGCC
This sequence comes from Triticum dicoccoides, assembly GCF_002162155.2. Lineage (NCBI taxonomy): Eukaryota > Viridiplantae > Streptophyta > Magnoliopsida > Poales > Poaceae > Triticum > Triticum dicoccoides. Next base: position 266,923,644 of record NC_041386.1, on the reverse strand, counting down.
TCGTGCTCCTGCCTCCCGTGGCCGGCTGCGATGCCGCGGAGGCCTCACCGCCCCCCACTACTCCCACCGCTGGCCAGGCCATCCCTCTACTCACCCACACCCCATGTTATTCTGCGGCACCCCACCCCTCATACTCCTCTACGCATGGGCATCCACTGTCGCGTCTTCCCCGGCTCCGCGTCGTCCCCTTCCTAGGCCTCGTCGTCGTCCATCGCCCTGGTGCTCTCGGCGCGGCATGGTCAACGTGGTCAAGGAATGACTTCCATCGGACGTGGATTGTACGTGGAGAGGCTGACAGCTGGGTCCACGGAAGCGGCAAGGAAGTGCCTCCTTATTACGCGGAAAATAATGATTCCTCCACCTGACAACAGGGACCCACCGGACGGGCAACCTTATTTCACGAAAAAAACATTTCCCCCTGACTGCTGGGACCTACCAGCGACATCTTCACACGCAAGGAAGTGCGTCCGGGCAAAAAAAAAGATTCGCCCCCTGACTGCTGGGACCCACCAGCTACATCTTCGCACGCAAGGAAGTGCCTGACGGTCGGGACCCACCTGGTTGTAGCGTATGTAATGTTTTCATTCTGGTCGTGAACATGTACGTACATACTGGTCGATGTATAGGCGCGCACGTGTCGTAGTAGAGGCGCGCACATAGCATGACACGTACGTACAGCGGCCAGGGTGCAAGAAAGTAAATATGTCCACGTACGTACATACGGGTGGGGTCTTGAATGCCTACTCACGCGTACGTACGGCCAGGGCTTGTGTACATGGCTGGATCAGAACAGAGAAACTGCGTCGTCGTCGTGTTCATGGGGAGGCAACGGAATGCATCGTGTTCATCGGGAGGCAACGGAATGTGTGGGAGCCAACCGGCTTGGACGGAACAGTCGATGGAAACGAGTCCTGGCGTACCACAGAACAGAGGAAACGGCCTTGTGTTCGACCGGCCACGTTCGAAACGGGATCATGTTCATCGGGAGGGGTCTGGCATACCGCAAAACGGAGGAAACAGACCTCCTATGGTCGAAATGGGGGTCATGTTGATCAGGAGGGGTGTGGCATACCGCAAAACAGAGGAAACAGACTTGTGTTGGAGTGCTATGGTCGAAACGAGGGTCCTGTTCACCGGGAGGGGTGTGGCGTACAGCAAAACGGGACTCCACGGGATACTGTTCATTTCCACCGTCGACCCCCTGCAGCCTCCATGTGCTACTACTCATCCATCGTCGACATCCTCCAGCCTCCACATGTGATTGTTCATCCACGGGCTCCTGTTCATCCAGCCTCCACCGCGCGCTACTCCACCGGCTACTGTTCAACTAGTCCTCTCCACGGGCTCCAGCTCAACCACCCCTCCACGGGCTACTGTTCATCCAGCCCTCCACCATCTACTATTCACCCAGCCCTCCATGGGGTGGTCCTGTTCATCCAGCCCTCCACGGGTTCCTGTTCATCTAGCCCCAACCGGCTCGATCGATCGGGGTCCTGTTCATCCAGAGGCAACACCACGGGGTCATGTTCATCCACCCCCACCGGGAACTGTTCATCCAACCCCCCAGCAACGCTCACTGTTCATCCAGAGGCAA
>NC_041386.1:266909860-266921728 GCF_002162155.2 Triticum dicoccoides | reverse complement strand
GACCAGCTTCAGTTAGCAGCAGTAGTGAAGGAATCGCTCGATCGGGTTCAGTTATGTAACACCCACGATGCGGCTATATCTCCCACATGTCGGAGCACGACTTAGAGGCATAACCGCATAGTAGGCATGTCGCAAGAGGGGTAATCTTTACACATCCCATGTACAGAAATAGAAAGGGATAAGGAGATGGCTTACAATCGCCACTTCACACAATACATAAATATAGCATTACATCATCCAGAATACAATCAAGGTCCGACTACGGAACCAAAATAATAGAAGACCACCCCTAATGCTAGATCCCCGATCACCGCGACTGGGCTCCACTACTAATCAACTAGAAACGAAACAACACCACGAACAAGACCTTCATCAAGCTCCTTCTTGAGCTCGGTTGCGTCATATGCACGGTTATCATCGGCACCTGCAACTGGTTTTGGAAGTAATCTGTGAGTCAGGTGACTCAGCAATCTCACACCCGCGAGATCAAGACTATTTAAGCTTATGGGTAGGGAAGGGGTAGTAAGGTGGAGCTGCAGCAAGCACTAGCATATATGGTGGCTAACATACGCAAATAAGAGCGAGAAGAGAAGCAATGCAACGGTCGAGAAGCTAGAAGTGATCAAGAAGTGATCTTGAAACTACTTACGCACAAACATAAATCCAAAACCGTGTTCACTTCTCGTACTCCGCCGGAAAGAGACCATCACGGCTACACATGCGGTTGATGCATTGTAATTAAGTTAAGTGTCAAGTTCTCTACAACTGGCTATTAACAAATTCCCATCTTCCCATAACCGCAGGCACGACTTTGGAAAGTTCAAACCCTGCAGGGGTGTCCCAACTTAGCCCATCACAAGCTCTCACGGTCAACGAAGGATATTCCTTCTCCCAGGAAGACCCGATCAGACTCGGAATCTCGGTTACAAGACATTTCGACAATGGTAAAACAAGACCAGCAAGACCGCCCGATGCACCGACATCCCGATAGGAGCTGCACATATCTGGTTCTCAGGGCAACACCGGATGAGACATCCTTCGAGTAAAACCAAACCTCAAGTTTCCCCGACGTGGCCCCGCAGTCTACTCGGTTCGGACCAACACTTAGACAAGCACTGGCCCGGGGGGGCTTAAAATAAAGATGACCCTCGGGTTGGCCGACCCGAGGGAAGGGTAGGTGGTGGTGAGGCAAATGTTAAAACCAAGTTTGGGCCTTGCTGGAGGAGTTTTATTCAAACCGAACTGTCAAGGGGTTCCCATAACACCCAACCATGTAAGGAACGCAAAATCAAGGAACATAACACTGGTATGACGGAAACTAGGGCGGCAAGAGTGGAACAAAACACCAGGCATAAGGCCGAGCCTTCCACCCTTTACCAAGTATACAGATGCATTAAAGTAAATAAGATATATTGTGATATCCCAACAATAACCATGTTCCAACATGGAAGAAACTTCATCTTCACCTGCAACTAACAACGCTATAAGAGGGGTTGAGCAAAGCGGTAACATAGCCAAACAACGGTTTGCTAGGAAAGGTGATTGGAGGCTTGACATGGCAACATGGGAGGCATGATGTAGCAAGTGGTAGGTATCGTAGCATAGCAAAAAGAGCGAGCAACTAGAAAGCAAAGATAGAAGTAATTTCGAGGGTATGGTCATCTTGCCTGAGATCCCGCAAGGAGGAAGAACGAGTCCATGAAGAAGACAAATGGACGAAGTCAAACGGATCCTCACAAACGCGACGTTATCGGAACTAACCCGAAGAAGCAACACCGGAAAGGAGCAAACAACATAGTAAACTGCCATCACATAAACGTGGCATGATGCACAACCAAGTATGATGCATGTCCGGTTTAATGAAGCATGGCATGGCAAAGTGCAACAAACAACACTACAAATTAAGTGGAGCTCAATATGCAACGGAGTTGCATATTGACGAAAACACCACATGACTTATTTAGTTCTCTCCCATTTATATACTCAACAAAATTAAATGTTGGTTAGCATGGCAAGAGTTGAAGCAAAAGAAAACTACCTATCTAGGCAAGTTTAAATGAGGCCGGAACAACAAACAACAAATCCGGAAACTCCTCATGTGCAATATTAGGTTTGGTCCTATTCAGCCCTAAACCATATTTTAGAGTTTCTAAACATGCAAAGAGATGCCAACATGTTAAACTATGCATTTTTCTACCCCATTTACATATAAAGTTTATTTAAAACCGAGCTACGGTTATTAAGTTATGAATTAAAGCATTTTAACATGGCATAGGAGCAAATTTAACCAAACAGCATTTTAAACATTTTAAACATGTGAGAAATTTGGAGATTATTAAACTACACAGAATTCTAAGCATTTTACATATATAACTTATTTACATGTGATGCACGGTTTGTGAGATATGATATGCATGAAGTATGAGGGCTTTTCTGCAAAACTGCCAACTCTGGAAAATTGGACAAAATCGAAGAACGGGAAAAAAACAAAGTCGGGCTGAAACTAGCAGGCCCAGAAGTGCACAGGGATCTGGGCGGCCGCTCACCAGCGTGGCCACTGGGCCGGCGCGAGCTGGGCCTGGCCCGGTCGGTGGGGATGCAGGCTGGACTGGCGCGACGCTGGGCCTCTCAGGCAGATCGAAGCGGAGGTAGGGCGAGGTCAACGCGAGGCAAAGGGGTCCCGGCGCTGGCGGGTACTAGCGGGATCTGGGCCTGGTGCGGCTTGGGTCAATGCATGTAGGACGCGCGGCTGGCTCGTCCTCGACTCGTTCCTGCAGCAGGGACCGAGCAGGAGCTCGATGCGGACGACGGCAACAAAGAGCTTGCCGGATCCACCTGATCCAGGCGAGGCAGCGGTAGGGGAGGCCGGAAACGGGTAGGACAACGGCGGCGGCACCCAGATCCGGTGGCCAGGGGAAACCTTGAACATGGCAGGAGAGAGAGAGGTTAGAGGGAGGAGGAGAAAGAGACGGCCAGGGAAAAGAGCAGCGCGGCGGGGTACTGGCCTGGTCGGCTTGTCCGACGATGGCGCTCGCCGGCGACGAGGTAAGGAGGAGGATGTGGAGGTTCGGCCGGTGTGTGGATGCACCAGATCAAGCAGGAGGAGCTTGATGCGGCGTACAGGCGACGGTGGAGAGATCCGGGCCTGGACGGGCCCCGGATGGGCTTCACGGGCCACGGCGGCTGGTGGTGGAGGAGGCGCCAAGTGGCTGCGGGGGAGAGGGTGGCTTCGGAAATTGAGGAGTGGGGGTAGGTGGCTGGCGGCTGAGAGGTTAGGGGAGGGTCTAGGGGTAGGTTTAGACTAGGGTTTGATCTGATTTAGTAGGCGGTGGACTATATATAGGTAAAAACAATTGAGGTTGGACCCTCCGATCGTAATCGGGCGGTTGAGAAAAATATATGTTAGGAAGTCCAATTAACAAAATGGAGATGTTCTGTAGATGTTTGGGGATGTTCTGAGTCCAACGGTGAAAACTGCCTAGGTCGGGTTCGCGGAAGTTTCGGACACGCACGCGAGGGAGTTTGTGCTCTGAGCAAAGAGGGGTTTTCGGACCGTGCAAACACATCGGACGGCTCCGGGCGCGAAGACGGGTAGGCATGGGCCTAGGTGGACTGTGGAGAGAGGGTTGGTCTGAGAGAAGAGGGGAGAGATGCAGCCCGACACGGTTTCCGGAGACCGAAAATGTCCGACAAAAAGACCGGTTATACTACCGCTATAGTTAACCGTTGGGGCATCAAACGAACTCCGAACGCGATGAAACTTGGCAGGCGGCCTACCTACAACATGAAAACACCGCATGAAACCTTTCAACCCATTCCAAGAACATTTTTCGGCCACTTATAAAATAATATTTCGGAGGTGCCGCGGGCACGTGCAAGTGTGTCCGGGCTCAGAACGGACAATGGAAAGAACGAAGAGACCGGGACGGATGCAAGCTGATGCAACACACAAGCGAATGACATGGCAATGACGGCGAATAACTGGAAGACACCTGGCGCATTGGTCTCGGGGCGTCACAAGTTAACAGCCATCGATCAATCGCCCGAATTCAGTAACGCGTAGCCTGCAGTGCAATCGCTCGGGTTCAGTTAGAGCCCAACGCCTCGCTCGGGTTCAGTTAGAGCCCAGCGCCTCACACCCACGCGCGTGCGTGTACGAGAGAAACGTGCATCGCTCGGCCCCGACCACCCACCATAACCGGGAACACCCTGATATTTTCCTCGCCCTCGCTTCTATCATGGTTTTTTCCGTCATGGACGGCCCAAAGAATGTCATGCAGTTGCGTCTCTGGCCCGCCGAGGACGAAAAGCCCATTTTCTGTCATGATTTTTTGTCATAGAAGTAGGACCCCACCACATCTATGATGATACCGTGTTTTTTCACAATTGTTGTCATAGAAGTGTCATAAGTATGACAGGAAAAAAATTCGTTCGGCCCAAAATGCCACGGATGTGTCTTTTTTTTGTAGTGTTATTGTCAAAATGAGCCATAAAAGATGTAAAGAAGTCATTTTTGAGATATGGGATTGGGCTTAACTTATTTCACATTGGAGGGGTGTTATGGGTAGAAGCTCACTAAAAATTTAAGGGAAGGGGAATAGTGAAATGACTCTGTTGTCTGCCTATATTACACTCAAAATGCAACTGCTCACGCCCGCGTCACACCTGACCCTCAAGTAAAAACAAACACGCAAGCGTTCATTTCCCTGCCCGCTTGCATCTCCTCTCCCCTTTCCCTCTACCTCGATCCCCTGCCTGCAGCACTAGGGTTCCTCCAGCGAGCCGTTGCCACTGGTCCCATCTGGCCTGGTCCTCGATGATGCTCTGTCCATCTAGGCTACATGGCCGGCGGGTAGGGCCAAATCTCCCCGGCTGCTCCTCCCTCTGGCACCGCCCCTCATTCTCATGGTCTCCAGCAGCTTCTCCACTATGGTCCGTCCAACGCACTACTCTGGCGGGCGCCGCACAACTATGGCTGATGCCACACTGTGGCAGAAGGCACCTTATTCCCCCTCCCCTCCTCCCAGGCCATGGCCTTGAGGTGCTATTGAAGGATGAGCTCATCCAACAAGGTGAGGATCTCTTCTGATTTTTTTTGCCAAATTTTCATTCTGATCCACTATACGATGAATTGCTATGAGCTACTTTTACTGCTGCTATATTGTGCATTGTTATGAGCTGCTCCTGCTGCTGCTATATGATGAATTGCTATGAGCTGCTACTGCTATATGATGAATTGCTATGAGCTACTGCTGCTGCTATATGATGAGTTGCTATAAGCTGCTCCTGTTGCTGCTATATGATGAATTGCTACGAGCTTCTCCTGCTGCTGCTATATGATGAATTGCTATGAGCTGCTCCTGCTGCTGCTATATGATGAATTTCTATGAGCTGCTGCTGGTATATGATGAATTGCACATTGCTTCTGTTGTATGATGAGTTGCTATCAGCTGCTGTTGCTATATGATGCTTTTAGGTGGTGCTGCTATATGATAATAATAACCAGCCACTTGGACCATCAAATTTCAATAAATAATTGGTCTTCATTTAAATGTGGGTCATGCGTTCTTCGTTTAAATTAGGCAATGGGATCTCTATGGACGACATTGACCAAAGTAGATTGTGCAAAGTAGATGGTATCTTTGTATTTGCATTTTGAACAAATAGTGATGGTCTGTTTTCCTATCATTTTAGTTATAGCACTGGGTTCAATTTGTGATGTTTGCAAGTCAAATTAATTTTCATACGGGTAGCAAAATGACAAAATATAATGCAATCTAGACTTTTCACTGATCATACCAAAGATAAGCTGAAAAGGAAGGCAATGAAAAGAACTGGTTGGCTTATTACCTGGAGCTTATATTCACAGGTGCTTATTTTCTTAGGATAACTCGTAATAACTGTCCCTAAGAAACTTGTCCAATATAACTAACATACAAATAACATGTCATGATGATTGCAATGGAGGAGTGACCTACCATAGCACACTATATAGGCTCACCATTACCTCTCCTTTTTTGTGATGTTCCATGAAATTTCCACATACATCTTGTACTTTTTCACTGTGTCACCCTATCTGCAAGTTGACACGGCTAATTTCAGACATCTCTACATGATAATGCATTGCATATCCCCTGCACATATTTAAACCACCAATTAACGATTGTTTGCGTAGCATAAACTAGCCATTACTCTGTGTGCTAGACTAGCAGGCACTCTAAGGGAGCCTAATGTAGTGCACTGGAATTCCTACATGCCACATACAATTTTGTGTGATGTACTACCTCTATTCCTAAATATATGTCTTTGTAGAGACTCCAATATGGACCACATACAGATGTATATAGATGCATTTTCGAGTGTAGATTCACTCATTTTGCTCCGTATGTAGCCTATAGTGGAATCTCTAGAAAGACTTATATTTAGGAATGGAAGTACGAGGCAGTATCATGTATGACATCTACATATCTAATTTAGCAGCCAGTAGTAGAAATCATTGTCTACACAAAGGGGTTACTGGTCAAAAATCCTAGCAGAGCACGCTGGCAGGCACACAGCAATACAAGAGAGAGAGAGACGCACTTACAAGATCATAGCAATGCCTTAGTCCAGGATCTTGGTTGGCCAAGCTGTTAGATCTAGAAGAAACATCATCCTTGTAGTTTTTGCCAGCTGCATAACAGGTAACAGCGACCTGTTAGTATATTTGAAGTACATCGGGTAGGTGATGCTGGACGGGTTTAGAGGTGACAAGTACCTAGGCCGTGGCGGGTGCTTGGCATCTTGCCAAACGGTGGGAATCAGGTTAGAAACGTCAAGGTTGATGATGCTATGCTAGCTGTCAGGGTCCGGTAATGAGATCTAGAACCGTCGAGTAGGGTGTTTGTCGAGCGGCTCTGGTAGGGTGGACTACGGTGTAGGCGAAGTGGATCTGTGGCCGTGGACGAGGGCGTCGGTGAAGCTGCTCCGGTGGTTGGGTTAAGGATGGTGTCGACGATGCAGATCTGTGGTTGTGCATGGGGCGTCAGAAGCTGCTCCGGTAGGTTGGATGAGGGTGCGACGAAGCGGATCTGAGGCCGTGGACTTGTGAGTTGGCAAAGCGGCCCCAGTAGGGTTGAGAACGGTATAGGCGAAGCTACTCCGGTAGGGTTGACGATGGTGTCGGCGAAGCGGCTCCGGTAGGGTTGAGGAAGGTGTCGGCAAAGAGGATCAAAGGCCGTCGACGGGGCTGTCGGTGGGGCGGCTCCGGGAGGTGTGGACGAAGCATCTCCGGTGGGGAGTACGAATGAGCCACTATAGATGCCATGCGGTTGACAAGAGTACCGGCGAAGCAGATCCGGCGCCATGGAGAAGGCCGTCACTGAATGGGTTGCGGTACAGTGGTGGATGAGAAGTCTACTTGTTTCTAGTGCAGGTGGGAGGGGTAGATGCGGCTGCAGAAGCAGATCCCGCAAGGTGGATGCCGCTGGTAGTGAATGGGCTCTGGTACACCGGTGGATAAACAGTCTAGGGTTTCGAGAGGGGAGGGGTAGAAAGGTCGATGGAGTACGGAAGGCGTGATGTAAGATGCTCTGGTGATGTGGAGTTAGTCATTTTTGTGGGAGGGGAGAGGAAATGGGGGTGTTGTGTGGTGGGGGAACCGGAAGTTACCAAATCAGCCCCGACCTATTATGTAGATGAGGGCGGCGGAGGCGGCGCTCGCCAGGGAGGACGGCAGCACCGACGGCATGGAGGATGAGGCCGACGCGGCCGCGGAGGAGAGGGAGCTCACCAAGTGGGCGGAGTCTACCGGGGAGGCCAGCGGCACCGGCGATGAGGCTCCCCTTGTTGAAGACGCGGGCGACGAGTCGTCCGAAGAGGAGGTCGTGGTGAACGACCCCCCAGCCGCAGGGAGGCAGCGCGTCCTGCGGCGGGCTACCTCTGGCGAGTCGGTCCGGCCCGGCAGGACCACTCAACGGCAGCCGGCCCAGGGGCAACCCGTGCGCAAGACGAGGGTGATGAAGGTCGCGGTAGCGAAGAAGGTGGTGAAGGATGCAGTGGCGAAAAGGACATCAACTGCTTCTTCCTCTTCCAAGCGGCACCGGACCCTGTCCCCTTCTCCTCCTCCTTCGGACAGCACCTTGGAGGCCGAGTTCGACCTCGGGTCCTTTAGCCTAGCAAGGAAGAGGAAGCTAGCGGAGGAGGAGGTGGAGAACGAGTAAGTATTCTGCCCCCCATCATCTCCTGACCTTACGTCTGTGTTATCTTCCTTTGATTTGGTGTCATCTTCACAGGGACACGGAGACGCTGGCACAGAGGGTGGCGAAGAGGGCCAAGGCCTCAGCGGGCGACAAGCCCCCTGCAGGTACTTCGCATACGCTGCTATTGGAGGAGACTAGCCCAGACAGCAGCCCCCGAAGTAGCCCCCGCTTCAGCCCCCAGCGTGAGTCCGCCACTCACTCCTTCAATGATGAGCCTTGGGGTGTGAATCTTTGATGCTGACCTTGCTGGGTTTGCAGGAGAAGAATGGCAGCATGAGGAGCCGCCGAGGGCCACCCCCAACATGTCGTGTAACGCCCCGAGACCGTTGCGCCATGTGTCTTCCAGTTATTTGATGTTGTTGCCTTGTCATTCGCTTGCGTGTTGCATCTTGCCATGTCATCATCCACATTGCATCTGCATGTTTTCAAAACTTGCATCCGTTCAGGTTCCCCAGTTCTCTCTGTTGTCCGTTCTGAGCCCAGACACACTTGCACGCCCCCGCGGCACGTTCGAAATATTATTTTATAAGTGGTCGGAAAATTTTCTCGGAATGGGTTGAAAGTTGGCATGTGGTGTTGTTATGTTCTTAGTAGGCCGCTTGCCAAGTTTCATCGCATTCGGAGTCTGTTTGACGCCCCAACGGATAACTATAGCGACAATATAGTCGGTCAAACCGTCGGACGTTTTCGGTCTCCGAAAACTGTTGTCGGGCTTTCGCTCTTTTTCCCTCACTAGACCGTCTACACAGTCCAGTACCTACCATCAGGCCCAACCTAACCTCTCTCGTCAGCCCGCGGCCCTCCTCGCGCGCACGTCCGAAAGTTGTCCCGGACCCGACCCGGGCAGTCATCATCGTTGGGTCCGGATCATCCCCAAACATCTATAAAATATCTCTGTTTTCTTATTTGGACTCCTCTAACCTTTTATTCTCGATCGTCCGATTACGATCGGAGGGACACGTTAGCCCCTAACCTAATCCACCAGCGTATATAATGGGGAAACCCTAAAAACTAGGAGAGATGTCCCATCCTTCCTCCTTGCCGCCGCCACACTCAAATCACACATCGGGATCCTCCCCGATCCCCTTCTCCTCGGTCTCCTCCTCCATCCAAATCGAACCAACCAAGCCACGCCGCTCTAATCCCACAGGAGCCCGAGCTCCCCTCATCCCCGAGCTCCACTCGAACCCCCTCCTGCTCTGCTTTGTCCCGATCACCGAGCCCAACAGAAGAGGGGATCCTCCATGTCGTGCTCCTCACCAAGCCCAGCCTTGTCGCCGGAAACAAGCGTCGTTCCACCTCAACTTGCGGCCTCCACTGCTTCTCCTCGAGCCCGCAGGCACCAGCTTCCCCACGCCACCGGAGCGCAGCTGCCCTTCCGCCACCATCGAGTGCCGGCCGTGCCCGAATCCCCGCGTTCCCGCCAACCTCTGCATCGTCGAGCAGCAAGCCTAGCCCTTGCTTCCTTCTCCTTCTTTACTCTCTCTCTCTCTCTCTCTCTGCCCAAGGAGATCGAGCGAACACCCGAGCGTGCTCGTCCCTGAGCCCCGTGCGCCAGCCTCGACCTCCTCCTCGTTAGAGTCCCGCACAAGCCGCCGCTGCGGGTCGTCCTCCACTTCTTCCCCACCTCCGGTCGCTTAGTGCCGGCGAGCCCAGTCGCCGGTGAAGCACCACAGAAGCTCGTCCCACACGCCGCGCCTCACTGCATCACCGCTCGCACCGCCCCATCCCTGTCGCCTCCTCCTTCCTTGGTTCCGAGCAGGAGGGCACCCCCGCCGGCCAGCCAAGCCACTGGAACTCCCTCCGTCGCCGAAGAAATGCCAGCAGGACCAGCCCCGTCGCCCCTCTCCTTCCTTCCTCCACTTCTTCTCTCTCGCTCCCTCTGAAGGTGTCGCGACGCTGCCGTTCTACAAGAGCCTGCCAGCCATGGAGCTCCTGGAGGTTCCCGCCGCCTCCGCCTCGTTCCAGGGAGGGACGCCCTCGCGCCCGCTCTGACGCGCCATCGCCTAGATCTGCCGCCCTCCGCCAAGCTCCTGCCGCCGCCGCTTCCTTGCAAGTCCAGCCGCGCGCCCAGCTCCCTTGCTTCAAGCAAAGTCAAATCCTGCTTCCCCTGTGCGCGCTCCCTTCGTTTCGTTCAGATCGAGCAGGGTGCAGGGTCGCCCGCATTGACTCCGTCCTCGACCGCGCTGGCCAGCTGTGTGGGCTGCCAGGTGCGCCAGGCCGCCCGAGCACAATGTGAGGAGCTTTCCCAACCCAGTTCAGTTCTATTTCGGCCCATTTGTTTTTTCTTTGTCCAGCGAATTTTGCAATTTATCCAGTGCATGCATATTTACAGCAAATGCCATTTTCTTGCATTGCTCATAATTAAATAACCATACATCGTAATTGAACAAACCTTATATGAAAAATGTTTAGAATCTTGTCTAGTTTCATTATATCCAACTTTCATGAATGTTTAAAATGGTCAAATTGTTGTTTGTTTAAATTTGTTCAAATGTCATGTTAAAATGCTTTAATTCATAACTAAATAACCGTAGCTCCAAACTTAATAATCTTTATATGTAAATGGGGTAGAAAAATGCCTAGTTTAACATGGTGGCTTTACTTTGCATGCTTAACAACTCTAAAATATGGTTTAGGGCAGAACAGTACCAAACCTAAAATATGCACATGAGGAGTTTCCGGACTTGTTGTTTGTTGTTCCGACCTCATTTAAACTTGCCTAGATAGGTAGTTTTCATTTGCTCCACCCCTTGCCATGTTTAACAACATTTAATATTGATGGGTACCTAAACGAGAGAGAACTAAATAAGTCACATGGTGTTTCGTCAATATGCAACGGAGTTGCATATTGAGCTCCACTTAATTTGTAGGATTGTTTGTGCATTTTGCCATGCCATTCCTCATTAAACCGGACATGCATCATACTTGGTTGTGCATCATGCCATGATTATGTGATGGTTGTTTACCATGTTGTTTACTTCTTTTCGGTGTTGCTTCTTCGGGTTGGTTCCGATAACGTCGCGTTTGTGAGGATTCGTTCGACTACGTCCGTTTGTCTTCTTCATGGACTCATTCTTCTGCCTTGCGAGATCTCAGGCAAGATGACCATACCCTCGAAATCACTTCTATCTTTGCTTGCTAGTTGCTCGCTCTATTGCTATGTCACGCTACCTACCACTTGCTATATCATGCCTCCCATATTGCCATGTCAAGCCTCTAACCCACCTTTTCTAGCAAACCGTTGTTTGGCTATGTTACCGCTTTGCTCAGCCCCTCTTATAGCATTGCTAGTTGTAGGTGAAGTTGAAGTTTGTTCCATGGTGGAACATGGATATTGTTGGGATATCATTATTATATCTTATTTACTTTAATGCACCTATATACTTGGTAAAGGGTGGAAGGCTTGGCCTTATGCCTAGTGTTTTGTTCCACTCTTGCCGCCCTAGTTTCCGTCATACCAGTGTTATGTTCCTTGATTTTTGCACTCCTTACGCTGTTGGGTGTTATGGGAACCCCTTGACAGTTCGCTTTGAATAATACTCCTCCAGCAAGGCCCAACATTGGTTTTACATTTGCCTAACAACCTATAACCTTCCCTTGGGTTTTTGCGATCCCGAGGGTCATC
>NC_041386.1:266896407-266909641 GCF_002162155.2 Triticum dicoccoides | reverse complement strand
CCGGGGCCAGTGCTTCTCTAAGTGTTGGTCCGAACTAGAGCCCCTTGCAGCGCCACCTCGGGGAAACTTGAGGGCTGGTTTTAGTTGTACGGATTGCTCATCCGGTGTTGCCCTGAGAACGAGATATGTGCATCTCCTATCGGGATGTCGGCACATCGGGCGGCTTTGCTGGTCTTGTTTTACCATTGTCGAAATGTCTTGTAACCGGCATTCCGAGTCTGATCGGGTCTTCCTGGGAGAAGGAATATCCTTCGTTGACCGTGAGAGCTTGTGATGGGCTAAGTTGGGACACCCCTGCAGGGTTTGAACTTTCGAAAGTCGTGCCCGCGGTTATGTGGCAGATGGGAATTTGTTAATGTCCGATTGTAGAGAACTTGACACTTGACTTAATTAAAATGAATCAATCGCGTGTGTAGCTGTGATGGTCTCTTCCCAGTGGAGTCCGGGAAGTGAACACGGTTCTTGTGTTATGCGTGAACATAAGTAGTTTCAGGGTCACTTCTTGATCATTTCTAGCTTCACGACTGTCGTGTTGCTTCTCTTCTTGCTCTTATTTGCGTAAGTTAGCCAACATATATGCTTCGTTCTTGTTGCAGCTCCACCTCATTACCCTTTCCTACCCATAAGCTTAAATAGTCTTGATCTCACGGGTGTGAGATTGCTGAGTCCCCGTGACTCACAGATACTTCCAAACAGATGCAGGTGTCGATGATGCCAGTGCAGGGGACGCTACCGAACTCAAGTGTGAGTTCGATGAGGATTCGGGCCATTACTATGTTTCTTTTTCGGATGATCACTAGAGGAGCCCAATTGGGACGATCGGGGATCTAGCATTTGGGGTTGTCTTTCTTTATTTTGGTTCCATAGTCGGACCTTGTTTGTATTCTGGATGATGTATGGATTATTTATGTATTGTGTGAGTGGCAATTGTAAGCCAACTCTTTATCCCTTTCTTATTCAGTACATGGGATGTGTAAAGATTACCCCTCTTGCGACATGCCTACCATGCGGCTATGCCTCTAAGTCATGCCCCGACACGTGGGAGATATAGCCGCATTGTGGGTGTTACACGCCGCCCCCTCGACTACACCGCCCAGAGGGGCATCCCCGGCAAGGGCATCGACCACAGAGCTCACACATATGGAGGAGGAGGGAGCAAGCTTGGGTGTCGGTGGCTCTGCCCCGGCAATGAACGTTGGCGGGGAAGGCGCCACATCTTCCCAGCCTGGTGTGGGTAAGTTGTTCGCTTCTCTTCCCTGTTCTTTCTTCTTCTTTTTGAATCTTGATCTTGGCTCCGTCTCATTCCCCTTCTTGGTATCCAGGCCCTTCCTCGGCAGTCCGGGAGGATATCGACACCGTCATCGAGGAGGTCGCCAAGGACACTGAGGACGAGGCCAACAAGATTGCCGCCGAGGAGGCCGCCAAGACCGCTGCTGAAGAGACCGCCAAGGGGCCTGCCGAGGAGACTGGCAAGGGGCCTACCGGGGAGGGGTTGGTCAACGATCAACCTTCCTCCTCGGCTGCCTCTGGCTCGGGCAAATATTTGAAGGTGAGCGACGACCTGTTCGTCCACCTCCCAGGAACGGCGAGCACCAGGGTGCCAACTGAGGGGGAGGTATTCAATGATGAGGCACTCGCCACCGCTGGGCTTGAGATTGTCGACGAACCGAGCGCCGGTGGCGGCGGTTCCCAAGAGGAGCAGCTCCTTCGAGCCATGAGCGCCAACTTCTAGAAGCTCCAGGCGCTTCACCGTGCCTGCCTGGATAAGGCGAAATCCAGGATGGCGGTGGTGGACAAAGCGGAGGTGGACCTCGAGGAGCACGTCGCTGAGACGCAGGCCTGGTTCCGCCAGGCCCATGATGAACTGAAAGTTGCTCATCCTGAAGCAGGCTGATGTCGAGAAAGCCCAGGAGGCGGCGAAGGAACAGGCCGCCAAGGACGAGGCCGCCGGGCACTAGCACCAGGCCGAGCTGAACCCCCAGGAGGAGGACCTTGCCGCTCATGAGGAGGTGCTTGCTGCCACACTCCGCGGCAAGGATGAGGAGGTCGATAAGCTCGTCATGTAGCAGACCCAGGAGCTGGAGCAGAGGCACAAGGAGGCACTCAATGCTCAAGCCCTGGTTCATGCCGGCAAGGTGGCGAAGCTAGAGGTGGAGCGGGATGGGCTGAAGGAATAGGTCCTGAAGCTGACGGAGGAGAAGGATGCGGCCAACGGCACTTTGGCGGAGGCGCATGTCATAGTCCTTGGCGAGGTCGAGCTGCTCTCCAAGGCCAACGACGCCATCAATGACCTGAATCTGAAGCTGGAGGGCCTTGAGGGGACGCTTTTGGAGGTCAGGGCCGGGGAAGAGACCCTGACCAAGGGCCTGGAGGAGGAGAGGCAGCTGAGGAGGAATGATGCCGCCGAACAGAAGGAGTACGCAGAGAGCATACACTGTTGGGTCAGCCGCCTCGCCGACGTCGCCGGCAGGATCACCACGAAGTTGGCTGCCATGGGGATGCCGAATGTGAGGTACCTCCTAGAGCCGAACATGAGTCCCAACGCCAGACTGACCATGTTCTTCGAGGGCGTTCTTGGAGCCCTGGAGCAGCTCCGCTCCAACCGGGCAACTTATCTGGCGAACGAGTCCCGGAGGCTCTGCCGGGGCACCCTGACCAAGGTGCTCACCAAGGTGGCATTTTGTAACCCCACCGTCAACTTTGCCGACACGTTGGAGAGCTTGCCGGAGGAGGCGGACCTCGCAGTGCTCAAGGAGCGTATCAAGCCCATCATCTGTCACACCCTAGCTAGTTCATGCATTAGAGTGTTGCATCATGTTTATTCTTTCATCAGAAACCTGAAATGGGGATGACAGAACCCCTGACAAAAGTGATGCACATTTTCCTAGGTCATCCTAGGGTCTTTGAATTAAATCATAGATATTTGAATTTGGGCATTTAAAATTATATAAAATATTCAGATGCCCAAATATCTCCAAACTAAAATGTTTCATGTTGGAAATAATCCAACTATGGACCAGGAGTAGTTTGGTGATTTTAGGAGTTGCCTAAGTATTTTTAATAAATCAACAAAGTTGCAGAAGTATTAAAAACAGAAAACAGGAAAAAAATAGAAAAACTTACCTGGCGCCCAGCACCCGGCCCACCTGCCGGCCCAGCCCAGCGCCGCTCCAGCGAGCTGCTTGCCGGCCAGGCAGGTGCCCGACGGCGACCCCAGCGCGTGCCACGCACCTGCTCGCCGCCTCGCTGCTCCCCTCGCCCGGTGACGTCGTGGATCGCTCCCCCTCTCTTCCCCGAACCCCCCAGACACCCCCTCTCCTCTCCAGCTCATCCCCCTCGCGCCCCCCAGCCATGGCCGACGCTACCGCCGCCGTGCCTACGTCGTAGCCGCACTCCCCGCCGCCCGTGCGTCCTCTCGTCGTGTCCAGGAGCTCCACCGCTGTCCACTTCATCGAGCAAGCCGAGCCCCGAGCGCTCGCAACGCCCGAGTCCAGCGCAACGACCTCGCCCGAACCGCCGTCGCCGGAGATCCCCTTCAACACCGTCGCCGCCTCAGCTCGTCCCCGACCCCGCCGGTGGCCTCTACGGGTGCGCTGTGAGCCTAGCTACCCCTCCTACCCTCCCTCTCTCGTTCCCGAGCCGTGTAGCGACCTCCCGGAGCTCAACCGCACCCACCACCGTGGAGCTCGTCGCCGACGTGCTCCCGGTCACCCTCCGACCACTCCACGGTGTCCATCATGCTCACCGCGTCACGTAGCACCTAACTAGCTACTCCCCGCACCTCACCGACCCCCCTAGCGACAAGTTCGACTTCGGCCGAACTCCGGTGGCCGCCAAAGTCATCGCTGGCGCCAACTCCGGCCACCCCGACCCCAACGGACTCCACCAAGAGCTGCGGCTTGACCTCAGCTCCTCTCCGGTGGCCTCCGCAGCTCGTTTGGTTGCCGGAACGGCAAAAATCACTTCCGCCGCCGCGTCGGGCTCGCCGGCGGCTAAACGCCGGTGCAGCCGACCCGGGTTTGACCACGGGTGGGCCCTGGTTGACTCTCCTGAGTCAATGACAGGTGGGGCCCAGCCCTGTTAATTAAACAGGTTTAGTTTTAATTAAACTTTAACTACTCTAATCACACTGACACGCGGGACCCACTGTCAGGTTTGACCGGACCGTGTCCCGTTGACCTGCTGATGTCACACTGACGTCAGGCTGACGCAATAAATTAATTTCTGGATTTAATCTAATATAGGAAATTCCAGAATATAGTTTAAACTTCAAAAATTCATAACTTTTATTCTGTAACTCCAAATCAGACAAGTTATATATGAAAAATGATCAGAAAAATCCAATCTATCCATCTGTACTATTTTCATGCATGATTAAACAAGTTAACTTGATGTTTAATGCAGAACAAGGTAAAACACTTTAAAGGGCCATGTATGAGTTTGAAATTTGAATCTTTGGTTCAAATTGGTTCAAACCCCTCTAGTCTTAGTTGCATTAGCCCAACACACTCATATTGCCATGTTTCATGCATGCATCATATTGTTGCACATTGTTTGGTGATGGTTGTGTATCGGTGTTCTTTGCGGCAGGTTCTGCCTCCGAGGAGTACCGTGATTACCCTAACGAAGAACCGTATCAGTGCATCGAACCATCAGGCAAGCAACCAACCATTTGATCATATCGATACAATCCCATGTTCTCGCTCCTGCTCTCTTTTACTGCATTAAGACAACGCGTTTCAAACTGTTGTGTGCTACGGTAGTTGAACCCATTTCCTCTGCATGACCTGTCATTGCCACAGTAACTAGATGAAACCCACTAGCATGTGTAGGAGTTGATTGAGCCATATGTATGTGTTGTTCCTACCTTGCTATGCCTGCTATGCTTAGAGTCGTGTCAGGTCTGGTTCATCTAGGTGATGGGCTAGAGTGAAATGATTATGTCGGTAATGAGAGTGGTGTGGTGAACACGATTTGGTAAAGGTATCGATGAGAGGCCATGTAGGAGTACATGGTGGGTTGTTTCATTGAAGCCGACCTTAAGCACTGAGATCTGTATGTGTGATTGAAGATACAGCTACTACCATGCATTGTGCCCTGAAATATGACCCTGCTCGACTTCTTATTCACCCTAGCTCTCTGTCCAGGAGTTGCAAGTAGTTTCTGGTGTTTGTAGTCTACTGGAGGCCGTGGACAGCGCTGACCGTAGGGGTGGGCTGTGATGCGGTAGGTACGTGGCCGGGTGTACCGAATACCTGTTAGGTATCTCGGGAACCCTGTTCACATCGTTCGGGGCCGTATGGGAAACCTCGGCCGGACTCCCTGCGGATGGAACCTGGATAGGCGATAAACCTGGACTAGAGGCTTAAGTGTTTAGGTAGGTCGTGGTCTACACCCATGTCGGCTTTCGCTTGAAGTCTGCCGAGCACATGTCGTGTGCAGACGCTAAGTGGTGGAAACATGTATGAAGAAGTACACCCCTGCAGGGTTATCATGATCTATTCGAATAGCCGCGTCCGCGGTAAAGGACTACTTGGTTGCCTATACAGTTCATAGACAAGTAAATGGAAACTACTAAAAGCCTCAAGATAAGTGTGAGTGCCGAGGATGGTCCTGCCGTAGGAAGACGGAGGTGGATCCTCGGTAGTGTATTGAAGTGGTGAGTAGTGGACTCGTGTACGCAAAACCATTTCAAGTTGGAGTCTCGTAGGATAGCCTAGCCAAGAGTCAAAGCTGGCTTGCTGCAATAACTCCACCAACCCTTCTTGATAATGTGCATGTATGTAGGATCTGATGTAAGTCTTGCTGAGTACCTTTGTACTCATGTTGCTATAATTTACATTTTTTACAGAAGACGCTGCAACCCCTTCTGATGGGTTCTTCGTAGACGTTGACATCAATGAGTAGGCTAAGGCCCAGGTGGTGATCCTGAGCTTGTGAAGGACCACGTAGTATAGCTAGGCTTTCCAAGCCTCTTTTATTTTACTAGTTGTCTGTACCCAGACAAGCTACTTCCGCTGCTGGTTTGTATGACTGTATGACTTGAATGCTGGGTCATGTGACCCGTACCTATGTGTATGTTATGTATGGCTCTCTGAGCCTTAAATAAAGTACTTGTGTCGTAGAGTCATGTTGTGATGCCATGTTGTATTTGCACATATCGAGCATATTGTGTGTATGTTATTGAAATGCTTGGTATGTGTGGGATCTGACTATCTAGTTGTTTATCTTTAGTAGCCTCTCTTACCGGGAAATGTCTCCTAGTGTTACCGCTGAGCCATGGTAGCTTGCTACTGCTCTGGAACACTTAGGCTGGCCAGCATGTGTCCTTCTTCGTTCCTGTGTCTGTCCCTTCGGGGAAATGTCACGCATTGAGTACCGGAGTCCTGTTAGCCCGCTACAGCCCGGTTTACCGGAGTCCTGCTAGCCCAGTGCTACAGCCCGGACCCACTTGCTGATGACCGACACGTTCGAAGCTGGGTCATGGATGCCTGTCCCTGTAAGTCTGTGCCACTTTGGGTTTACGACTAGTCATGTCAGCCCGGGCTCTTTATCATATGGATGCTAGCGACACTATCATATATGTGAGCCAAAAGGCGCAAACAGTCCCGGGCAAAGGTAAGGCGACACCCGTGGGGATACCGTGCGTGAGGCCGCAAAGTGATATGAGGTGTTACCGGCTAGATCGATGTGACATCGAGTCGGGGTCCTGACAGCGTTGGCATCAGAGCCGGACTGCCTGTAGGTTCTCCAAGCCAAACTGGTCGATGTTGAGTCTAGAAATTCTTTAGTTATATGTAGGGGAATTGTTTGTGGGTTGGAACGTAAGGCTCTTTTTACTCCTTTATCTTATGACATTCTGATCTGAGTCAGTCCATTCTTCCACCGGGGGTTAAGGAATTAGGATCTATTCTCTCTATCAGGATCACGTGTTACTAATCAGTAGTACCTTATAGGTATGATGGATACAAGCCTAGTTCAGTTCTTCTACTACATTATGTTGTTAGGATGGTCTCAGAACTTTGATATGATGATGTTGAGTGTGTATGAAATCCTTTGTCAAATGTCTCAAAATCCTTCTTGAGCATTTACAGCTGTTATGCTGCCGAAATTTTGCTAGAAATTCTAATGCCTTTGCATTATGATTGTGCTTTCAGATGGCCACTCGCGACCTCAATCAAGTGGTTCGCCTGACTCGATGCCTAGATGTACCCGGCCATACTGCCAAGTTGGTCAGGGTAATGACTGAGGCTGGATACCGCTGGTATCCTGAGTACACGGTCGAAGAGCAATTTCGGGACTTCAATCAAAGCCAGTATCTCTGCACTGTCAGGATATTTCCATCTTATCCTGGATCCACCGAGCCCCTTCACTGCTCCTATGGACTCGGGGTTACTATTGAGATGGCTGTGCAGGACGCCGCCTACTCTATGATGACCATCATGCGAGTCAGATCTGGACTATTTCGGGACTCTGATTTCCGGTATATGCCAGGATCACTTCCGGGAGCACAAGGTTATCTCCAGGCTATCTATGCTGACCCCACCCAGGAGGATTCACGGACTCGCACCACTGCTGAGATGCTCGAGGATAAGGACCGTGAAAATCGGGCCTTGAGGTTAGAGCTCTTTAATACCCGTGCTGACCATTGGGCCACGTTGACTCGGTTTGCACCGGCGGTGCAAGCTGGATATTCGGATATGCGCGATCTCTATCCTGTGAGATCTGCTCTGCCAGACGTGATGGGTTGGCGTGATGTAGGAGGCATCACCCCACCTCGCGGTCCCCGCAGGCCACCGTCTGTTGGTCCAAGACCTCATCCTAGCCCCTATGGTCCACAAGCTCCGCGAGATCGTCTGTTTCCGGATGATCATGTTGAGCTTCCAGGCTATGGAGGTGACTTCTACGAGGACTACTACGGATCGGTCTGAGTTAGTGGTAGTATCACTAGTTCGCACTAGCTGTGTCGTCTATCGTCCCGCGTGACTCGTGGGATATGACCTAGTTTGTACTCTTTCCGGAGGTATAGAAAAATAATGTATAGGAGCTTGGAATGCCTCCGATGAGATGTAATCCTCTTTTCACCGTAATAGTACTTTGTTTGGTCTTGTACTAAACCCTGTATGGTGTGTATGACGATGGAATAAAAGAAGCAGTTTCTGTATCTACCATGTCATACGGATGATCATCTTGCATTCCGAGTTATTCCTTACATTTTGTATCCTATGTTGGAATTTTATCATCCTGACTAAATCATTGTCTTGTTTACCTAGGATGGTCAACACGCGCACTAACCCTGCTCCTCAAGAGCAGGCCGAAGGCAGTGAAGTCAGGGATGCAAATCTGCCTCATCCTCCTTCCCTAGCCGAGGTTATGATGGAAGCTGAGAGAAACAAGCGGGAGACCAACCGTTTGTTGGAGCGTATTGAACAGAACACAGCACACCATCAGAGGACTAACGTGGTGTCACTCAGTGATTTTATCAAATTACATCCACCCACGTTCCACCACTCCATCGAGCCTCTCGACGCTGATGACTGGCTTCGCAGTATCTCTCACAAGCTGCGTTCCGCGCTAGTAGCTGAGGCTGACAAGGTCACCTTTGCTGCATATCATCTTGAAGGCCCCGCCAGTCTATGGTGGGAGAATTATGGAGCTATGCGCCCAGCGGGCCATGTCACTACTTGGGCTGAATTCAGTGAGGCTTTCCGTGAACATCACATTCCGGAGGGTCTCATGGACCGTAAACGTGAGGAATTTTGCAATTTCACCCAAGGCCGACTCTCTGTGGATGCTTACAGCAGAGAGTTTGGTAACCTCGCACGATATGCAACTGAGGAAGTTTCTACTGATGCCAAGAAGCAAGCAAGGTTCCGTAAGGGACTTAGTCCTGAGCTTCGCCGCGACCTCCGTCTGCATGAGTGCACATCTTTTCAGAAGCTTGTTAACAAGGCCATCAGTGCTGAAACTGGTCAGACTGATTATGACGCAACACGCAAGCATGGCCGTGACATGGGTTCCTCATCCGGTGCTGGTCCTCAGAAGCGCCGCGTGTGGGTGCCCAACACCGCCCTGCCACCCAGGTTCACACCGAGGCCATCTTTCCAGGCGCCTCGCCCCGTTCAACAGTCTGCACCAGCCAAGCCCTATGGGGGTCCAACCAACAATGCTCCTCCACATACCAGTTCCGTGACTTGTTTCAAGTGTGGGGAATCTGGTCACTATATGCGTGAGTGTCCCCAGACCAACCCCAACCAATCTGCTAAAGCTGTTGGCCGTGGCAAGCCGATAGGGAAAGTGTTCCACGCCAAGCCGGCCACCGCTACACGTGGCCATGTCAACTGTATCTCTGCCGAAGAAGCTCAAGAGGATCCCAACGTCGTTCTCGGTACGCTCCTTGTTAATTGCCACCCGGCATCTGTTCTTTTCGATACAGGAGCCTCTCATTCATTTATATCCGAGAACTATGCTCGTTTGCATAACACCGCATTCTGTAACATGCCATCCACTATGGAAATTTCTACTCCCGGTTCTAGATGGCAGACCTCCAGGGTAAGTTATGGAAATGAAATCCAAGTCGACAGACTTGTTTTCCTTGCATCTTTGATAGCTCTCAAATTTTCAGATATTAATATCATTTTGGGTATGGACTGGATGTCAGCTCATCATGCCAAAATTGATTGCTTCTCTAGGACTGTTCAACTCACCCATCCTTCGGGGAAGATAGTCAATGTCTTGACCCGATTAGCCAAGCGACAATTATATTCTCTTAACGCCAGCCCTTTGCCAGACCTTGAGGACGTTCCGGTAGTCCGTGACTTCCCGGATGTCTTCCCAGAGGAATTGCCAGGTGTTCCACCTGACAGGGATGTTGAGTTCGTAATAGACCTCATTCCAGGAACCGTCCCGATTGCTAGAAGACCCTATAAGATGGCACCACTAGAACTAGCCGAGCTTAAGAAACAACTCGATGAGTCCTTGAAAAAGGGTTTCATCCGACCTAGTTCATCTCCGTGGGCTTGCCCCGTCCTCTTCGTCAAGAAGAAGGATGGTACGGACCGGATGGTTGTAGATTATCGACCTGTCAATTTGGTCACAATCAAGAACAAATATCCGCTCCCCAGGATCAACGACCTGTATGATCAGCTCGTTGGATCCTCAGTCTTCTCCAAAATGGATTTGAGGTTGGGCTACCATCAAATCAAAATCAGAAACGAGTACATTCCTAAAACGGCCTTTGTTACTCGTTATGGCCAATACGAGTACACCGTCATGTCCTTCGATTTAACCAACGCTCCAGCCACCTTTTCTCGGTTAATGAACTCAATCTTCATGGAGTATTTGGATAAATTCGTCGTGGTTTACCTCGATGATATACTCATCTACTCCAAGAGCGAGGAAGAACATGCCGAACATCTAAGGCTAGTGTTGAAGAAACTTCGAGAGCATCGCCTTTATGCCAAATTTTCTAAATGTGAATTCTGGTTATCAGAAGTGACCTATCTGGGTCATGTAATATCTGGTAAAGGTATTGCTGTTAACCCTGAGCGAGTTCAAGCCGTCCTTAATTGGACTCCACCTGAATCGGTCAAGCAAGTTCGGAGTTTTCTGGGCTTAGCGAGCTATTGCCGTCGCTTTGTCGAGAACTTCTCCAAAGTTCCTAAACCTCTAACCGAACTCCTCAAGAAAGATAAAAAGTTCGAATGGACTCCACAATGTGAGCACAGCTTTCAGGAACTGAAAAGACGCCTGACATCTGCTCCCGTATTGGTACCGCCAGATTTCTCTAAGGACTTTGTTATCTACTGCGACGCCTCGCGACAAGGACTAGGTTGCATTCTCATGCAAGATCGACACGTAATTGCTTACGCTTCACGGCAATTGCACCCACATGAGGAGAATTATCCTACTCATGATCTACAGCTTGCAGCTGTAGTCTATGCACTTAAAACCTGGCGACATTACCTTCTCGGTAATCGTTGCGAAATATTCACTGATCACCAAAGTCTGAAGTATATCTTCACCCAACCGGATTTGAATCTCAGGCAAAGACGTTGGGTTGAGTTGATCACAGATTTCGACTTAGGAATAACTTACACCCCGGGGAAAGCCAACGTCATGGCTGATGTGCTAAGTCGTAAATCTTATTGTAACAACCTGATGTTACAACAAAGTCAACCGCTTCTCCATGAGGAATTTCGGAAGCTTAACCTTCACATTGTTCCTCAAGGATTTCTTTCCACCTTGGTGGCGAAACCTACTCTTACGGATCAAATCATCGCTGCCCAAAAGCGAGATAAGGGAATATCTAAAATCAAGGAGAACATTACTAGCGGAGGTGCTAGTTGTTTTTCCACAAATGATCATGGTGTTGTGTACTTTGAGAACCGTTTAGTGGTTCCCAAGAACCAGCATCTACGGCAGTTGATCCTTAAGGAGGCTCATGAATCTCCTCTCACCATTCATCCCGGTAGTACCAAGATGTATCAGGACCTACGCCAGAGGTTCTGGTGGACTAGGATGAAGAGAGAAATTGCTCAGTACATTGCTAATTGCGACGTCTGCCGTCGTGTAAAAGCAGAGCATCAACGGCCTGCTGGCACCCTTCAACCCTTAGCTATTCCTGAATGGAAATGGGATAAAATTGGTATGGATTTCATTACCGGTTTTCCCAGAACCAAGAGAGGGAATAATGTTATCTTCGTCGTTGTGGATCGTCTTTCCAAAGTGGCCCATTTCTTACCTGTTCGTGAGAGTATAACCGCTAGTCAGTTGGCAGACTTATACATCTCCCGAATCGTGTCTCTCCATGGTGTTCCTTTGGAAATTAACTCGGATCGAGGAAGTCTTTTCACCTCTCGATTTTGGGAAAGTTTCCAAAATGCTATGGGAACCCGTCTCTCTTTTAGCACCGCCTTCCACCCTCAATCAAGTGGTCAAGTGGAACGCGTCAACCAGATCCTAGAAGACATGCTTCGAGCCTCTGTTATCTCATTCGGAATGGAGTGGGAGAAATGCCTTCCATTTGCCGAATTCGCTTACAACAACAGCTATCAATCTAGCTTGGGTAAAGCCCCTTTTGAAGTTCTCTATGGACGACGGTGTCGAACACCCCTTAACTGGTCAGAAATCGTGGAAAGACAATTCTTTGGCCCGGATATGATTCAGGAAGCAGAAGAGCAAGTTCGCATCGTTCGTGAAAAGTTGAAAACAGCCCAATCTCGTCAAAAGAGTCAATATGACCGAAAACATAAGGCTATGACTTTCGAGGTTGACGAGAAGGCTTACCTTCGGGTTACTCCTCTGAAGGGAACCCATCGTTTCGGTATCAAAGGCAAATTGGCTCCTCGTTACATTGGACCTTTTCGTATTCTCGCTAAACGAGGAGAAGTTGCCTACCAGTTGGAACTACCTCCGCATCTCTCCAGAGTCCATGATGTCTTCCACGTTTCTCAACTCAGGCGTTGCTTCTCGGATCCTATCCGTGGAGTGGACCACGAAACGCTTGATCTCCAAGATAATCTCACGTATCGAGAGTACCCCATTCGTATCCTCGATCAGGCCGAGCGTACCACTCGACGTCATAATATCAAGTTTCTCAAAGTTCAATGGTCGCACCATTCTGAGGATGAAGCAACTTGGGAAAGGGAGGATCGTCTTCGACTCGAGTATCCCGCCCTTTTTCCGGAGGAACCCAAATCTCGGGACAAGATTCTTTTGAGTGGGGGTGAGTTGTCACACCCTAGATAGTTCATGCATTAGAGTGTTGCATCATGTTTATTCTTTCATCAGAAACCTGAAATGGGGATGACAGAACCCCTGACAAAAGTGATGCACATTTTCCTAGGTCATCCTAGGGTCTTTGAATTAAATCATAGATATTTGAATTTGGGCATTTAAAATTATATAAAATATTCAGATGCCCAAATATCTCCAAACTAAAATGTTTCATGTTGGAAATAATCCAACTATGGACCAGGAGTAGTTTGGTGATTTTAGGAGTTGCCTAAGTATTTTTAATAAATCAACAAAGTTGCAGAAGTATTAAAAAAACAGAAAACAGGAAAAAATAGAAAAACTTACCTGGCGCCCAGCACCCGGCCCACCTGCCGGCCCAGCCCAGCACCGCTCCAGCGAGCTGCTTGCCGGCCAGGCAGGCAGGCAGGTGCCCGACGGCGACCGCAGCGCGCGCCACGCACCTGCTCGCCGCCTCGCCGCTCCCCTCGCCCGGTGA
>NC_041386.1:266882885-266895385 GCF_002162155.2 Triticum dicoccoides | reverse complement strand
TCATATTGCCATGTTTCATGCATGCATCATATTGTTGCACATTGTTTGGTGATGGTTGTGTATCGGTGTTCTTTGCGGCAGGTTCTGCCTCCGAGGAGTACCGTGATTACCCTAACGAAGAACCGTATCAGTGCATCGAACCATCAGGCAAGCAACCAACCATTTGATCATATCGATACAATCCCATGTTCTCGCTCCTGCTCTCTTTTACTGCATTAAGACAACGCGTTTCAAACTGCTGTGTGCTACGGTAGTTGAACCCACTTCCTCTGCATGACCTGTCATTGCCACAGTAACTAGATGAAACCCACTAGCATGTGTAGGAGTTGATTGAGCCATATGTATGTGTTGTTCCTACCTTGCTATGCCTGCTATGCTTAGAGTCATGTCAGGTCTGGTTCATCTGGGTGATGGACTAGAGTGAAATGTTTATGTCGGTAATGAGAGTGGTGTGGTGAACACGATTTGGTAAAGGTATCGATGAAAGGCCATGTAGGAGTACATGGTGGGTTGTTTCATTGAAGCCGACCTTAAGCACTGAGATCTGTATGTGTGATTTAAGATACAGCTACTACCATGCATTGGGCCCTGAAATATGACCCCGCTCGACTTCTTATTCACCCTAGTCCTCTGTCCAGGAGTTGCAAGTAGTTTCTGGTGTTTGTAGCCTACTGGAGGCCGTGGACAGCGCTGACCGTAGGGGTGGGCTGTGATGCGGTAGGTACGTGGCCGGGTAAACCGGGCACCCATTTGGTGTCACGGAACCCTGTTCACATTGTTTGGGGCTGTGAGCGAAACTCCGGCCGGATCTCCTCATGGATGGAACCCGAATAGGCGATAAACCTGGACTAGAGACTTAGGTGTTTAGGTAGGTCGTGGTCTACACCCATGTCGGCTTTCGCTTGAAGTCTGCCGAGCACATGTCGTGTGCAGACGCTAAGTGGTGGAAACATGTATGAAGAAGTACACCCCTGCAGGGTTATCATGATCTATTCGAATAGCCGCGTCCGCGGTAAAGGACTACTTGGTTGCCTATACAGTTCATAGACAAGTAAATGGAAACTACTAAAAGCCTCAAGATAAGTGTGAGTGCCGAGGATGGTCCTGCCGTAGGAAGACGGAGGTGGATCCTCGGTAGTGTATTGAAGTGGTGAGTAGTGGACTCGTGTACGCAAAACCATTTCAAGTTGGAGTCTCGTAGGATAGCCTAGCCAAGAGTCAAAGCTGGCTTGCTGCAATAACTCCACCAACCCTTCTTGATAATGTGCATGTATGTAGGATCTGATGTAAGTCTTGCTGAGTACCTTTGTACTCATGTTGCTATAATTTACATTTTTACAGAAGACGCTGCAACCCCTTCTGATGGGTTCTTCGTAGATGTTGACATCAATGAGTAGGCTAAGGCCCAGGTGGTGATCCTGAGCTTGTGAAGGACCACGTAGTATAGCTAGGCTTTCCAAGCCTCTTTTATTTTACTAGTTGTCTATACTCAGACAAGTTACTTCCGCTGCTGGTTTGTATGACTGTATGACTTGAATGCTGGGTCGTGTGACCCGTACCTATGTGTATGTTATGTATGGCTCTCTGAGCCTTAAATAAAGTACTTGTGTCGTAGAGTCATGTTGTGATGCCATGTTGTATTTGCACATATCGAGCATATTGTGTGTATGATATTGAAATGCTTGGTATGTGTGGGATCTGACTATCTAGTTGTTTATCTTTAGTAGCCTCTCTTACCGGGAAATGTCTCCTAGTGTTACCGCTGAGCCATGGTAGCTTGCTACTGCTCTGGAACACTTAGGCTGGCCGGCATGTGTCCTTCTTCGTTCCTGTGTCTGTCCCTTCGGGGAAATGTCACGCATTGAGTACCGGAGTCCTGTTAGCCCGCTACAGCCTGGTTTACCGGAGTCCTGCTAGCCCAGTGCTACAGCCCGGACCCACTTGCTGATGACCGACACGTTCGAAGCTGGGTCATGGATGCCTGTCCCTGTAAGTCTGTGCCACTTTGGGTTTACAACTAGTCATGTCAGCCCGGGCTCCTTATCATATGGATGCTAGCGACACTATCATATACGTGAGCCAAAAGGCGCAAACGGTCCCGGGAAAAGGTAAGGCAACACCCGTGGGGATACCGTGCGTGAGGCCGCAAAGTGATATGAGGTGTTACAAGCTAGATCGATGTGACATCGAGTCGGGGTCCTGACATCATCAACTGCATCGATGGAGTTGAGAGGGTAGAGGGCCAGCGCTGGGACTAGGCAGCCCGTTTCTCGTTGCCGCTGCGAGTTCAAGACCAAGACAATTTTATCTTAAGTTAGAACCGCGGCGATTATTTGATGTAATATAACTCTACAGCACTTCAATATCAAGCATGCTTTCTTCCTGTTAGATCTTTCTTTGTATGTTTGCACCCTACGCTTGGTGAGATAAGGCTGCCGGCGCGTAAACCCATGCTGTGGTGCTTTGAGGACGGATCCTTAGCACCCTGACGGGAGGGCGCTTGCTGCCGGGCAAACCACCTTGCCGCTCCGAGCGTGGTCGCTTGAACTGTCGAGTGGACTCTAGACAGGACAAGAGCGCGGCTAGTAGCGGATAGGCCACCTTGCCGTTCTTAGCGCGGACGCATAAACTGTTGAGCGGACTCGAGACAGAGACAAGGGCGTTGCCAATAGCGGAAGGGTCCCATTGCGTGTAGGTTTCCCATACAAGGAAAGAGATCTTCCAAGGAGGACGGACTTATATAAATGAAATTAGCCAAAATTTTGCATGACTTAGCTTTTCGGGGCCACGCGGATGGCTGCCGAAGCTGCAGACGGCACCAGAGGGCGGCTGATCGACGCCGCCTTCTTCCTTTGAGCCATCCCCATGAAAGAGTCGACGCGTCGGCTCCAAAACCAGATTTCCACGGCTTGCGCACCCCCTACCTGGCGCACCAAAGATGTCGGGGGAGACGACACCTACGGGATCACGAGGAATCCCTTTTGCTATGGTTGGCGGGTGTGGGGCTGTGGAAAGAGCGGGATTGAGAGATCAACGCGGGGGATTATCCAGGTTCGGGCCGCAAGTGATGCGTAATACCCTACTCCTGTTGGTTTATGTATATCTGGTGTTCTTGGACTAGCTACAAAGCGTGAAGGGTCCAAAAAATCTCAATCCTCCCTCAGTACGCCGTGGGCCTCCTTTTATAGTCAAAGGAGCTGCCAAAGTGGCACACAGGAGGTGGAAAGCTATACAGTAGTCAAGTCTATCTCCTGGCACCATAGGACAAACGCATTTAATGCGCTGTCGACGTGCCCTTCTTGCTTTATCGGGGACGGCAAGGAAGCTCGTCCCAGTTGTCTCCGCCTCGCCTGGCTTCGATGCACGTCCAAACTGACGAGGCGTGTAGCGCCATGCTGGCTAGCTGCTGAGTTGGTGCGGTGGAAGAGTCTTCACGAAGATCTGCATGCCACCTCGTAGGTGCTTGCCGAGTCGGCCTAGAGGCCGCACATCGCCACGCAGGTGCTTGCCTAGCTGGTGGGCTGGCAGCTGCATGGGGACGGCGGTGGAGTCTTGGCAGATGTGGGCCTGGCCACGGCCCCGCGGATGTCTTCGGCAAGAGTCTTGCCGGGGCCCCGGCAAGGGTCTTGCCATGGGATCCTGGTCATCCCCGGCAAGGGTCTTTCTGGGGGTCTTGTGGGTATACTTGGCAAGGATCTTGCCGAGGATCGTCGTCTTCTGGTTATCATCTAGTCTTGTGTGTTTTTGGTCTCCACAAAGATCTTCATGCCACCATGGAGGTGCCTCCCAAGCCTCGGTTCCAAAGTGGTTGATGGTGTTGGAACTCTTGGGCTCAAGGGTGGCGGCTCTGCTGGTGTAGGGAAAGTTGCCCAAGCAAGGTTCTTGCCGGGGCTGTGGAGGCTGCCCCGGCAAGGGCCTTGCCGGGGGAGTTCACCTCGCCCCTCTTCTCTTCGTGTTTCTGGCTTGGCGTTGCTCTGGTTGTCTTGTGGCTTTGCTTCCTTCCTCTGCTCCGCTAGGTGTGGTAGTGGGCGCGGCTCCAACTGCCTGCGCATAAGTAAAGGGGTACAAAATAGGACCCCTCCTTTTGTGCACCGACACAGCCACACCCGTCCCTCACCTCATCAAAACAACCCAAGGAATATATTTTGAGTGAAGCATGATTTATTTTTACTGATATATGTATATCAAAACTAGAGTGTTTATTTTTCAAGCCCGTGAACAAGTATTATTCTACTACTTTGGATCCATTGCAACGCACAGGCCAGCACATTGGTAGTAGTAGTCTCTATCTCTATCTCTACTCTACTCTTATAAAAAACAGAGTTGTTGATGATGGTGTGCCTGTCATCCTGTAGTATAGGTCATCCTATTTATATCTAACGGATAGGAAGGAAACTATGGCAATTTTGCAAAAAGATACCCACACCCCTCTCCACATTTGCAAATAAGGCCTTCCCTCATTCATCCTTTTCTCCCACAAGATAAACTACTCATACAAATGCATCTTGATGTTCCGTTCGATTTATATCTGACGGATAGGAAGGAAACTATGGCAATTTTACAAAAAGATACCCACACCCCTCTCCACATTTGCAAATAAGGCTAACATCAATATGCATTTGTATGAGTAGTTTATCTTGTGGGAGAAAAGGATGAATGAGGGAAGGCCTTATTTGCAAATGTGGAGAGGGGTGTGGGTATATTTTTGCAAAATTTCCATAGTTTCCTTCCTATCCGTCAGATATAAATCGGACGGCCTATACTACAGGATGGCAGGCACACCATCATCACCAACTCTACTTTTTATAAGATTAGATAGATATCTAGGCTATCTCTACAGGCTTTTTCAACCTATAAGTAGACCTTTGTATACACCCTTGTAACTGAACTAGCTATTCACAAAGAAAGGTCTATACCGTACATATACCAACTACACTCCCCTTGTATACTTCTTTTTCCTTCTCCCGTGCTTCAAGTTCTGCCCTGGCTCACTCCTCTTTCCAGCAATATATGTGGGAAGCACTCATTCAAAGTAAGTTGAGATTCAAAGCATTCTCGTAAGCTAGTAAGTCAATCAAAGTATAACTCTATTTGTTAGTTTCAGGAAACTGGTACATATTTGAAATAATATATATATATATATATATTATTTGGTATTTACCAATTTTAGACTAAGCATAAATTCGTTTGGAAAGAAAAGGGAAATCCGGATTTTTACTATGTTACCCTCAAAATGAAGAGGAAGACAAACTAGACAAGAGACAGAAAAAGGTAGAGACCAACCACCGAAACAAGGGAGTAAGGGCTAGGGGGATATGGGCCAATAAAGATCCGATGTATCGGTCAGCTATACCTAATCCTTCACTCAAAAACACATCACACCCTTTGTAGGTTCAAGCCGAAGTCAAGCATGATCACCTACTGCAAACTCCAAATATCGTGGTTGGCGTACCTGGTCCTGAACTGCTTTTAATCTAGAATAAGTGGAATCTTCTCGGCACTCTCCTTCATCTTCTGTGGCCTCGTCGGTCGGTATGTGCCAACCCCAACAAATCTGGGTACGACAAAGGTTCTCGTAGAGTGCTTCGAACGGTGCCATTCCGATGCTAGAGTGATAGCGGTTGTTGTAAGAAAACTCGGCTAATGTATCTCTATGCCTATTTAGTAGGCCTGCTCATTGATGCTCTTCGGGCCAATTGTATGGGATGTGTTCTGGTGTACATCGGGAGATGCAAGGATATCGATTGAAGTTTGATTTGTTGGCCATGGAGTTGGGTGTCGGTGTCAAAATCGGCGGATCTTGGGTAGGGGGTCCCGAACTATGCGTCTAAGGCGGATGGTAACAGGAGGCGGGGGACACAATGTTTACCCAGGTTCGGGCCCTCTCAATGGAGGTAATACCCTACTTCTTGCTTGATTGATCTTGATGATATGAGTATTACAAGAGTTGATCTACCATGAGATCGAAGAGGCTAAACCCTAGAAGCTAGCTTATAGTATGATTGTTTTTGTCCTACGGACTAAAACCCTCCGGTTTATATAGATACCGGAGGGGCTAGGGTTACACAGAGTCGGTTTCAAGGGAGGAGATCTATATATCCCAATGGCCAAGCTTGCCTTCCACGCAAATGAGAGTCCCATCCAGACACGGGACGAGGTCTTCAATCTTGTATCTTCAAAGTCCAACAGTCCGGCCAAAGTATATAGTCCGGTTGTCCGAGGACCCCCTAATCCAGGACTCCCTCAGTAGCCCCTGAACTACGCTTCAATGACGACGAGTCCGGCGCGCAGATTGTCTTCGGCATTGCAAGGCGGGTTCTCCTCCAAGTCCTGAGTACCCGTCGTAGCGAGTTGTGTCCGGCCTCCCATGAATGTTGCACTCCTCAGCTTCTGTGCCTTAACAATGGCTATCTTCCACGTGTAGAGCGAATGCGAGAGGTCGGGGTATTTTTACATTTACCACCCTAACCAGGTATATGAATTGTCTATTTAAATAGTCGGGGATCTTCAGATCCATATCACACCACCTTCCCACAGCGAGTATCCATCGGAGCATTCCCGGAAAAATCCAACCCATCATGGTTGGCCACCATAGCTCCTCCTCTCACCCTGTAGCCCTAAGCCAGGTAGTTGGGAGAAGTGTTCTATTCCCCATAGCCAACTAGTGGAGTTGCAGACCCAGAGGTTTCTCCCTCCTGTGTACATGGTCCCCGTCCGAGCCGGACTAGCCACTTATAATGGCGGAGAGCAAGCGGAAAGCTTCCCCATCCCATCCACGAGGGAGCGGGTATGCCTCGTCCCTTATTTATTGAGGGGACTCGGATTTCCAATCCATCCATTCCTCCGCAGGCTCCTGGAGTTCTATGGCCTCCAGCTGCATAATTTTACTCCCGCCTCCATATTACACATCGCAGGCTATGTTGCCCTTTGCAAGCTGTTCCTCGGCTGCGAAGCTCATTTTGAGCTATGGCAGAGGCTATTCTGCCTCGTGCCCCGTACACAGAAGGGGTCAATATTTCAAGTGGGCGGAGACGAAATATGGTGCATCACCGGGACCGGATACCTGTCCGGTACTCCGAAGAAGACATCCGAAGACTGGCCCTTGGAGTGGTTTTATATGGAGGATGTTCCCCTCCCGGACCCTATTCGGATGGGCCTTCCTGAGTTCAACAACGCCCCTTTGAAGAAACACCGTAGCTGGTGCCCTCGGAGCCCCTAGGAGGAAGATAACAGAGAGGTCCTTTACATGATGAGCCGGATAAAGACATTGGCCGAATCAGGACTGACAATAATCGAGGTTATGTTAGTATGTATAATGCGGGGGGTGCAGCCACTTCAATATCGGGGACAACCCATGTGGCACTTCAATGGAGAAAACGATGGCACCCACTGCGGACGAAAAGGTCCGGACTCCGCCGCCGCTCTGGCGAAAATACTGTCTGATTTATATAAGAGAGAGGAAGAGGAGTTCATCCGTATTAAGCTACGGGATGGATTCTCCATGTACAACTCCCGCTTTCTTTGTCATAAATATTTACCTTGCTATTTCATAGCAGGAACTACGAAAAGCTATGAGGGAGATTCACAGCCCATCTCCACAGCCAGAGGACCCTGATCGGGCCCTTGATCCCGGACTCGAAGAAGATCCGGACATATTCGTGGAGCTCATCGACAGGATGTTTTATCAGTTAAGCTGCGACGGTGCCTTGGTGGCCACCACCGCCGATTATCCTAGATTGCTCCCGGCATCACATGTAAGTAAAACCGGAGTCCCAACTTCCGAGAAGGATCCCCTTTTTCGCACTTCACCCACCGCACACGTATGGTGCCTTGCAGGGATGGCCCTTAGGACGCCATGCTGAACCCGCAGTGACTCAACAAGGGGCACCGAAACCGGGTAGGCTTAAAAGGAAAGCAGTCAGGACTAAGATGCCATCGCGGAGGTATGAAAAAGAACCCTGCTCCGTGGTTATTGTCTTTAAAATATAATAACATCTGTGGTTAAAACCAGAAAAAACGCTCGTCGGACCGTATCCGGAGAGCCTGTCGGCCATGCCTCCACCAGCCGGGCTCCAGAGCCGGACTTGGAGGCAGATGCTAACGTGGGGATAGCACCGGATATTCCTCCTACCGAGGATGCGGATAGGTTGTCCGCCACAAATTCTGAAGTGGAGAGTGCCATGAAGCACAGGCGTCGCCGGGCCGTACTCCGCGACCCCGGTTTTTCTGAAGAGGCGTTTGATGCCTTCAACTTGAGGGGCATGTACATCCGAGCTGCTCAAAATGGTCTTGCCACAGCCACGGACCAGTATGTAAAGGATATACGGGTAAGAAAATCTGATAATTATATATATACCAGTAGCCCCTAAGACTTGAAATAGTTGGCAAAACTGATTTAAGGATCATTATTTGCATAGGTTCTTACTGAGAAGAATACCTAGTTGTCTCAAGAGCTGGAGGAGTGCAAAGCCCAGCTACGGGCCGCAGTTTCCAAAATGGAGGAGACCCAGAAGGCCCCATCTGGTAACCCTTATTCCTATCGAAAAGAACGAGATGTAGCAGTTAATATTTGGCTTGCATGCTAATCTAATCAATAGATTCTGCAGATGATCCCGGAGTGAATCCGGAGGAGCAACATCCTCAACGACAGCTGAAGGCTGGCGAGCGCGTGCTTACACAAGTAAGGCGGGAGAAAAACGATCTCTAAGATGCCAATACCCGGCTGGATGTTGAACTGAAGGATGTTCGGGCCCAGCTGACTGACTCCATAAAGGAGAATAAAAGGCTTCGACGCGGCATTTTCAGTAAGTGCTTGAGCGAACTCCTATAGAGTTCGGCGAAGAAACCAGCTAACAGAGCTATATCTGTAGGTATGCTGACCGGCCGTCCCGGAGAGGAGATGCCCGGGTCTGCGAGAGATCTTCTGCCAGAGCTCTCACAACTGCATGAACGAGTTCGGCAGGTGATGCTGGACCTTGCCCAGGCCTTGTGGCCGTCCGCCTCCCTGCTAGGAGGCATGGGAGAGCTTGTACACATACTCAAGGGAGCGCGGCGGCGCTTCCGATTATGGAAGATATCTGCCTGCCAACAAGGTGCAAGGGAAGCCTGGGCCATGGTGAAGACTCAATATACCAAGGCTGATCCCAACCATATGGCCGAGGTCGGACCTATAGGGCCTGACGGGAAAGAGATCCCCGTCAGCTTGGTGTATGACCAGGTGAAATTAGCCGCAAAGTATTCCCAACAGGATTGTAGGCTAGACAGCCTGTTGGATGGTATAGAAGAAGAATTTAGTCAGTCTAAGTGACTTTGTACTTAGAGTGACATATATTGTCCCTAGCTGGATTGTAAATCATTTGTCATGATGGACCTTTTCGCTTCGACCTCCGGACCCGACAGTCTGGAGTGTATCCGAATACCTGCTCGGTTATGTAAAAACCGGGGTACGCTTGGAAACCAGGTGTAGGGGTCATAAGTGCTTGAACAGACAAGTACCCAACTAGTTATGTTATATTACATGGATAGTAAGAAACATCTTCCAGGGAGAATAGTTCCGTTAAGGGTTCCTTTCCCTGGGTACGCATGCTTAATGTGCATGTCCGAACTGCAACAAGAGACACAGGATATAAACATCTGGGGGTATGTATTCTAATAAGTAAAAAAGTCATCATTTGTTCACTGACCGAATACTCCCTTAAGAACGCTAGCTTTCGGCTTCACCCAGTCTGAGGTACATGTCCGGCTGACCCGGCAGTAACAATCGTAGAGGTGCTCCCCTTATGCCCTAGCCGAATTAACGGGAACGTAGGGCATAAACACAAGAGCCAGGCAACCCAGCTTGGCCAAAACTTAAGTCATATCGATGCATATAATGGCACAGAAAAGGTGCATGTGTAAAAATAACACATGTGCGGCAGGCATAGAGCCCAAATCATAATTATATTCAGCTTCTATATAAGAAGCCCCCCGGTATAATGAGCGCGCTTAGCACGTACAAATTGTGCAATCAAGGCACAGTTTAACCTTTGAAGGCCGTGAAGAAAAGGAAGAAAGACAGAAAATATAGATAACATATATATAAAAAATTGACGGAGGTAAGGAGACGAACACAGAGTCCGGCGCTAGGCGTAGAACCTTCGGAGTCTGGCCGCGTTCCATGGGTTTGGCTCGAGTCGATTGTCCGATGCATCCCGCAGACGGTACACTCCACCGGTCAGAACTTTGTCAATAATGAAGGGACCTTCCCATTTGGGTTTGAGCTTGTCCTTTTTCTTCTCTGGTAGGCGTAGAACGAGTTCGCCAACATTATAAGTTTTGGCATGTACTTCTCTGTTTTGATATCATCGAGCCTGTTGTTGATAGAATGCGGATCAGGCTTTTGCCATGTCACGCTCCTCCTCCAGGGCATCCAAACTGTCCTGCCGATCTAGCTCGGCTTCTTTCTCTTCGTACATGCACGCGTGAGGTGAGTCATGAATGATGTCGCAGGGCAGTACCGCCTCTGCGCCGTACACCATAAAGAAAGGTGTGTATCCGGTAGTGCGATTTGGCGTGGTCTGCAGCCCCCATAGTACGGAGTCGAGCTCCTCGACCCAGTGCGTATATGATTCCTTCAAGGACCGCACTAGTCTGGGTTTAATACCGCTCATTATAAGACCATTTGCTCATTCGACTTGACCATTAGTTTGAGGGTGATAGACAGATGCATAATCGAGCTTAATACCCATTTTGTTGCACCAAGTTTTTACCTCATCGGCTGTAAAGTTCGAGCCGTTATCGGTGATGATACTGCGGGGGAAACCATAGCGGTGTACAACCCCGGATATGAAATCTATCACTGGTCCGGATTCGGCCGTTTTAACTGGTTTGGCCTCTATCCATTTGGTGAATTTATCCACCATGACCAATAGGTACTTTTTCTTATGGCTTCCTCCTTTAAGGGATACGACCATATCAAGCCCCCGGACCGCAAAGGGCCAAGTAATGGGGATTGTTTGGAGAGCGGTAGGTGGCATATGGCTTTGGTTTGCAAAGAGCTGGCAACTGACGCAATGTTGAACGAGGACCTGTGCGTCTGCTTGAGTTGTCGGCCAGTAGAAACCTGTACGGAAGGCCTTACTTACAAGGGTCCGAGCTGCGGCGTGATGGCCGCCGAGTCCAGCATGAATTTCTGCCAAAAGTTGTCGTCCTTCCTCCTCGGAGATGCAACTTTGCAGTACTCCGGTAGCGCTTTTCTTATAAAGCTCTCCCTCGTGGACCT
Organism: Triticum dicoccoides; assembly: GCF_002162155.2. Classification (NCBI taxonomy): domain Eukaryota; kingdom Viridiplantae; phylum Streptophyta; class Magnoliopsida; order Poales; family Poaceae; genus Triticum; species Triticum dicoccoides. The sequence continues at coordinate 266,884,125 of NC_041386.1, read as the reverse complement.
TGTAGGCCTTAGACCGCCGCACAATGCAACGTGCCTCATGTTGGTCCTCTGGGAGTTCTTGCCTATTTAGGTAAGCCAAGAAGGGTTCTGTCCACGGGGCGATGACAGCCATAATCACGTGGGCCGAAGGTGTTATCTCGGTGGCGAAGCCTCCGATTACGTCAGAGTCTTTGGGGGCTGGTGTTGTGGCCAGATCCGGACTGTTGTTGTCGGTCTCCCCTTCCCACACCACGGATGGCTTAAACAGCCTTTCCAGGAAAATATTAGGTGGGACAGGGTCGCGCTTAGCGCCGATTTGGGCGAGGATATCTGCCGCTTGATTGTTTTCTCGGACCACATGGTGGAATTCGAGCCACTCGAATCGAGCTGACATTTCGAGGACGGCATTGCGATAAGCTGCCATTTTTGGGTCCTTGGCATCAAAATCTCCATTTATCTAGGATATTGCGAGGTTCGAATCCCCGCACACCTCTAGGCGTTGAATGCCCATGGAGACTGCCATCCGTAGACCATGCAACAAGGCCTCATATTCCGCTGCGTTGTTGGAGTCTGTGTATAATATTTGGAGTACGTATTGGACTGTATCTCTGGTTGGTGATGTCAGGACGATGCCTGCCCCCAGACCCGCCAGCATTTTAGAGCCATCGAAGTGCATGATCCAATTGGAGTATGTGCCATATTCTTTAGGGAGTTCGGCTTCTGTCCATTCGGCGACTGTCACATCCCTAGCTTCTGGTGCTGCCTAGTGTTTGCATCATGTTTAAATTTTTGAACTTGAACTGGGGAGATTTGGAAGCCTCAAAACCCTAAATAAAAGAAGGGCAAAAACCCTAAAATCTCATTCATTGTTCCAAAATGCTCTTCTTAAATGTTTGATAATTTTGGCAAAGGGTTCTGGTCCCAACCAAAATATTGAACATTTTTAAGGACTTAATCTTGGGACTTTGAATTTAAATCATTAGCTATTTGAATTTGAATTATATTCATACAACTAGAATATAATTTCAAATACCCCTGAAATATTTTATGAGCTTTTGGAAAAGTCCATCTAGCAAAATAAAAATATTCAGAGGAGTTTTTGGCATTGTTTGAATTATTTTAAATTCAAAACAGTGGCAAAATAAATTTAAAAAAATAGAACAAACAGAAAATAAAACAGAGCACATACCTGGCCACTTACCTGGCCTTACCTGGCAGCCCACCAGCAGCCCGGTCCACCAGAGCCGGCCCAGCCCGCCAC
>NC_041386.1:266834909-266882515 GCF_002162155.2 Triticum dicoccoides | reverse complement strand
GCTTTTTCCCCTCTCGCGCCCGAACGCCTCCGTCGCCACCGCACACCACCACCGCGCTCACCGGCCGTCCCTCAAGCAACCGTCGTGCTCGTCGGCTCCGCCTCGTTGTCCGCGTCATCCCAGATGAGCCACGCATCCTCAGGCGCCCTGCAACGTCGCCGCCATCGCCGTCTTCTACCTTCGGCCGCCCGGATCTCTGGCGACCCTGTGCTGCCTCCGACGCCCCCCCCCGGCCTCGTCTCCGCCTCGAATGGATCCGCTGTGAGCCCCTGCTGCTTCTCCTGTGCTCGCCCCCTCCGTTCTCGCCCCCTAGCCCCATCTCCCACCGCGGCCGAGAGCTTCTCGCCGCCGGCCATGGCATGGCCGTGGCCACAGCCACCGCAGCTCGTTCTCGAGCCCACCGTCGTGCTCACCACAGTCCCAGGAGCACATACCACTCACCAACGCCTCCCCTGGCGCCCTGCATCGCCTAACCCGTCGTTGCCGTAGCTCCGGCCGCCGCCTAAGTGGTCGCCGCCGTCGACCCCGGCCTCCCTGTGCCCAGCTGCGTGCGCCCCTAGATGCGCGGGAGCACGGGCTCCCTCTTGGTGCCCTCAGCGCGACCAGCCGCGGGCTGTAGCGCCATCCCGAGCAACTCCGACGAGGTCTCGCCGACGCCGTCGTCGGCGGCGTCACTTGCTGACGTGGTTGGTTTAATTAGCCACTAATCACCGCACCGTGTCACAGACAGCCGGGCCCCACCGCCTAACTAACCGGCTAACTAAAATAGATTAGGTTTAATCTAATTGCAGTGGCCCCACGCGTCAGTTTTGACCGCGCTGACGTGGCCGTTGACTGGGCCCACACGTCAGCGGCACTAACCAGCCCCAGTCACTGACTAGTGGACCCCACTGGTCAGGTTTGACCTGGACCCGCCTAGTTGACCTGCTGACATCAGCATGACCTAGTGCTGACGCAATAAATCATTTTCTGGTTTTAAAATAATCCAGGAAATTCCAGAAATTGTTGCAAACTTCTAAAATTCATATAAAATCAACCGTAACTCCAAATGAAATAATTTATATATGAAAAATGATCAGAAAAATCCAATCTATCCATCTGTACCATTTTCATGCATGTTAGAACAACTTATAGCTGCTGTTTAGCACAAATCAATTAAATGGCATTTAAACTCTCACATATGGAGTTTGAATTTGAACCTAGTGTTCAAACCAACCCCATTTAACCTGTTGCTAGATGCATTAGCCCAAAACACATTCATATTGCCATGTCATAGCATGCATCATATTGTGCATTGCATTGATCGTGTTTCTTCTATGTTTGCCGGTGTTGTTCCCCCTCGGTAGACGTTGTACCGATGATGTGATCGTTGACACTGATGAAGACTCAATGTTATCTTCAGAAGTGCCAGGCAAGCAAAACCCCCTTGTTCATTCCGATACAATCCTACTCTCTCGCTCCTGCTCTCTTTTAATGCATTAGGACAACACCGATTCATCTGTTACTTGCTGCGGTAGTTGAACCCCTTTATCCTTTGCATGACCTGTCATTGCCACAGTAAATAGATGAAACCCACTAGCATGAGTAGGAGTTGTTTGAGCCCTGTTGTGCCTACTCATTCATGCTTGTTTGTCATGCCTGCTACTGCTTAGAGTTGAGTCAGGTCTGATTCATCGGGGATGAATCAGAGGTGTGTGAACATGTCCTACCGTTGAGAGCTAAGTGTGTGAACACGATTTGGTAAAGGTAGCGGTGAGAGGCCATGTAGGAGTACATGGTGGGTTGTCTCATTGCAGCCGTCTTCAAGAACTGAGTTCTGTGTTTGTGATCCATGACCAGTTACTACCACACATTGGTTTCCGGTAACTCGACCCCTCTTGACTTATTAATCAACATGATCTCTGTCCAGGAGTTGCAACTAGTTTCTGGTGTTTGTAGGTAGTGTTAGTAGTCTACCAAGTGGCACCCGGTACAGGTGGGCTTGGGACAGACTAGGCACAGTGGCACGGTGTACCAAGTGGCACCCGGATGGTGGGCTTGGGAACCCTGCTCACATCGTTTGGGGCCGTGAGCGACACCCCGGCCGGATCTCCTTGCGGATGGAACCCGAATAGGCGATAAACCTGGACGAGAGACTTGTGTGGTTAGTCAGGTCGTGGCCGACTCCCTCGCCCGGCTTCCGCTTGAAGGTTTCCGAGGTACATGACGTGTACAGGGCGATAAGTGGCGGGAGCGTGTGTGAAGAAGTACACCCCTGCAGGGTTATCATTGTCTATTCGAATAGCCGGATTCCGCGGATATGGAAACTTGGACCCCTTGCATAGTTCATAGACAAGTGAAAGTGGATACTCTAAAATGCGCAAGATAAGTGTGAGTGCTATGGATGGCGTTCTCGTAGGGAGACGGGAGCGGATCCATAGTGGTGTATTGATATGGTGAATATGTGGACTCGTGTGCGCCACCTCAAAAGAGTTACTTGCAGTCGTAGTTCAGGTTAGCCACTGAGTCAAAGCTGGCTTGCTGCAGTTAAACCCCACCATCCCCTTTGTTGATAATAATGCGTATGTAGTTAGTTCTGATGTAAGTCTTGCTGGGTACATTTGTACTCACGTTGCTTAATTTATGTTTTTGCAGAGAGACTTCAGTCTCGCTAGTAGTACCACGTGGACTTCGACGTTTAGCTTGTTACCTCAGCTACGATCTTGTGCCCTCAGCAGGATCTGGTAGATAGTCAGGCTTCTCAGCCTTTTTCATTTGTAGATGTCTGTACTCAGACATGTTAAGCTTCCGCATGTGCTTGTACTTGTATGCTCTGATTGTTGAGTCATGAGACCCATGTTTGTAATATCTCGCTCCTCGGAGCCTATTGAATAATACTTTGAGTCATAGAGTCATGTTGTGATGCCATGTTGTATTTGCACACATCGAGCATATTGTGTGTATGTTATTGAAATGCTTGGTATGTGTGGGATCTGACTATCTAGTTCTTTATCCTTAGTAGCCTCTCTTACCGGGAAATGTCTCCTAGTGCTTCCACTGAGCCATGGTAGCTTGCTACTGCTCCGGAACACTTAGGCTGGCCGGCATGTGTCCTTCTTCGTTCCTGTGTCTGTTCCTTCGGGGAAATGTCACGCGATGAATACCGGAGTCCTGTTAGCCCGCTACAGCCCGGTTCACCGGAGTCCTGCTAGCCCAGTGCTACAGCCTGGATTCACTCGCTGATGACCGACACGTTCGATGTTGGGTCATGGATGCCTATCCCTGTAAGTTTGTGCCACTTTGGGTTTACGACTAGCCATGTCAGCCCGGGCTCCTTATCATATGGATGCTAGCGACACTATCATATACGTGTGCCAAAAGGCGCAAACGGTCCCGGGCAAAGGTAAGGCGACACCCGTGGGGATACCGTGCGTGAGGCTACAAAGTGATATGAGGTGTTACATGCTAGATCGATGTGGCATTGAGTCGGGGTCCTGACAGCGACGAAATCGGCCAGTACTTGTGACTTAATGGCTCGCCGTGGTTTGTATGATATGTCGAACGGGAGGAGCTCAATAGCCCATTTAGCAATCCGGCCCGTGGCATCACGGTTGTTTATAATGTCATTGAGTGGAACCTCGGAGGCCACTGTAATCGAACACTCTTGAAAGTAGTGTCGTAGTTTTTGGGATGCCATGAAGATCGCGTATGCTATCTTTTGATAATGTGAGGACAGTAGATACGTAGTATACCGAATTTGAAGCGGGAACTTATGTCCGACCGTTTCTCGTTCGACGATGAGCACTGCGCTTACAACCTGGTGTGTTGCCGCTATATATAACAAGATTGGTTCGCCGATATTTGGCGCGGCCAAGATTGGGTTCCTGGCCAAGGCAGCTTTTATTTCTTCCAATCCGGTCGTAGCTGCGTCCGTCCACTCAAAGTGTTCGGTGTGCCGAAGAAGGCGATAAAGAGGTAATGCCTTTTCTCCCAATCGGGAGATAAAGCGGCTTAAGGCAGCCATGCATCCAGTAAATTTCTGGATTTGCTTGAGGTTTGTTGGGATAGCCAACTGTGACAGAGCTTGGATTTTAGTCGGACTCGCTTCAATTCCTCTATTGGAAATGATGAAGCCCAAGAGCTTTCCAGCGGGTACGCCAAAAACGCATTTTCCGAATTGAGCTTAATGTCATATGTTCGGAGATTGTCGAACGTGAGCCTCAAGTCGTCTATCAAAGATTCGACGTGTCTGGTTTTAATTAACACATCGTCTACGTATGCCTCCACTGTTTTGCCGATTTGTGCTTCCAGGCATGTCTGAATCATGCATTGATAGGTCGCACCGGCGTTTTTGAGCCCAAAAGGCATGGTGTTGAAACAGAAGGGGCCGTATGGAGTAATGAATGCCGTTGCGGCTTGGTCGGTGAGGGAGTCCTGGATTAGGGGGTCTCCGGATAGCCGGACTATATCCTTTGGCCGGACTGTTGGACTATGAAGATACAAGATTGAAGACTTCGTCCCGTGTCCGGATGGGACTCTACTTGGCGTGGAAGGCAAGCTAGGCAATACGGATATGTATATCTCCTCCCTTGTAACCTACCTTGTGTAACCCTAGCCCCCTCCGGTGTCTATATAAACCGGAGGGTTTAGTCCGTAGGGAAAGATACAATCATACCATAGGCTAGCTTCTAGGGTTTAACCTCTATGATCTCGTGGTATATCAACTCTTGTAATACTCATATCATCAAGAACAATCAAGCAGGACGTAGGGTATTACCTCCATCAAGAGGGCCCGAACCTGGGTAAAACATCGTGTCCCCTGCTTCCTGTTACCATCCGCCTTAGATGCACAGTTCGGGACCCACAACCCGAGATCCGCCAGTTTTGATACCGACATTGGTGCTTTCATTTAGAGTTCCACTGTGTCGTCACCATAAGGCTTGATGGCTCCTTCGATCATTGGTAGTGATGCGGTCCAGGGTGAGGTTTTCCTCCCCAGACAGATCTTCGTATTCAGCAGCTTCGCACTGCGGGCCAATTCGCTTGGCCATCTGGAGCAGATAGAAAGCATCGCCCCTGGCCATCAGGTCAGATTCGAAAACTTAAACTACATTGCCGACGTCCACAGAGACTTGATCTTCGATGGATTCGAGCCTGTGTCAGGTGCGCCGCACAGTCACGACGAGCACGACGTAGCTCTGTCGTCGGACAGTGTTCGGGAGATCGCATCTGCAACTACTCCGGCCATCAATCCAGAGCAAATCGTGCCATCCGAGAGCAGAGGGATAGACCCCGCCATGGAGACCGCACTCTCAGTGGCGATGGAGCCGGATACTGACTTCACCGCTTACGAGAGCCGTGTCGCCGAACCACTGGATTCACCTCCGGCCACGGACTCCAAGTCGCTTACATCCGTGCCTGTCGAATCCGACTGGGCACCGATCATGGAGTTCACCACCGCGGATATCTTTCAGCACTCGCCCTTTGGTGATATGCTAAATTCATTGAGGTCCCCCTCCTTGTCAGGAGAACCTTGGCCAAACTATGTCCGGCTAGAATGGGATGCGGATGACGAAGAAATTTCGCTGCCTGCCCACCACCCACTTAGTAGCCACTGTCGATGATTTAACCGACATGCTCGGCTTCGACTCCAAAGACATCGACGGTATGGATGACGATGTAGGAGACGAGCAGGAACCACCGCCCACAGGGCGCTAGACCGCTAACTCATCATACGACATATATATGGTGGACACCCCTAAAGAAGGCAATGGCAACGAGACAGCGGAGGATGACCCCTCCAAGAAGCATCCCAAGCACCGACGTCAGCGGCGCCGCTCTAAGTCCCGCCATAGCAAAAGTAGTGATACCGGCACAAGAGATAATAACACTCCGGATAGTGCCGAGGACAACCACAATCCCCTTCAGCATGATGTAGAGTCAGAGGATGAACAAGCGAGCCCTCCAGAGCAGGCAGTGGATGGAGAACCGGAGGAGGACAACTTCATGCCTCTCTCCGAAGACGAGGCGAACCTCGGCGATGAAGAATTTATCGTGCCTGAGGACTCCGTCGAGCAGGAGTGCTTCAAGCGCCGGCTTATGGCCACAGCAAATAGCCTGAAGAAAAAGCAACAACAACTTCAAGTTGATCAAGACTTGCTAGCAGACAGATGGACCGAAGTCCTTGCGACCGAGGAATACGAACTCGAGCGCCCCTCCAAGAGCTACCCAAAACACAGGTTGCTACCTCACCTCGAGAAGGAAGCATTGAAACCTCATTCACCAGTGTATGATGCGGCTGACCGGCCACTGCGTGGCCGAGCCAGAGAGGCGTTTCAGCCTAAAGTTCAGCCTGCACCCCGCCGCCAGTCATTCAAAAATACCAAGGCCTGGGGCAACACACGAGACCTGCGAGATGTATTGGACAGTAAGGCAAAACTTGCAAGGTCAATATACGGGTCACGGGCACGCGCGCCAACACGGGACAATGATCGTCGCGCCGGATACACCAAAAGCAAATCCGGCCGGGCCGAATACAGCAGACAAGACTCACATGAACTGCGTCGGGATATAGACCGGCATAGAGGCGCCGCACACCCCCTATGCTTCACTGATTGAGTTATGGATCATGAATTCCCGGAGGGTTTCAAACCCGTAAATATCGAATCATATGATGGTACAACAGATCCCGCTGTATGGATTGAGGATTTCCTCCTTCACATCCACATGGCTCGTGGTGATGATCTACATGCCATCAAATACCTCCCACTAAAACTCAAAGGACCAGCTTGGCATTGGCTGAATAGCTTGCCAGCAGACTCCGTCGGTAGTTGGGAGGATCTAGAAGACGCATTCCTTGACAACTTCCAGGGCACTTATGTGCGACCACCAGATGCTGATGACTTGAGCCATATAACTCAGCAGCCAGGGGAATCGACCAGACAATTCTGGACACGATTCCTGACTAAGAAAAACCAAATTGTCGACTGTCCGGATGCAGAGGCCTTAGCGGCATTCAAGCATAACATCCGCGATGAGTGGCTTGCCCGGCACCTCAGCCAAGAAAAGCCGAAGTCTATGGTAGCCCTCATGACACTCATGACCCGCTTCTGCGCGGGCGAGGATAGCTGGCTGGCTCGCAGCAATAACATATCGAGGAATCCGGGCACTTCGGATACCAAAGATGCCAACGACAGACAACGTCGTAACAGACCAAAGCACCGCAATAATGGTGATAACACTAAGGATACGACAGTCAATGCCGGATTCAGAGGCTCTAGATTCGGTCAGCGGAAAAAGCCATTTAAAAGTACTCCGGCTCCGTCCAGTTTGGATCGCATACTGGATCGCTCGTGTCAAATCCATGGCACCCCCGACAAGCCAGCCAATCACACCAACAGAGAATGCTGGGTGTTCAAGCAGGCTGGCAAGTTAAATGCCGAAAACAAGGACAAGGGGCTGCATAGTGATGACGAGGAAGAGCCCCGGCCGCCGAACACGGGAGGATAGAAAGGGTTCCCCCCACAAGTGAAGACGGTGAACATGATATACGCAACCCACATTCCCAAGAGGGAGCGGAAGCGTGCACTAAGGGACGTCTATGCGATGGAGCCCGTCGCCCCAAAGTTCAACCCATGGTCTGCTTGCCCGATCACCTTGGATCGTAGGGATCACCCCACTAGCATCCGTCATGGCGGATCCGCCGCACTGGTCCTAGACCCCATCATCAACAGATTTCATCTCACTCGAGTCCTTATGGACGGCGGCAGCAGCCTGAACCTGCTCTATCAGGATACAGTGCGAAAAATGGGCATCGATCCCTCGAGGATCAAACCCAGCAAAACCACCTTTAAAGGCGTCATCCCAGGTGTAGGGGCCCATTGCACAGCCTCAATCACACTGGAAGTGGTCTTCGGATCACCGGACAACTTCCGAAGCGAGGGGTTAATCTTCGACATCGTCACGTTTCGCAGTGGCTATCATGCACTGCTCGGACGAACTGCATTTGCAAAATTCAATGCAGTACCGCATTACGCATACCTCAAGCTCAAGATGCCAGGACCTCGGAGGGTCATAACTGTGAATGGAAACACAGAACGCTCGCTCCGCATGGAAGAGCACACTGCGGCCCTCGCAGCAGAAGCACAAAGTAGCCTTTTAAGGAAAACCACTAATTCGGCGATACAGCCCCCGAACACCTTCAAGCGTGTCCGGAGTAAACTGCAACAGGATTGCCTAGCACGTTCAGAGCTCGCCTAGTAATTCGGCCCCCGTCCAGTCCCAGGCAAGCGACAAAATCCGTGCCGCACATATATAATTACGCACTGAAAATACCATGGACATAGGCGGGGGCACGATCAGGGCACATCCCGCAATGCGGCTTAACCGCCCTAGGGGCTGTATATGTTTATCATTTCTTTTCTCTTTCAGGACCTAACCCCCTAGAAGCCCTTTCCGACAGTATGATTGCCGGATAGATTACTGGAAGCAACAACCAAGGCGGCAAGAAGCTAAGATAAACACTGGAACCCTCGGGTGGTCTCTAATAATAATACCCGCTTTCTACTATCCATACGCAGCTTGCCCTTGGATAGGACATTTTGAATAGTCCTACTTCTGCTTATTTGCACTACATGTACCAGTACGCCTCGACGTATTATTTAAATAACAATGCATAGCATTAGTCCATTATTGCATTATTCATTCCTTTTTTCCCTTTATGTCCATTCATGACAATCCGCACCCGTACGTTCGGGTACGGTCAGTACGCCAGGGGCTGTCGTTTACCCCATAATACGGCGTAAGAAGTCCGAACACTTTCGACAGTGTGGCACCCCGAACTTATAGCATTATATGCATCAGCTCCAAATCATGTCGTTGGTCAAATGTTGGGTTTGCCCGGCTCCCATGCTTTGGTACCTTATGTTCCGCTATATCGGCTAAGGTAGCGGTGGGAGAACTACTGCGACTGCGTCCCGGTTCTTCCGGAAGAGCGCCTTAGTAGAGAAAGCCGAAAACTGGCTGTCATGATAAGGCGAGAGACTGGTCGCTGTTCGAGAGGTCTCAAGTCCTTAAAGACTTTTTCCGCTTCGGGCGAGGAGCCGTCCTTGTCCGGCTTAGGCGAGTATAGCGCCCCAAATTTGGCCTTCCGAACACTAGGGGCTTCGCCAAAGTTTAAAATTGTAGACTTCTATGGCTAAGTGAGAGTGATAAAGCCTTATAGTCCGATTGCCTGGTTCGTTGCGCTGAACACCTCCCTTGAAGGACCCAAAATTGGGGTAAAGAGTGCTCAGGTTTATCCCGAACACCCCAATACTAGCTACATGGGGGTAGAAGCCGACGACTGGCCAACTCTCGGATATTATAAATGGCAGCACAGAAGGTAATATTTTAAATTAAAAAAGCGTTGCATAGCGCAGATGAACTTGTTTCACATTACAGGATCACATGAGCATGTTCATTCAAAAATTACATCCCTGGCACATTCATCGGCCACAAGGCGGGAACCCTTCAGGACACTCTCATAGTACATCTCGGGGTGGCGATGCTCCTTGCCCTCCGGCAGCCCCTCCTTCACCAGCTTCACGGCGTCCAGCTTCGCCCAGTGCACCTTCGCCCGGGCAAAAGCCCTGCGCGCACCCTCGATGCAGGCTGACCACTTTATGACTTCAAGTCGTGGGCAGGCCTCCACAAGCCACCTCACCAGATCGAAGTAGCTGCTGGACTAGGGCTCGCCATGCCACATCCGGACTATAAGGGCCCTCATGGCCTGTTCGGCCGCCTTGTGAAGCTCGACCAATTGCTTCAACTGGTTGCTCAAGGGCATCGGGTGTTTGGTCCCAGTATACTGAGACCAGAACAACTTCTCCGTTGAGCTCCCCTCCTCAGCTCGGTAAAACTCCACGGCATCTAGTACACTGTGGGGAAGATCTGTGAACGCTCCTGGAGAGCTCCGAACTCGGGTAAGAAAGAGGAAAGTTTCCTTGACATGCTTGCTTTGCATAATGAATGCCTTACCCGCTGCTATCTTCTTCACCGCATAAATTTCCTGGAGGGCCATGTGGGCTTCAGCCTTGGCACTCCGGGCGCTTTCAAGCGCCTGTGCGAGCTCGGACTCTCGCGTCTTAGAGTCGAGCTCCAAGGACTCGTGTTTTTTGGCGAGAGCCTCGAGCTCTTGCTGCACCTCGCCCACTCGGGCTTCTTGCTTCTCCCGCTCGATGCGTTCCTTGGCCGCTTTGTCTTCGGCCTCGGACAGCGCCTTCTTTAGGGTCGCCACCTCGGTCGTGGCCCCTGACAAATTCATGGTGATCCTATTATTTTACAAACGAACTTCTTTTCAAAAGCGTAGACAAGGTATTGCTTACCTTTGCTCTCCTCGAGCTGCCTCTTGATGAGGCCAAGCTCGTTCTCGGACCGCTCCAGGTCTTGCTTCAGTGCAGAGACCTCTGCAGTACATGCGGCAGCGGCCAGCAGGGAAGCCTGCACTTACACATAGACATATTCTTATTAGACTCCTGACTCATCATTTGGTCCTCTATTCGGCATTTCTTCTCGAACGTCGAACAGAGCATCAGGGGCTACTATCTATGCGGTAATATTTTCTTATATATATTTTGATTGCTTACCTCAAAGCCTGTTAGGAGGCTGGCGCAAGCCTCGGTCAGCCCGTTTTTGGTGGACTGAACCTTCTCGATCACCGCACTCATGATAGTGCGGTGCTCGTCGTCGATGGAAGCGTTGCGAAGCGCTTCCAGCAAGTTGTCTGGTGCCTTTGGATGGATAGAGGACACCGGCACGGGTGGTTGGCCCCCCTTAACAGGGGACCGCCTGCCAGAGTCCGGAACCATCGAAGGTTTTGGCGCAGTGTTCGGATGGGGGCCGAACTCGGAGCCCGTAAGAGCCTCGCTCCCTTGGTACCCAGGGTCCGGGAGGTCGCCTCGAGACGCCTCCAAGACCACCTCCCCTTGGCTCGGTGCCTTTTGAGACAACACCTCGGCGTTGTCCGTAGGGCGAGGGGTGGAGGCGGTCGGAAGAGAACCGATGTTCATATCCGACGAGTCCAACGAACCGCTCGACGAAGATACGTCGAGATGAGCTCGGGATGGACTGCATAATCATGTTCGGCATGAGGAGAAGCAGCGCAGTAAAACATACCATGAATTACTATGGTGTATGGATACTTACAACTTCGCCAGGGGCTTGACCCTGGGTAGCCACTCATCGCCGCTGTAGGCGGCCGTCGTGGAGCAGTCTGGAGGGAGGGTCCTGCCCTTCTTGGACCCTTCGGCCTCCCCGGTTGGATCGGCCTTCCTTTTCTTGTCTCCCCCGACTAGGGGGAGAACTTTCCTCTTCCTCCTCCTTGTTTTCGTGGGAGGAGGGCGCGTCGGAGTTATCAGACGATGAGTCTGATACAACCTTGCGCCGGAGACCCTTTCGGGTCCCCGCAGCCTTCTTCTTGGCATTCTTCACCGGCACCTCGTAAGGTGCCAGAACCAGCATCTCCGTCAGGAGAGCATTGGCAGCATCTTTCGGCAGGGGGCGGGGCAATCGATCTTCTCCGCTGTCTTCACTCGGTCCTGTTAAAGGCATGGAAGGCTTAGATCATGCACATGATTAAACTGGGGCAAATAGATACCCTGTGAAATATAAAAATTTACCAGATTGGCGCGGCGCTTTGCGCTGAGTCCGCGGTCCTCGGTGAGGGAAGGAGGTACCTCGGCGCCCTTAAACAGCACCCTCCAGACGTCCTTGTGCATCGTGCCATAGAGATCTCGCAACGTCTGGTGCTTGGCCGGGTTGAACTCCCACGAGTTGAATGTCCGTTGTTGACACGGGAGAATCCGGCGGAAGAGCATGACCTGGAACATGTTGACGAGCTTAATTTTCTTGCTCATCATGTTCTTGATGCAGGTCTGGAGTCTGGTCAGCTCTATCGAGGAACCCCAGGACAGGCCCTTCTCTTTCCAAGAGGTGAGCCGTGTGGTGATTCTGGATCGGAATTCGGGGACCGCCACCTAGTTGGTGTCGCGCGGCTCGGTGATGTAGAACCACCCCGATTGCCACCCCTTTATGGTCTCCACATAGGAGCCTTCAAGCCAGGTGACATTAGGCATCTTTCCTACCATGGCGCCTCCGCACTCCGCTTGCTGTCCGACCACCACCTTCGGTTTAACATTGAAGGTACTCATCCACAGGCCGAAATGGGGCTTGATGCGGAGGAAGGCCTCGCACACGACGATAAACGCCGAGATGTTGAGGATGAAATTGGGGGCCAGATCATGAAAATCAGCTTGTAGTAGAACATGAGCCCGCGGATAAACGGGTGGAGGGGAAATCCCAGTCCGCGGACAAAATGGGTAAGAAAAACTACCCTCTCATGGGGTTCGGGCGTCGGGATGATCTGCCCCGCATCTGGCAGCTGGTGCGCGATATTCGCGGCCAGATATCCGGCTTCCCGTAACTTTTTGATGTTCTCCTCCGTGATGGAGGAGACCATCCACTTGCCTCCTGCTCCGGACATGCTTGGAGTGGTTTGAGAAGAATAACGCGAGCTTCGGCGCTAGAGCTCGAGTGTGCGGGAATGGGTAAGCAAGGAGGAAGAAGGCGTGGGTGAAAAGAGTAAATCCTTGTCCCTTTATAAGGGCGGAAGAGGCAATGCGTCTCCCCACTTGCCTGGTAAAACCGCTTATTCCCCAGGCGTCGTAATTGATGGCACGGATGTGTTACCCACGTCCGTATTGATGAGAATCCCGTAATAAGGGGGACATGGTCTCTGCTTTGACAAGACGTGACAGAAAAACTGCCTCGCAATATGCGCAGTGCTGGTTGAGAAAAATGGTTCAGATAAGGACCAGGCCGTGACGTGATGTTATGCTGCCAAAACGTGTCAGCAGATTAGATTTATGGAAATATTATTCTCTCTACGGTGGGGTGTGGAACTTGTTTTGCATAACCGGACACTATCCTTGTGTTCAAAAATCTTCCATGAAGTATTTGGAGAAGAACCCGCCTTGCAATGCCGAAGACAATACTGCACGTCGGACTCATTGTCATTGAAGCCTGGTTCAGGGGCTACTGAGGGAGTCCTGGATTAGGGGGTCTCCGGACAACCGGACTATATCCTTTGGCCGGACTATTGGACCATGAAGATACAAGATTGAAGACTTCGTCCCGTGTCCGGATGAGACTCTACTTGGCATGGAAGGCAAGCTGGGCAATACGGATATGTATATCTCCTCCCTTGTAACCGACCTTGTGTAACCCTAGCCCCCTCCGGTGTCTATATAAACCGGAGGGTTTAGTCCGTAGGACAAGATACAATCATACCATAGGCTAGCTTCTAGGGTTTAGCCTCTACGATCTCGTGGTAGATCAACTCTTGTAATACTCATATCATCAAGAACAATCAAGCAGGACGTAGGGTATTACCTCCATCAAGAGGGCCCGAACCTGGGTAAAACATCATGTCCCCTGCTTCCTGATACCATCCACCTTAGACGCACAGTTCGGGACCCCCTACCCGAGATCCGCCGGTTTTGACACCGACAGTCGGGCTCCGCCATCTTGATTTGATGGTATCCGGAGTATATGTCGAGGAAACACAACGAGTCGTGTCCCGCGGTAGCATCGATAATTTGATCGATGCAGGGGAGGGGGAAGGGATCCTTGGGGCAAGCCTTGTTAAGGTCCTTAAAATCGACACATAGGCATCAGGATTTGTCCTTCTTTGGTACCATCACCAGGTATGCTAGCCAGTCCGGATGTTTTATTTCTCTAATGAATCCGGCCTCGAGTAACTTGGCTAGTTCTTCTCCCATGGCTTGTCGCTTGGGTTCGGAGAAACGCCGAAGAGTTTGCTTGACTAGCTTATATCCCTTTAGAATGTTTAGGCTATGTTCGGCCAGCCTGCGTGGGATGCCTGGCATATCTGAAGGATGCCAGGCAAAGATGTCCCAATTCTCGCATAAGAACTCCCGCAGTGCGGCGTCTGTTGTGGGGTTCAGCCGTGCCCTGATGGATGCTGTTTTTGAAGGGTCCGTTGGGTGGACCTGGAATTTGACTATTTCGTCTGTTGGTTTAAAAGAGGTGGACTTGGGTCTTTTGTCGAGTATCACGTCGTCCATGTCCACTGTAGAGCGCAATGCAGTTAGTTCTTCGGCCGTGAGGGCTTCGGATAACACTTCGAGAGCTAGTGTGGCGGTTTTGTTTTCGGCGCGGAGTGCTATGTCCGGATCACTAGCTAGAGTGATAATTCCATTGGGCCCGGGCATCTTGAGCTTCATGTACCCGTAATGGGGTATAGCTTGGAAGATCGTGAATGCCTCTCGCCCTAAAAGGGCGTGGTATCCGCTACTAAACGGGGCCACTTGGAATGTGATTTCTTCGGACCTGTAATTCTCCGGCGTGCCGAATACCACATCTAGTGTGATTTTTCCCGCACATCGTGCCTCCTGACTAGGGATGATTCCTCTAAAGGTCGTGCTGCTATGCTCAATGCGGCTCTTGTCTATTTCCATTTTTGAAGAGTCTCCTCATAGATGAGGTTTAATCCGCTACCACCGTCCATGAGTACTTTAGTAAGCCGGAAGCCATCCACAATTGGACTAAGGACCAAAGCGGCTGGAGCTCGGGATGTGCGGAATTGAGGTTCGTCACTGGCGTTGAAGGTTATGGCCGTGTCGTTCCATGGATTTATCGTTGCAACGTGGCAAACTTCGGCGAGGCTGCGAAGTGCCCGCTTGCGCCTATTGTTTGAGGCGAAAGTCTTGAAGACTGTCAGTATTGTATTGTTATTTTCCACGGGAGGGTGCTCTGCGGTATTATTGATGGGGAGGTCCTCGCCTCTCCTAGCCACCTGCCGGAGTATCCAACATGCTATAAGGCTGTGTGTTGGCATGGTATCCGATGTACTATGAATTTTGCATGGCTCATTGAGCCATCCCTCCAATACGGTTCCACGCCCTATAGTGGGTTGTCGCTTCTTTGTAATTGGATTGGGTGACTTACGAGAGTACACCCTTTTAGTTTGGACAGAGGGTTTAGTTAGAGCCGGAGGATCCCAGAATTGTGTTTGGGATTTCCAAGTGCTTTCCATCGCATAGTACTTCCGTACTATGGACGCCAAGTCAGCGAAGTGTGTTATATCATGGCGACTTATGGCGTTGAGGATTCCCTTGTCCGTGCAATTTTTGCAAAAGAATGAAATTGCGTCTTCCTCGCGATAGTCCTTCACCTTGCTTATTGCAAGGAGGAATCTGGCCCAATAGTGATGTACTGTCTCTTGGGGCCCTTGTCTAATATGGAAAAGATCACTTATGTGAGGGCGGGTGGGTAGATTTAAGTCCAAACCCTGGCCCGGTCTGAGACCCAAAGGAGTTTCCGAGCTTGGTAGTTCGGTCTCTAGGACGTTGCCCAACGGTACTAGCCCGCTGTTCAATTCCAGGTTCGAAGCTTGGGCCATGTCCTCCCGTAGACGGGTATCCGGCTCGGAGAGCTCGGGAATCCGGACATAGTTTGTTCTCAAAATAGAGGAAGAATCGCTGCATCGCTCCTCCACCACCACTATCTGATGGGTAACCGGCGGAGAGTTAATCTCCCTTCAGTCGGGTTTAAGCCCGATCCGATCATAGTCCGTAGCGAATCCCAAGGCAGCGATGCGATCCAAGAGCTTGTTCAAAGAAGAGAGCTCCATTGGGTCCATCTGCTCGATGAATCCCGAGCCGACGTGGAGGCGGTTTTTGATGACCCAAGAAGTCATCGTCGGCGCGACGGCCGATGGGGCAGCACGATGAAGCCGCCTAATCGGAGAGTTTGGCCTACAGCCAGGGCTCCCCCATAGGTAACGTTGTCCCTGACAACAAGGTGAGCCATCAGGCCTTACCGTGACGGCATGGTGGAACTCTCAATGAAAGCACCAATGTCGGTGTCAAAACCGGCGGATCTCGGGTAGGGGGTCCCAAACTGTGCGTCTAAGGCGGATGGTAACAAGAGGCAGGGGACACAATGTTTACCCAGGTTCGGGCCCTCTCGATAGAGGTAATACCCTACTTCCTGCTTGATTGATCTTGATGATATGAGTATTACAAGAGTTGATCTACCACGAGATCAAAGAGGCTAAACCCTAGAAGCTAGCCTATGGTATGATTGTTGTTGTCCTATGGACTAAAACCCTCCGGTTTATATAGACACCGGAGGGGCTAGGGTTACACAGAGTCGGTTACAAGGGAGGAGATCTACATATCCAAATCGCCAAGCTTGCCTTCGACGCAAAGGAGAGTCCCATCCGGACACGGGACGAAGTCTTCAATCTTGTATCTTCAAAGTCCAACAGTCCGGCCAAAGTATATAGTCTGGTTGTCCGAGGATCCCCTAATCTAGGACTCCCTCATTGGGATCATATGATGTAGTCCTAGGAGTAGACTGGATGAGGAAATTCCCTATTATTTCAATAAGTCTTTCCGTTGGTTGTAACTAATCATGTACCCGCTGCTGCGGAATTCCTTTTACCTAACCAGGATTGCAGTAAAGATAAACTACGTTGGGTCTGCCTGCTTGTTCAGTACCACCCATTCCCATGGGAATATATGGGTTTTTCGGTCCAGTGGGAGGATCATTTTCCTTTGAAGGTAATTTTCCCAACCAATAAGTATTGGGCTCCTAAGTAAACAAAGCGAAGGATCAAGTAACCAACATGTTGCGGAGCAGCTAAGTAAGCCTAGAAATGACTCAAGTAATCCAAGGGCAGAGCAACATAATCCAACGGAGGGGCTACGTGATCCAACAGAAGAGCTGCGTAAACAAGGAACACATGAACCTGCTAATGATCCACTCCACCTGCCAAGTGGACCAATCACAAGAGCTCGGGCCGAGAAATTCAATGAAGTAATCCATATGCTGATTCAGCAAGCCAACCATTGGAGTTGGTATTCCAAGTTTCTTGAATAACCTAGCTGTCTGAAACACACCAATGGGATTCTGTGTAATCCTCCGATCTACATGGTGTAGGTAAAGGGCAAAAAAGTTGCTAATTAGTAGCACCGAAGTATGCACCCGACGTGTAAACTTATTCTTTTTATTTACCAATGTCGCTATTTGACTGATCATCCTTTGAGACCACGGAGAAAATCAGAGAGAAAGATACGTCACCTAAAAAAATTGACACCCTGACTTATATGAGTCGGCTAGAAACTCAAGGCCTGGCCTTCTGTGTGAGAATGTTGGGTCCTTCCCAAAATCGCTTGGATCAATGAAAGATTTGAATAACGCTAGGTTGTGATACTGATGTCTGATTTTACTCATATACATCTAATAGTGAAGGCCGTGAAGTTTGAATAGCCTCACTTAACCCTGGTTCGATAATGGCAAAGGGGATAGCCTTGCTTTTGAACATTCATGTGCATATGTTTTCATTAGATGTGCAATCGAAATCAGTAGAAGCGAAACTTTCATCCCTATATTTCCACAGAAATGGAATTAGCGATACCTTTGAATTCATGAATCATGTTTCTAGTGGAGAGTAACTACTACAAAAGGTACGGAAAACGGGAAAGGCAAAGCACAGGAAAGAAGAATATATTCAACAATGCCATCCTTGTTTTGGTACCGGATTCAACTTGTCGAGGTTTCTGCTTGTAACATCACTCACTAGATCAAATCAAAGGGCTCGGTTTCTGATCCTCGGCAAAGGCAAAGTCAATTCAATAGGAATCTGAATCCTAAAAGGCAAGACCCAAACCACTAGTCGATCTACAGTTCTTCTTTCACTTCCATCTCTTGATACCTGTTTTCTTGCTTTTCTTACCACTGTTGTAGTGAACCGCATCTCTAAGCACCGGGAGTTTTGAACCGCACACAAGGTCCTTCTTAAACTATAAATAAGTGAAATAATTGTTCTAGGTCACCTTGGCTTCTGTGTTCAATAGTTAGTAGGGGAAGTGCATGGCTTGGTATCTCTCTTCCCTGTAGAAAACCAATCACAAGTCCCTCCTTGTTTTCACTCCAAAAAGCTGGAAAATAAAGCAAATCTTAGATAGCCTAACTTATTTTTTTTTGCCCTGGAAAAGGCAGCTACTATCCCTGTTGGATTTCCAGAAATGGAATGTACCTAGGGAACCCTATTGATCAAATCAGAGACTGAACCTAGTGATCTTTCTCCTGCTGGAAAGCATCGATACCTGTCTCCTAATAAATTAATCTTGTCTTGGGCTCTGATTCACACAATCAAAAAGCCCTTGCGATGTGGGTCACCCTTTTCCTCTATACATCTATTCAGCAAAGGTGGCTTGCTATTCTCTGCAATTGAAGGTTGGGCCTACATATCTCTTATTTGTGTGGATCAACCATCCAACCTTTCTTCTTTCTTTCGGTAAAAGCATAGGTAGAATGCGTATAGTAATGGTAGAGCCGATGTATGGCTAAGCAGGGCTAATGGAGCTCTTGGAAAGAAGTCAATATCCAGCTTATCCCTAGTCTAGCACTCTACTGTGAAGTCAGAAACCCATTAACAAGCAAGGCTATAGTGAACCTCTTCCTTAAGGGATTGTGGAATGCACACATCCCGGAATACAGTTGGGTGATCCATTAAGCTAAGCAAAGAGCTATGAACAACCTAGTGACGTGGTGGCAAGCATCGATACGAGGAAGGTGATAGATCAGATATGATTTCCTTCATAGGATACTCTTTTTCCTTTGGATTGTGGAATGATATGAAGGGCCTAATAGTAGTGATTTAGTGCGATGTGAGGTGCCCCCCGCGTGAGACTTTCTGAGGTTAAGAAAATAATAACAGGACGGCTTTCTTAGACTCTGCTCTATAGCACTCTTTGAGTAAGTTCGTTAACGAGGTAGCAGTTCTACACGAATGAAAATAGACCTATCTTCTCTTTCTTGGGCGGGGCACCAAATTCATGTATCTTTACCAATTAACCAATTTCTTGACGCTGGGGTGGATCCTAAAGAGATACCACTTCCTCATGAATTTATCTTGAATCGGGACCTTTTGGCTCAACTTTATCCTAGTTTTGCCGAACGAGCAACCCCTTTTTCCACTTTAAATTGGTCCAAATACGCAGAATTTCTGACTTTTCGCGGAGGACTAGATCCAGTAACCGGTGGTCTCTGGCTGACTGATATTGCGCACCAACATTTAGCTATTCCTATTATTTTCCTAATCGCGGGTCATATGTATAGGACCAATTGGGGTCTTGGCCATGGACTTAAAGAATCTGTCTACTCTTATAAAAAGTAGACTTGGTGATGATGGTGTGCCTACCATCCTGTAATATAGGCCGTCCGATCTATATCTAACGGATAGGAAGGAAACTATGACAATTTACCCGCACTCCTCTCCACATTTGCAGATAAGGCCTTCCTTCGTTCATCCTTTTCTCCCACAAGATCTTGATGTTCCGTGCAACGGAAGGGCATCTTGTTAGTCTTATAAAAAACAAAGTTGGTGATGATGGTGTGCCTGCCATCCTGCAATATAGGTCGTCCGATTTATATCTGACGGATAGGAAGAAAACTATGGCAATTTTGCAAAAAGATACCTACACCCCTCTCCACATTTGCAAATAAGGCCTTCCCTCATTCATACTTTTCTCTCATAAGATAAACTACTCATACAAATGCATCTTGATGTTCCGTGAAATGCACAAGGATGTTTCCTTGGGGGTCTCTCCAGCGCGGCGTGGCCGTAGTTGCAAGTTGACGCCCCTTGAGATGCCGACGTTGAGGGGCACTCGGATTTTGTCCGATGAGCGGGTTAGATGAGTTTGATCACGTAGTAAATGCATTCTAAAGACTACTTCCGTGTCCATTTCCTAATTCTCCCCCTGCCCACTGTTTCACAGGTTAGGCTCGGTGCAAGTGGAGATTGGCTTGCATATGTACGGGAGGGTAGCAACATCAATTTACACAACATTTACAACGGTGACACCGTTCCTGTAGAAACTTTGTCCAACATTGGGATCAGCCAGGCAATGGGCCACCGCCTGAATTGGTACAATGGAACCACAGTGAGATTGAAGAAGATAGCACGAACCTTGCACATGGCGGGAAAAGGTGGACCATGCTGTCTGTGGCCAATTTGTTGACGTACGAGTACGAAGACGTTGTGCTCCTTTCTAACCGCATCTTCACGGTGACAAACTAGGGGACTTTTTTCATATGGGACACATCTACGGTATACTCCCTCTCTCCCAGTTTATTTGTTTCGATTTTTTTCATTTTATAAGTTTCAAATTCAAATTTAGAGCTCCCATCACATGTTGAGATTACAATGTCCATTAAATCGTTGTGTGCATGTATAGTAAAGAAACAAATCTCGAGTTTGGCACGAGTTCGTGCAGCGGTAGCACCACAAGGCTTGGCGCAGGAGTTACATTTCCCTCTCGGGGCCCTCGAGACTGAGCTTCAGCACCTTACTACACCTGCCTTTGAGTCAATAACATGTGGACCCGATAGGTGGCTGGTCCACATGTAATGCTCCCGAAGGCAGAGGGGCAGTGAGGCCGAGAGGGGTGAGCCGCAGGTTGGGGGACGTGTTGTATCATGGGTTCGAGCGGCATTGTGGGAATTACGTGTGGCTGTGGTAGAAACTTGATGCTCGTCGCATTTCAGGTGGCCCACATGTCAAGCACACAAAGGCAGAGGGGCGGTGCGGCTGAGAGGGGTGAGGCGCATGTCGGGGGACGTGGTGTCGTGGGTTGGAGCGACATCAATCGCGAGTGGCAGTGGATGAAACGTGATGGTCGTCGTAGTTGAACTTCCATGGACAAGCTGTCATGTCTATGAACACATGCATTGCATACCGGTCACTGGAAGGAGTAGTAGTAGAGAAAGCTAGGGTGATAAATAGTTCCTTATAGTCAAGCGGACCCACGCTACTACTTGTTTCAAAGACATGCACGCCATCGAAATAGTCCATCTATATCAATATACACAGAGAGATAATATTTTTTAAAAGAGAGGACATAGTTCATCTATCCACAATGCCCTGCTGCTGGTGCAACTTCTTCTTGTTGTTCTTGTTCTCATTTTCTGTGGGTGACGGCTACGCAGCAAGCTCTCTGGACCTTGCAGCTATCTCGAAACTCACACGGGCATCGAGGCAGCATATTTTATCTGCTCGTACGTCAAGGGATAATTCTCCCATCCAGACGACCTTAATGCCAGTGTCTCATCACCCTTTTGAAGATTTGTTCCAAGCACAAAATTTGCTACGTCGAATAGGGATGGTGTCGGTTTATCACAATCTTCTCCAAGAATTTTTATATTGGTTTGTATGTCAGCTATGCTTTTCAAATCAAGGTTGTACGGCTCCAACTTCTGCTTGTCCCCTGCGATGGCTGCCCCACAGAAGTATATGTCCTCCCGAGACAAGAAATCGTGAAGCTCACCTGGTATGGAGGGTGCGTGTATGATGTGGTACACCAAAACATCATCTTCGAGGCACAGCTGAAAGACGACTGCGTGTTGGATCTTCCCAGTGGCACGCTCCGTGTACTCTGCGTCGAGACCGATGACCTTCATCTCCATCTTTTGGAGGGAGTTGGATACATTGTTGATCCATTTCCGAACAACCCTTGGGTGGTCGATGACTGTGGCAACTATGCTCAATGAGCCATCGACGAGGACATGTTGGACGCTAAAAACCTGCATCTCGATCTCTTTCTCCATTTGGAACTGCTGGACCAAAGGGCTATGGTTTGGAGAATTAGGATTAGATGGCTAGTCTAACTGAAGAAGATGATTATTTAAAGGGGCTTTGGAATTACTCCAGGAGGATGTGAAGAGGTTAAAGCAATGTGAATGTAGTGTGGTTTGGATGCAAATGAAGATGAAGGAGTAGTGAAGAAGCTGAGGAAAATCGGTTCCCGATGGAGAAGTAAATGGGAGAAGTGGCCTGCACGCAGTTGATTAGACGGCTAGGTAGACTAAACGAAAAGGCTACACGGGTAGACTAAGGAGTGGTACATGTCCCTATACGTGCCCATCCTTCTAGCGCTACATGTGCCTCTGGCTAGTTGAGGTCACTCTTTCGAATCACCGTGGCAAGACATTTTATGATTCCTTTTTATTTCTACACCCCTCCTGACAGGTGGGACCTATGCAAACGGATAAAAAAATGTGTTGTAGCTGGTTCAGATGGATATTGGCATGTGCGTGGGAGACACAACATTCTCTAGGTAAGGAATATGCGTTTATCCTCAAAAAAGAGAAGGCCTTCTTTGCGCTTCTGCATGCACGAGAATTTGGTTCTGCTCGCAATATGGATGATACCTGGAGGATGAAGTGAACCCAGAGGCATGCTAGCACGGGAGACCTATTTCCACTATACAGTACTACTCATGTTCCTACTACTACTACTAGTAGTAGTAGTACAACTGTGGTACACTTTATAGTCAAAATATTATTCATCCGGTCCTCACAGTGAACTGACAAGACCCTACGCCTGAGGTGACACCAGTCCAGGCGGCGTGTTCGGGTTACCAAAGTCAGCCTCACCTTGTGCACTGTGCAGTCACTATCACCGTCGTTGTATAGCATGCCTCGCCTAGTCTCCCTCTCCCCTAGCACCACTCCATCTCCATCTCCGTCTCGCCGGAGATCCTAAGGTCACTCTTCATTATCTCACTGTGCCCCCGCGTACCCTCGCTCGCCTCCCCCAGTACCGCTATTCCCTTGCTAGCTGCTCCAGCACCGAGAGACTTCTCCCCCGTAAATCAAGCCCCCCAAAACCCACCTTCCAAACTCCACCATGGCTGAATGCGAACCGCGCAGCATCCATATGAGCCGCGACTGGAGCAATCCCCCCAGTGACATCCTCGACCTTTGTTGTTCATGTATGGATATGTTGAGCACCCTGCGGCTGGCTGCATGCTCGAGGGACATGCACTCAGCCATCGTCAAAGCGAGGCCTAAGGTTTTCAAGACACCCTGCTTGCTGCTATCTGGTCTTGCAAGATTTGCTCACCATGATACGGAGGCGTACATGATGCCCCTCGACTTCAATCTGATCTCCATTAGCCGAAACTTCTTTGCAGGTATGAGTGGGTCGCCATACATCATTTCCCTCGACTTCGATCCGATCACCATCGCCCGAAACTTCTTGGCAGGTATGTACTGGGTCGACATGAACTCCCACTGGATGGCTGCTGTCAGAGAAGACGAGAA
Organism: Triticum dicoccoides; assembly: GCF_002162155.2. Lineage (NCBI taxonomy): Eukaryota > Viridiplantae > Streptophyta > Magnoliopsida > Poales > Poaceae > Triticum > Triticum dicoccoides. Next base: position 266,859,361 of record NC_041386.1, on the reverse strand, counting down.
AAAGTTGGTGCTCGTGAACTTCCAGACCTCCCATGAGATTATCCTTCCTCTGTTGGATTATATAGAGTTTTACCATCGTGGTCCAAGTCATCTAGATTACCACATCAGTTGGACGGACCTTGTTTTCAGAAGATTGTAATCTGCTAAGTGCCCACACGACATGTGGATTATGCATACTTCAAGCTAATTGCCTTGCTCGACCGCGGACTCGCCTATCTTTACGCTGATGCCTTCTTTAGGTGGAGACAACTCAGCTCGTAGTGGATCATCGTCAAAGCTGATACACACTTCTGTGATTCTATTGAACACAATGGCATCATCTACGCGATCGACAAAGCAGATGGCACCACGTATTACTGGGACGGCGCGTGTAAGTTGTTTCTGCCTGATGTGAATGATGATGCCATGACACTGTATGAACTTTTTGTGATGATTGGCATATCCCTATTTGAGAAGACTTTGAGTAGAACTATGGCAATGTATTAGAGACGTCGTAAATCGGCTATATTTGGAATGCGTTAATTCATGCGATTGTGATCATGTCATTACAACCAATTTGTACCCCTGAATAATCAAACGGTTAGGAAGATATTGATATTCTCCTTATTTTATAGTAATCTATACTAAATATGAGTGTGTATCAATGGCCATGTTAGTGTCCTCATTTTCATGATGTAGAAACATGCATCACACTGTTGGTTTCATCTAACCATACATTAGGGAAGTAAATGTGCATATGGAGAACTCTATATTTGGAAGTGGTGAAATCCTGTAATGCTTACCATGTGTACATACCTATATTCGCCCTTCAACAATCAATGGCTAGAATAATATGCTCACAAAATTTTTTCCCACATAACATGTGTATATAACAATCATGGTATGTTAGTTTCCTTGAAGAATTTGTTTGTGAGGACAGAACATGATTACATAACATGCATGACATGGTAGTTTCCTGTGAAGAATCGATTGTGAGATAACATGAGTATAACAATGCATGGCACTTCTATATTTTCGAACCCAGTATACATTTCCCTGTATTTTCCTCCCAGTTCCAACAGGGACATATCAATGTTGTTTCTTGCATTATCCTACTCATACTCTGAACAACGTTGATCCTACATTAACAATGCCTGTCCTTTTTTATATGATGCAGTGTCCCTACAGTTACTGCCCTTTGTAATCACACCACCTTTGCCAAAAACAGGGAAGCACAACTGGTTCCTCGCTCGATCAGATGACGGCAAAAGACTGGTGATCATTCGGACACATGAACCGGAAAAGTTATATTGCAAAAAACCCCACTATATACAAGCACCGTGAAATATGTGAGTATCCGGACAATGGTTGTTACGCCTATGAGCAGGATACCAGCTTGTTGGGGCCTTCAGGATTTTTTAGTTGGAGGCGGGTAAACAACCTTGGTTCACACTCTCTGTTTCTCGGACTCAATTATCCGATTAGCCAGGAGATCACCGTTGGCAAGGACCTTGATGGCAGAGAGGCTCTGTTTGCTATGGAGAACTGTGTCTACACGACAAGCCCTAGGAGTTCGGGAGCAAACTCCCCTGATTGTCAACGATAAAGCGTGCAACCAAAAGAATGTGAGAATGACAAAGGCATCTGGATTAACTTTGATCCTTGGATGTGTCGGGTCCGACAAGCACTGATGTGGTTCAAGCCTTCAGGTTGATAGGTAATTGGGCTGTTGCATCGAAAGGGTGGAGTACTGGTGTCTCCGGATCACTAGTGGCTGAAGCGGGACTGCAAATTATGATGGTGTTGGATCATCCCTCTTCGAATAACTTGTTGTCTTTACTGCTTGTTCTGGATGGGTAGTTCTCTCTTTTGTTATGCATATTCCTTGTCATTTGGTCATCCTTGTCTATGTCACTCTTACTATGTAATAGTTGCCTCTATTTCGAATGTCATTATCGTCTGGATCACGAGAGTCTGAGCGGTGCAGATGGGTGCGTTTTGGTGGTGTAGCAAGACTTCTTATGAATTATCATCTCTTGATGTTTATGTCAGTAGTAGTCACTAGTCAGTGTTTGAATGTTGTATATATTGTTGTTTCGAATTGTTTATTGTCTCGAACTGCTGGTGGGCTAAATGAGGGCATCACCATTCTCCAGTGTTTAGAGTATATCTCCTTTTTCAAGTTATAATTTGAGCTCACTGTCTTTTCGATGATGTACACTTGTTTGGGCTAGTGAGGTGTCGCTGAATATGGGCCGAGTAGTAACGCAATGCCAAATAGGTCAATTATGACTCTTAGGCCGGGCTCTCAAAAGATCCTAAAAAAGGCCGGGCTCTCAAAAAAGAAAGAATTGGGACTCTTGCGCGCCGACATATGGGCGCCACCGGTGTTTTTGTGCGCTTGCGCGCTGAGAGCATATTGGCGTGTGTTCGAAATTCATGCTACCTTTTCATCCCCAATCTCCCGCCCCTCCCCCACCTCTGTAATCTCGATTCCTGCTCTAGTTCCCCCAAATCCCCCTCATGTACTCCCTGTACTCAAGCGCACTATCATGTCGTCGGTCAATAGGATCTCCGAGCCGGAGATCCTGAGGTCCATCCTCCCTTCGAGAGTTGTGTGCTGCCGCTCAACAATGGCATGGCGGCGCTTGACGACTAGTTTGCCGGTGAAGTGCTGATGCTAACCATCAACGGCGACCGGCCTCCCGTCTCGCCCGACGACCTTGTCAAAGCTCTTGGCATTGCGCACGACATCCAAATAAGTGACTTGCTCGTCGAAGTCTGTTCGCCACCGGCTTATTTCTTCATCAGGTTCCAGACAACTTTCGACTGCAGTCGTGTGTTTGAATCTCCCCGGTGTTTGTTCTGTGATGGCACGCTGGTGAGCTTTGATTGGTGGCACCCAGGATGGGGCTCGGTGCCCTTTGAGCTTGAGTTTTTAACAAAGCTTACCTTCCACGGCATGCCTCGACGTGCTTGGAACAACGAGTCCATGAATGAGCTTATCAACGACCTTGGAGGTGAGCTTGTAAGTATGTTTGTTCCTCCAGACAGCTGGGCTCTGACGGTTATGGCATGGATGAAAAAGCTGTCCACCATACCGAAGGTGATTGGTGTTGAGATACCGGTGTAGGAACCGGGGTTGTACTATTTGTCGTCACCAAGGCCGTTGCGGACCACGTTAGGGATGTACCTGTATTGAGTGTTCGTGCATGTCGAAGAAGTGGTCAATCCATCAATCGAAGTCCTGCTGCCGCCATTGGTGCCCGTGTCCATCGATGACGTCCATCACAGGAGTCAACGTCAGAATTTCCCCGCGTTGCTCGGAACGATGGATGGCGGGGGCCTACTCCATCGTGCGGTGGTGGCCACTGCTTCTTTGGGAGAAGAGGCAGGGCTGGCTGCCTGGATGTGCTCTAATTTGAGGTAACAACTGAATCTCGTCAGATACTAGTTAAATCTGAGCTATAGGTGTGAAGCACTGATGTGCCAGTATTGTGACCTGTTCTATTTTTTTACCTGAACTTTTTTTAGAAAGGGTTGTACATCAACTTAATGTTCTAGCAGAACTTATATATTGTGTTGTTTGTCTATTTTCTTTGCACAATATTCAAGATATTTCCCCATCATTGATAAAAACGATGAACCGTTATGTACGAGTTCATTGGTTTCAACATATCCCTACCCGTAGCGATCCACTACTTCCACCCTGATTGGCCGCCTGCGTGAAATATTTGTATGGAAGTTCAGTGTGCTATGATGTTCTATATGATTGTGTCAACTATATAAGTTTTTATTGAGCATCGTCAATGCATATGGCTGAAAGATGTATTTACGAGCATCGACCGATGGGTCTCTCTCTCTCTCTCTCTCTCTCTCTCACACACACACACACACACACACACAAACACACATGCACACACGCACAAGTGGGACCTGTTGAATTATTTCTTCGCTCGTGATAGCTTTTAATTAGGTTCCACTATACTCTAACTTTTTTCTCAAGTTATTAATTGAGCTCAGTGACTTCAAAAAGTTGTCCAGAAGCGTTGTTTGGGCCTTTCTAGCGTCGCTGAATGTGGGCTGAGTAGCCATGTAAGGTTGTACTGTATTACACAGGCCTTTTTTCAACATCAACAATGCAACTGGGCTAACAGTTGTACAAAATCCGGGTCAACTTGTTATTCTCCGCCATGATGGGCTGCAAATCTTTCCTAGGATAGATGCATTAGGCTTAACAAGAAAATGGGCTTTAAGAAATAATAAATGGGATGTAATTATAAAAACTGGGCAGTAACTATAAAAAAAATGCACCAAACACGTAATTAGTTTAAACAATATATTATTTTTGGAATTTGAAAATTTTAATTTCATTACTTGTTGTGTGCGCAATATTTTGTTGGATTTTTATGTAATACAAATTTATTTTGAAATTATATTTAATCTGATTAGAAATTTCGGGATAAAAATATTTCGGATCCCATCAAAATGTGGGAAATTTTATTGAATTCTGTTTTGAGCGGTTGGTTGAAATTATTAATCATTGTCCTAGCTAGAAAATGGGATGTACTTTTAACAAACTATAAATGGGCTGTAGTAAATTCCATTATAATTCAAAAATGGGTTGTACATTCTTACAAATCGTAAATGGGCGATATGTTCTCTGCCACACACTTGTGGGACTACTAAGTTGACGCGTCCCCTAAAAACAAAAACTAAGTTGACGCGTATGCAAGGCTTTGTCAATTTATTGTCAACACACGGTTCTAGCAGCAGTGGCCGTTGGATGTCCATCCAATGGATGTCGTGCTTCTTCTTCAATCTCGGATATTCTTGCTTCAGCCATCCAAAAAATGATTCCTCCCCCTGACATCTGGGGCGCACCGTTTCGGAGGCTGACCTGTGGGCCTACTAAGTTGACGCGTACCAAGGGCTTTATCAACTTAGTCAATATAAACGATTCTAGCTGCACCGACCGTAAGATGTCCATCCGACGGCCATCGTGCTTCTTCAACCTCTGGTCTTCTTGCTCCAGCCGCCCAAACCAGCGCCGGTCGTGCCGCGTGGTCCTGTCTCACATGGCCAGCTGTGATGCCGCGGAGGCCTCACCGCCCCCTACTACTCCCATGCTGGCCAGGCCATCCCTCTACTCACCCACACCCCCTGTTATTCTGCAGCGATGGCAGCCTCACACCGCAGCCAAACTAGTGAACCCTCATACTCCTCTCTCCGCGTGGGCATCCACTGCCGCGTCTTCTCCGGCTCCGCGTCGTCCTCGGCTCCGCGCCGTTCCCTTCCTAGGCCTCGCCGTCGTCCACCGCCCTGGTGCTCTCGGCGCGGCGTGGTCAACGTGGTCAAGGAACGACTTCCATCGGAAGAGTACTATACGTGGAGAGGCTGACAGCTGGGTCCATGGTAGCAGCAAGGAAGTGCCTCCTTATTACACGCAAAATAATTATTACTCCACCTGACAGCAGGGACCCACCGGACGGACCATCGTATTTCGTGAAAAAACATTTACCCCCTGGCTGTTGGGACCCACCAGCTACAACTTCGCACGCAAGGAAGTGCGTCCATATTACGGGCAAAAAAATGATTTGCCCTTGACTGCTGGGACCCACCAGCTACATCTTCGCACGCAAGGAAGTGCCTGACAGTCGGGACCCACCTGGTTGAAGCGTACGTAGCGTTGTCATTCTGGTCGCGAATGTGTACGTACATACTGGTCGATCGGTCTGTCTGCAGGCTGCAGCGATGAACCATGGCCGTGTAAGGAAGGGCACGTGTCGTAGTAGAGGCGCGCACGTAGCATGTCACGCAGTCCCGTTAATATCGTGCGCACGTACGTATAGCGGCCAGGGTGCAAGAAAGTAAATACGGCCACATACGTACATACGGGCTTGGTCTCGAACGCCTACTCGCGCATACGTATGGCCAGGGCTCGTGTACATGGCTGGGTCGGAATGGAGAAGCTGCACCATCATCGTGTTCATGGGGAGGCCACGGAATGGGTCGTGTTCATCGGGAGGCAACGAAATACATCATGTTCATCGGGAGCCAACCGGCTTAGACGGAACATAAGATCGAAACGAGGCCCGGCGTACCGCAAAAACTAAGGAAACGGCCTTGTGTTCGATCGGCCATGGTCGAAACGGGATCCTGTTCATCGGGAGGGGTTTGGTGTGTCGCAAAACGAAGGCAACGGACTTGTGTTGGAGCGCTACGGTCGAAATGGGGATCCTGTTCATCGGGAGGGGTGTGGCGTACCGCAAAACGGGACTCCACGGGACAATGTTCATCTCCACCGTCGACCTCCTCCAGCCTCCACGGGCTACTGTTCATCCACCGTCGACCTCCTCCAGCCTCCACCTACGACTGTTCATCCACGGGCTCCTATTCATCCAGCCTCCACCGCACCTCCACCGGCTACTATTCAACCAGCCCTCTCCATGAGGTCCTGTTCAACCACCTCTCCATGGGCTACTGTTCATCCAGCCCTCCATTGACTATTGTTCAACCAGCCCTCCATGGGGTCCTGTTCATCGAGCCCTCCACGAGGTCATGTTCATCCACCCCCAACCGGCTCGATCGATCGGGGTCATGTTCATCCAGCGGCAACGGCCTCTACTACCACGGGTCTTGTTGATCCACCCCCCACTGGGAACTATTCATCCAACCCCCCCAACAACACTCATTGTTCATCCAGAGGAAGCATGTTCGATCGGCTTCAGTTTGCAGCAGTAGCGAAGGAATCGCTCGATTGGGTTTAGTTAACAGCCATCGATCGATTGCTCGGGTTCAGTAACGAGTAGCCTGCAGTGCAATCGCTCGGGTTCAGTAGGCGAATGCCTCGCTCGGGTTCAGTTAGAGCCCAAAGCCTCGCACCCACGCGCGTACATGTACTAGAGAAACGTGCATCGCTTGCCCCCGACCACCCACCGTAACCGGGAACTCCCTGATATTTTCCTCGCCCTCGCTTCTACCATGGTTTTTTCTGTCATGGACGGCCCAAAGAATGTCATGCAGCTATGTCTCCGGCCCGTCCAGGACGAAAATCCCATTTTCTGTCATGATTTTTTGTCATAGAAGTAGGAGCCCACCACATCTATGATGATACTAGGTTTTGTCACAATTATCGTCATAGAAGTGTCATAAGCATCACAAAAAAAAATTCCGTTCGGCCCAAAATGTCATGGATGTGTCTTTTTTTGTAACGTGAGTTCTTTAATTGCCCAATATGCTTTATGTTCTAACTCAAGAGGCAAATGACAAGCTTTTCCATAAACCATTTTATAAGGAGACATACCCATAGGATTTTTATATGATGTTCTATAAGCCCAAAGTGCATCATCTAATTTCTTAGACCAATTCTTCCGAGACCTATTAACAGTCTTTTGTAAAATTAATTTTATTTCTCTATTGCTAAGTTCAACTTGACCACTAGACTGAGGATGATAGGGTGATGCAGTTCTATGGTTAACATCATACTTGGCAAGCATTTTATGAAAAGCACCATGAATAAAGTGTGAACCACCATCAGTCATTAAATATCTAGGGACTCCAAACCTTGGGAAAATAACTTCCTTAAGCATTTTAATATACGTGTCATGATCAGCACTACTAGTTGGAATAGCTTCTACCCACTTAGTAACATAATCAATAGCAACCAAGATATGTGTATACCCATTAGAGGAAGGAAAAGGTCCCATGTAATCAAAACCCAAAACATCAAATGGTTCAACAGAAAGTGAATAATTCATAGGAATTCCTTGACGCTTATCGATATTACCTATTCTTTGACATTCATCACAAGATGAGACAAACTTACGAGCATCCTTGAAGAGAGTAGGCCAATAAAATCCAGATTGCAATACCTTGTGAGCAGTTCTGTCTCCCGCATGATGTCCTCCATAAGCTTTAGAGTGACATTTCCGTAGGATTTGTCCCTATTCATGCTCGGGTACACATCGTCTAATAATACCATCTACTCCTTCTTTATAAAGATGTGGGTCATCCCAAAAGTAATGTCTTAAATCATAGAAGAATTTTTTTCTTTTGTTGATATGTAAAACTAGGTGGTAAATATTTAGCAACAATGTAATTAGCATAGTCAGCATACCAAGGAGTGTTGTGAGCAACATTTATTGCAGCTAACTACTCATCAGGAAAACTATCATTAATAGGTTGTGGGTCATCAAGATTATTTTCAAGCCTAGACAAGTTATCAGCTACGGGGTTCTCCGCTCCTTTTCTATCAGTGATGTGCAAATCAAGTTCTTTCAGCAAGAGAACCCACCTAATGAGTCTAGGTTTAGCATCTTTCTTTTTCGTAAGATATTTTATAGCAGCATGATCAGTGTGAACAATAACTTTAGACAACAATGTAAGATCTGAATTTATCACAAGCAAACACCACTGCTAAGAATTATTTTTCAGTAGTAGCATAATTTCGTTGAGCACTGTCTAGAGTTTTACTAGCATAATGAATAACATTCAGTTTCTTATCAACTCTTTGTCCTAGAACAGCACCAACAGCATAATTACTAGCATCACACATAATTTCAAAATGCAAGTTCCAATCAGGTGGTTGAATAATAGGTGCAGAAATTAAGGCTTTCTTGAGTGTTTCAAAGGCTTCTAAATAGTCATCATAAAAAACAAATGGAATATCCTTTTGCAAAAGATTTGTGAGAGGCCTAGAAATTTTAGAGAAGTCTTTAATAAACCTCCTATAGAAACCAACATGACCAAGGAAACTATGAATACCTTTCATATCTTTAGGACATGGTATTTTCTCAATTGCATCAACCTTAGCTTTGTCCACCTCAACACCACTTTCAGAAATTTTATGGCCCAAAACAATACTTTCGTTAACCATAAAGTGGCACTTCTCCCAATTCAAGACAAGATTTGTTTGCTCGCATCTCTGCAAAACTCGATCAAGATTGCTCAAATAATCATCAACATACTTCCCATAAACAGAAAAGTCATCCATGAAAACCTCAACAATCTTTTCACAAAACTCAGAGAATATAGCAGTCATACATCTTTGAAAGGTAGTAGGTGCATTGCATAAACCCAAAGGCATTCGTCTATAAGCATAAGTTCCAAAAGGACAAGTAAAAGTGGTATTTTCTTGATCAGGTTGAGAAACAGGTATTTGTGAAAAACTAGAATATCCATCAAGGAAGAAAAAAAATGTGTGTGCTTAGATAATCTTTCTAGCATTTGATCAATAAAAGGAAGAGGGGAATGGTCTTTTCTAGTTGCTTTGTTTAATTTACTAAAATCAATTACCATTCTATAGCATGTAACAATTCTTTGTGGAATAAGTTCATTCTTATCATTAGGGGAATGGTCTTTTCTAGTTGCTTTGTCTAATTTACTAAAACCAATTACCATTCTGTAGCATGTAACAATTCTTTGTGGAATAAGTTCATTCTTATCATTACGAACAACAGTAATACCTCCTTTCTTAGGGACAGAATGAACATGACTTACCCATCTACTATCAGCTATAGGATAGATTATACCCGCTTCCAGAAGTTTTAATATTTCCGCTCTTACCACTTCTTTCATTCTTGGATTTAACCGACGTTGTTGATCAACAACGTGTTTAGCACCAGGTTCCATATCAATCTTGTGCTGACATAGAGTGGGACTAATGCCCTTAAGATCATCAAGAGTATATCCAATAGCAGCTCGGTGCTTCCTTAGAACTTTCAATAATCTTGCTTCTTCATGTTCTGAAAGGTTAACACTAATAATAACAGGATATATCTTCTTCTCATCAAGATAAGCATACTTCAAAGTGTCCGGCAATTGTTTTAATTCAAACACAGAATCACCTTTAGGTGGAGGAGGACCTCCTAGAGTTTCAATAGGCAAAAATTTTTAAGCAGAGGATGTTGTTCAAAGAAAATCTTATCTATTTCATTTCTTTCATGCATATGCATATCATTTTCATGGTCTAGCAAATATTGTTCTAAAGGATTAGTAGGAGGTACAACAATAGAGGCAAGACCAATAATTTCATCCTTACTAGGCAATTCTCTATTATGAGGTTTTATATTAAACTTGGAGAAATTAAATTCATGAGACTCATCACCAAATCTAACACCGACAGTTTTTTCTCATAATCTATTTTGGAATTAACGGTGTTCAAGAAAGGTCTACCAAAGATAATGGGACAAAAGTCGTCTTGTGGGGAACCAAGAACAAGAAAATCAGTAGGGTATTTTATTTTCCCACACAAGACTTCAACATCTCTAACAATCCCAAGTGGTGTGATGGTGTCTCTATTACTAAGTTTAATAGCAACTTCTATGTCTTCTATTTCAGCGGGTGCTATGTCATTCATAATTTCTTGATATAAGGTAAAAGGAATAGCACTCACGCTAGCACCTATGTCACATAAACCATGATAACAGTGATATCCTATTTTAACTGAGACAACAAGCATGCCAACAATAGGTTTATGTTTATCTTTTTCATTGGGTTTGGCAATTCTAGTAGCTTCATCACAGAAGTAAATAACATGCCCATCTATATTTTCAACTAGGAGTTCTTTAATCATAGCAACACTAGGTTCTACCTTGATTTTTTCAGCTGGTTTAGGTGTTCTAATATAACTTTTATTGACCATAGTTGAAACTTTAGCATGTTCCTTTATCCTAACAGTGAAAGGTGGTTTTTCAATATAAGCAGTAGGAACAACTGGATCAACATTATAGATTATAGTTTCATCTTTAGCTATTACTAGTTCTTTAATTTCTTCTTTAATAGGTGGATGATATTTGAACCACTTCTCTTTAGGGAGATCAACATGAGTAGCAAAAGATTCACAAAAGGAGGCTACTATCTCAAAGTCAAGTCCATATTTAGTGCTAAACTTCTGGAAAGCATCGGTATTCATAAAAGATTTAACACAATCATACTTAAGCTTAATACCCGACTCTTTACCTTCGCCGAGTTCCCAATATTCAGAGTTGCATTTAATTCTTTCAAAAAGATCCCACCGGAATTCAATAGTCTTCTTCATAAAGGAACCCGTACAAGAAGTATCAAGCATGGATCGATCATCATGAGAAGGCCGAGCATAAAAATTCTGAATGATAATTTCTATTGAGAGCTCATGATTGGGGAATGAATATAACATTGACTTCAGCCTCCCCCAAGTTAGAGCGATACTTTCTCCTTCACGAGGCCAAAAATTATATATATAATTCCGATCCCGACAAACTAGATGCATAGGATAATTTTTTGGTGAAACTCCAATTTCAATAAATTCCAATTTCAAGATTCAATATCATCGCATAGCCTATACCATGCCAATGCTTTTCCCTTCAAATATAAAGGGAAAAACTTCTTCTTAACTTCATCTTAGGGTAAACTTGCAAGCTTAAACAATCCACAAATTTCTTCCACATATATCAAGTTCATGTCAGGATGTTCGGTTCCATCTCCTGCATAAGGATTAGCTAGCAGTTGTTCTATCATACCTGAAGGAATTTCATATTCAATATTTTCAGTAGGTGCAGTAGGTTGAGGGGTAACTAATTGTGGTTCCGGTCGAGGTGAAGATACCCCGAACAAACCCCTCAAAGGATTGTTTTCCATAGTAACAAGTAACAATAAATTTCAGCACGTAGTAATAATTTTTCCTTACCAATTTCCACTTACCAAGAGCGCTTCACTCCCCAACAACGACGCCGGAAAAGAGCCTTGATGACCCACAAGTATAGGGGATCAATCGTAGTCCTTTCGATAAGTAAGAGTGTCGAACCCAACGAAGAGCAGAAGGAAATGACAAGTGGTTTTCAGCAAGGTAATGCCGGTAAGCACTGAAATTGCAAGTAGTGAGTAATTTGATAGCAAGTAACGATAATAGTAACAAAAGTGCTGCAAGGTAGACCAATCCTTTTGAGGCAAAGGACATGCCAAAAAAATCTCTTACGATAAGCAAACTGTTCTTGAGGGTACACGGGAATTTCATCTAGTCACTTTCATCATGTTGGTTTGATTTGTGTTCGCTACTTTGATAATTTGATATGTGGGTGGATCGGTGCTTAGGTGTTGTTATTACTTGAACAAACCTCCTACTTATAATTAACCCCCTCGCAAGCATCCGCAACTATAAGAAAAGTATTAAGAATAAATTCTAACCATAGCATTAAACTTTTGGATCCAATCGGTCCCTTATGGAATAGCGCATAAGTTAGGGTTTAAGCTTCACTCTCGCAACCCATCATCTAATAACTACTCCACAATGCATTCCCTTAGGCCCAAATATGGTGAAGTGTCATATAGTCGACGTTCACATGACACCACTAAGGGAATCACAACATACATACCATCAAACTATCGAACACATATAAAATTCAGATGATTACTTGCAACAAGATTTCTCCTGTGACCTCAAGAACAAAAGTAACTACTCACAAATGTTAATCATGCTCAAGATCAGAGGGGTATTAAATAGCATATTGGATCTGAACATATAATATTCCACCAAATAAACCATATAGTAATCAACTACAAGATGTAATCAACACTATTAGTCACCCACAAGCACCAATCTATAGTTCCGGTAACAAGATTGAACACAAGGGATGAACTAGGGTATTATAGGAGATGATGTTGTTGAAGATGTCAAAACAAAGCGCAAGGTCGAGGGAAACCGATGGACAGATCGAGGTGTCGTGTGGGAAGTCACCGGCATTGGACACAACGACGGAAGGGCTCGGCTCCGGCGAAGATTGGGATGGTATGGACGTGGACTCGAGAGGGTTTTGGCGAGGGGTTTTTGAGGGGGTCGAATGAGAGGGGTCGTGGGTACTTATAGGACATGAGTCCTAGAGAAGGGGGCGAGCGCTCATGATAGAATCCCGAGGTTGAACAGCGGCCATGGCGTCGTGCGCGTGTAGGAGAGAGAGGCTAGCGAGAGATAGAGAGGGTGCAGGAGACCGACTCGTAGCGAGTTCGGGCGAGGGCAAGCCGCGGGTGGAGATGGGCCGTAGCTCGGGACCCGGCTGGGCCTGGCGGCTATCACCGACCTGCGTTAGATTTCCCATTTTTTAAACAAAATCTTTTCTATTTCTAATTTACAGCAATAGTCAAACACAGAAAAAGACTAAACTTTTTAACATGCCTAAACGCAATTTTAGAAAATAAATATTTTTGCTATACTAATAAAATTAGCAATAAAATAATTTGCAAGCAAATCCAAATAAATATTTTTTTATCTCAAATTTCAATTTCCACTATTTCATTTCTAATTTTGAAGAAGTAATGTTTTCTTCTCTCTTTATTTTATTTGTATAAATGGAAATGAATATTTGAAAACTTTCGCAAATCTTCACCATTTATTCATATAACTTTCAACTCCCCCTTATGGTCCATGAGTTTCATAAAGTTTCTTGAGTCAATAATATAAACTCCATATGCATTAAAACATGGATGCAAAATGAATGATATATAAATAAACATTCAAATTGAAAATTGAGATGTTAAAAAATCTGGCTTTCTCTTGCTTTTAGCCTTTTATACGCAGGTAAGAACACAGAATAAGCGCATCGTGTGCCTGTAATTTTGTAGCTTTTGGCTTGTCGGAGCCAACATGGTGTGCGCGTCCGGGCGTGCCTATATCTGTCCTAAATATGAGCCAAGTACGAGAAGTGTCGGCCGGTCCGGACGTGAGTGTCAAATTTGCCGAGTTTGAATATGTGTTAAATTTGCGTCCAAATAGTGGCAGGCCGCCGAATGTTTGGGGCGGAAATGAAATGTCCGGTTCTAGATGCTCTTACAAACCTTAGTGGGCCACGTTAGGAGGCACCCAAAAAAAAGTTATTGAGGACGCGTTACTAAAGAAAAATGTTAAGGAGGATGCTAAGCTAAAAAAACAAAATTAAGGAGGACGCAGAGATCTCGACCTAACGAATGAAATCAATCCATTTGATTCCGCCGCCGGCGTGCACAGCTGAAAATTCAAACCCATAGCTGAGAGGCGCCGCGCGTATTTATGCTTCTCCTTTCCGTAAAACAAAAAACAAATCGAAAAAGAAGCTGCTCCTGATCCACCTCCGTTCCCCCCTTCCGCGGCTCGTCTTCTCTTCCCTCCTCCGGCGAAGCCGAACCACCCCAGCGGCGAGAGCGAGCGCCGAACGACGGTGTGGGCTCTGCAAGGTACGCCCGCAGTACCACTGGTAGGTGCTTCGCTCGCTCCATCCGAATGCTTGTGTTCTCGTACATTCGGGGATTTTATTTGGGGGAAATACTTTCTGGTACTTGTTTAAGGGGTTCTCGTTTTGGGTGTGTATCCAGTTGCTTATGAATTCAATCTCCATTTTCGCTTGGACTTGGAATTGATTGACTTCTGCAGTCGTACTGGTGTTTTTAGGGGGGCTCGTGCGGTTCTGTTGGACGTTTTTGATGGTTTGAATTTCCGGTATCCCCTCTCTGCCAAATCGAACCAGGTTACGGAAAATCTTCAGCCATTTTCGGCTGGGCCACGCGATCCGATACAAATCACGATCTCTGCACTGTTTCGCGTGTATATTGTCGACATTTAGTACCGCGTTTCTGCAATTTTGCTAATCTGCAACACTAATCCGCTTCCTCCGCTGCAGCGATGGACCCCCGCCACCTCGGCGTCGGCGCAACCCCCGGCAGCGGCGGGAGTGGCGGCCAATCAGTGGACGCGTCAGCGAGGCGCCGCCGCCGCATGTCGGCCCCGTTGACAGGCACCCGCCTCATGCTGGCCTTCAACGATGCTGCTGGTGACGGTCATGGCGGGAGGTCGTCCTCGTCGTCGTCGTCTTCCGGAGGGTTGGACCTCTCGTTAGATGAACCGCACCCCCGCTACAGTCACCACCGTGTCTACCCCGAGTTCTCTCCGATGTCGAATATGGGGCGCCTCCTCTTTCATGGCTCTCCACTAGGGTCGCCTACGACCGACGACGATGTCCTCGTCATGGATGGTGTGCTCGTTGCCGACGGCTTCAGCCCTGGCCCCAAGCGCTACGCCTCCTTCACTGACCTACGCTTGGTCCACACCAACTCCCCTGGCTCGGGCGGCAGCGGTCGCCACGGCTCCAGTCTCCAGGTAATCGATTCACACTTGTTGTCGGCTTGTGTTTGGGAGAGCTCGTCATGTTGTTTCCGTGATATTGTCGGATGCGTTTGGTTGAGCTATGGTTTCATGGTCGCATTGTGCTTTAGCAAAACTGTATGGTTTATGGTCTGGAAGATTGCGTGGTGTTAACGGAAATAAACATCATTGATGAATCTGAAAACGAAGTTAAGTCATGACTTAAATAGTTAATGAAGATTTTTAAAATTAAGTTCTTAAAAAGGGGTTATGACTTATGACAATGATGTATGGTAGATCACTTTGCATGCTATGCTTTAATCCTGTTTACAAATAGGGAAAAAGGAATGTTGAGATTAGGTGCTTTATAGTTGGACAAGTAGTGAGAAAAGAGCCAATGCAAACTGAGAAGTTATAGGAAATGAAAAGAAAATTTGGGAGCAATTGTTTCAGTAGATTAAAGCATTTTAGGAGTTCATCAAGGCAGACCAAGAGTACATCGAATAAGCTTGCACGCTTTGCTTACTGGAAACCATGTTCTGTAGTTGCTCGCTGTAAAAACTAGGGTTTGGGAAACTGCTTGACACCCAATACGGGTGTAGCTATCTCATATATATAAGGGTACACAAAGTGTACAAATACAAGATACAAGGTATACATAGAAGCTATGTATAAACATTATCTAACACCCTCCCTCAATCTTAACTGTGGCCTGAAGTACAAAGCAAGTTAAGATTGCGCCTACAACCTTCAAACTGAGGTTGTGGAAGTGGCTTCGTGAAGATGTCAACAAGTTGATCTTTGGAGGAGATGAACTTGATATGAAGAAGCTTTTGTGCAACACGTTCCCTCACAAAGTGATAGTCAATTTCGATGTGCTTGGTACGAGCATGAAAAACTGGATTAGATGAAAGATACGTCGCACCAATATTATCACACCAAAGAACCGGTGGCTGCTCTTGAGAGACTCCCAACTCTCTCAACAGAGACTGTACCCAAATGAGCTCAGCCGTGGCATTGGCAACTGCCTTGTACTCTGCTTCAGTGCTACTCCGAGATATTGTGGCCTGCTTGCGTGCACTCCAAGCGATCAAGTTGCAACCAAAGAAGATAGCATAGCCCCCCGTTGATCTCCGATCATCCAGGCTCCCAACCCAATCTGCGTTAGAGAACACCGAGAGAGCACTCGAGGAGGTAGACTGAACATGCAAGCCATAGGAGACAGTATGAGAGAGATAACGCAGTATATGCTTCACAGCTGACCAGTGTGAAGTTCGAGGAGCATGAAGATACTGGCACACACGGTTTACCGCATAGGAGATGTCCGGCCGTGTGATAGTGAAGTACTGCAAGCCACCAACAATATTGCGGTACTCTGTAGCATCATCTGAAGGAAGCAAGGCACCATCCAAGGCTGATAACCAATCAGTCGCAGACATAGGGGTGGTAGCATGCTTGCATTGCAACATACCAGCACGTCGCAGCAAGTCCAAGGAATACCTATGCTGAGTGAGAGTCAGGCCAGTAGGGGACCGTGAAACCTCCAGACCAAGGAAGTAATGGAGAGCACCCAGATCCTTGACAGCAATGACCACTCAGAGCAGACATCAGACGATCAGCGGCAGTCATTGAGGAGCTAATAAGAATAATGTCATCAACATAAACCAGCAGGTACATAGTAACCTCAGGACGATGGAACAGGAACAGAGACGTGTCGGCAGTGGACGGAGCAAATCCAAGACGTCGAAGAACCGAGCCAAGTCAGGCATGCCATGCACGAGGAGCCTACTTAAGTCCATAAAGCGCCTCAACATGACGACACAAATGATGCGGACAAGCAGAATCAACAAAACCTGGAGGTTGCTGCATGTAAACCTCTTCCTCCAAGACCCCATGGAGAAAAGCATTCCAAACATCAAGTTGACGCAGAGACCACCCTTTGGCAACAGCCAAGGACAGAAGCAGACGAATGGTGGTAGGTTTGACAACTGGACTGAAGGTATCCTCATAATCAAGACCATACCATTGTTTAAACCCTTTGGCCACTAACAATGCCTTGTATTGCTCAATAGAACCATCAGCATGCTTCTTTACCTTAAACACCCACTTGGAGTCAATGATGTTGACACCAGACACAGGAGGAACCAAGCGCCAAGTATCATTCCTCTGTAGTGACTGAAACTCCTGCTCCATGGCACTGCGCCAATGAGGAATCCGAAGAGCCGCCTGAAAATGCCCAGGCTCAGCAGTGGGATCAGCATCTGTCTGTGCCATACACGCCGCAATCCACACAACCGTGCCGTCAGTGCGCTCCTTCGGCCGAACAATACCACTATGACTGCGCATACGAGGACGCAGAATAGCGGTAAGTGGCGGAGGTGGCGGCGGAGACGGAGTTGATGAAGATGGCGATGACGATGCAGACCACTCCCCAGACATAGAGCCAGTCGTGCTAGGCGACCGGCCTGGCAAGGAAGGCGTGGACGCCGGCTCGGCCCCCGCAACAGAGGCTGGCTCAGGCGAAGCTGGTTCGACCAGCTTGACCGGGTTGGCCGGCTCGGCCAACGCGTTGCTAGCCCCATGCTGGACCGAGGTGGCAGGGCCTAGCTCGACCAGCCCCGTCGGCGAGCCAGGTGACAGAGGGGCGTCGCGAGCGGGCTCGATGGACGTCCAAAGGGACGCAGGCGGCTGCTCATCCGGAAGCTCGAGGTGTTCTCCTCGCCCAGTACCTGCACCATGGTTAGGTAGCAACAAGGGGGTATATGCAGCATCAACAAATTGACCAAACAAAGGTAAAACAGATTTCTCAGGTGCAATGGGAGTGGTGGAGGTGACCGGAAGTGCGGAAAAAGGAAAAACATTCTCATCAAACACCACATCATGAGAGATGTAGACGCGGTTAGAGGGAACATGAAGACACTTGTACCCTTTATGAAGAGAACTATAATCAAAAAACACGCGCTGTTTAGACCAAAACTCCAGCTTGCGTTGGTTATATGGACGAAGATGTGGCCAACACGCACACCCAAAGACCTTGAGAAACGTATAATCAGGAATTTCATTCAGCAAGAGTTCAAGTGGTGTTTCATCTGATGGAGTCGTGTAGGGAGTTTGTTAATGAGAAAGCATGCGGTGGAAAACGCATCACTCCAAAATCGGAAAGGAACGGAGGCATGGGCAAGCAAAGCAAGACCAGTCTCAACTATATGGCGATGCTTACGCTTAGCTACACCGTTTTGCTGATGTGTATGAGGACAAGACACACGATGTGTAATTCTAAGCTTATTAAAGAATGCATTGAGGTTGTGAAATTAACACCCCCTCCCCAATCGGATTGCACATGAATGATTTTGTGACTGAGCAGACGCTCAACATGCGCTTAGAATTGCAAGAAAACATTAAACATATCAGACTTGTGTTTAAGAAGATAAAGCCAAGTGAACCGACTGTAAGCATCAATAAAACTGACATAGTAATTATGACTACTAACAGAGGTTTGGGCATGGCCCCATACATCCAAAAAAACACAAGTTCAAGCAGTTTATTGACTACACGACTCGACTCAGAAAAAGGAAGTTGATGACTTGCCTTGCTGACAGGCATCACAAATTGCATCAACATGTTTATTGGACACAACTGGAAGCTGATGAAGTACATGGCGAATGATAGGAGTGGCAGGATGACCAAGGTGCGCATGCCAATGTGATGGAGACACACGAACACCGCCGAAAGCACTGAGCTGGTGGCACATCAAGTGCATAGAGACCATTATTGTGCAGTCGACCTCTAAGAAGTACGTCCCTCGTGTCTCGGTCTTTAACAAAAAATGAAAATGATGGAATTCAGCAAGAACATTATTATCACGAGTAAGTTTAGGAAGTGAAAGCAAACTACGTGAAACAGAGGGAACATGAAGGACATTAAGAAGACGTAATTGTGTGGATCGACGTGTAAGAAGTGATGCTTGACCAATATGTGAGATGTGCATACCTTCCCCATTAGCGATGCGAACCTGATCATGTTTATGGTACGGCTCCTGTGTAGAGAGCTTGCCCATCTCACTCGTCAGGTGATTGGTAGCTCCCGTATGCATGTACCACGATGCATAAACATAATAGGAAGGAGTGTGACCCTGCTCATGACTCGCCAGGGCAGCCTGCTTCTCATTACCCTTGCCATTGTTTCGATCCCCAAAAAAATCCTGCTTGAAGCGACGATGACAACGGGAAGCAAGGTGACCATCAAGCCCACACAGCTAGCAGGGGACCTGAGCACCACATAAGAGGCAGCAGGCACAGACTCGGACGCCCGTAGAGGTGGTGTAGTTCCGCGAGTTAGGCCCGGCCGACGGAGGTTTGCCACCAGTTGGTTGCTTGTAGGGCTTGCCCTTGCCATGTGCTTTGGCGTTGGCGGAAGGGAAACTCGGCGTAGAGCGGCAAGCCTGAATGCGCTGTTCCGTGGCAAGGAGATGCGCGTACAACTCACGCGGCTGGATGGGAGTGTCACGACCATTGATATTCTCCACCAAATTATCATAGTCGTCACCCAGTCCATTGAGCACATAAGAGGTGAACTCCTCCGGACCAAGAGCCTTGCCGATGGAAGCAAGTGTGTCAGCCATACTCGTCACCTTGTTGAAGTAGTTAGTGACAATGAGGTCATGAAGCTTCACCTCCCCAAGCGCAGTGCAACTAGCATGAGCACGCGTCTGGGACTGCGAATCAAAACTGGTATGAAGAGTCGTCCACGTCCCGAGACGTAGGGGCAAAGATGACCAGCGACGAGACTCCCTTCGCGAGAGAGGACTGGATAGCAGAGAGGATGGCTTGATCTTGAGCCACCCACGCATGATGCCCCGGATGATATGGCGAAGGGCACGGCAGAGTACCATCAACAAAGCCCTCCAAGTAGCGACTGCGGAGAAGAAGCAACACCTGTGCACGCCACGACAGATATGACAGATAGTTATCCCTCGTGAGCTTCACCGGGATGAGATGCGTGAAGTAGAACGGTGCAGCAGCGGCGACATGATCCGACAGAGGTGGCGCGTAGTAGCCCTGATGCGGACCACCACCAGGCGCCGGCGACATGATCGAAGAAGCCGCAGCAGGCGGAGGATACGGTGCCGGGGAAGCACTATAGGACGGAGCAGATGCACCATAGTACGGTTCGATCGGAGGAGCCGGCTGGTACCCACCGTAGATCGCCGGTGCAACGCTGTAGGGCGCCGCAAATACGTCGTAGGAATCCGCGGGCGACGCACTGTGTGGAACCGCGGGTGACGTGCTGTACGTGACCGGGGCTGCTGCGCTGTATGCGGCCGGGGGTAGTGCGCCGTATGCGGCCGGGGGTGGGGCGCCGTATGCAGCCGCGGGCCACGCGACGGCACCGTGGGCGCGGCCGCGTAGAGCCGCGTTTGGCAAAGACGGCGACGGCGGGGCAGCAGCGGACCAGGTGCGCCTACCAAGGGAAATAGTGGCCGAGAGGCCAGGAACAGAGAGGCCAGGGCGGCGGCTGCCGGGCCGGATGGCATCGGAGGCGATCGGGGTCGAGGGCGATCGGGGCAGAGCGGAAGCGATCGAAACCTAAACTGATACCATGTAAAAACTAGGGTTTGGGAAACTGCTCGACACCCAATACGGATGTGGCTATCTCATATATAGAGATAATATCACCAAGAGTCATTGAACTTACGCTCGATGTTGAGTTTGGTGCTAGAACTTTGAAAATACGGATTTGTGGTCATCTAACTTGACATCGCGTGTAAATACGGTCACAACATATGCATTTGGATGTATCAGGGTGTATGGCCCCACCTGTTAGTGAGTGGTGACGCATGATGGACTTATTTTTGCACAAAACACCCTCACATTTTTTTATTTCCAAAAAGTCAAATTAGTGAAAAATGGGGGAGAGCCTGGAATCCAACCCACGACCAATGTTCACCACAGAAGCCACTCTAGCCAACAAGCCATCCCTGTTTGCATGTAACGTATGGATAGCTAAGTTAGATGTACTGAGAGCTTAAATGATATTTATTTTTTTGCATCTATGAGCAGTGGATGTACATCTGCGGCCCATTTAAGCTATTTTACCTGAAACATGTAGAGGCGCGCACTGCTACAGTGATTCCGTTAAGCAGGACGAGAAGTCATGTCCAGGTAGGTTGACGCATTAAGATCAACATATAATGCCATCAACACAGTACTTACAAGTTTTTTCTTCTAAGAAACACACAGTACTTACATGTGGAGTGGTAAAACAATGTAAGTGATACTAATTGCACATCAGGATGGTTTGACATAGCAGTAAATACAGGGACATTTCATCAATCAAGCTCCTATGCATGGAAATCTGTTCTTTCTCCGTCTGTTACTCTGGCTGGCTCTCTATGGAAGTATACACAAGATGCGTGTCTTTCGGAAGGTGATCGCGCTGATGGCTTATTTTTTAACATATTGCGGCTCATTTTGCATTTGCTATTTCTTCAAGATATTTGTAAAACGTAATTAATAAAGTTATGTTCTAAGAATATTATACATAAAAACTATCATTAGTACATAAAAACATTTAAATATACACTTGTGTATTATATAAAAAAATAGTTAATACCGACATTGAAAATGTTTGTTAAATAAATATGTTTAACAAATCCAAAATGTATAGACTCGCAACTTATATTTAAATTATGCAAAATGCTGAATTCAAACATTTACGTACCTATATGCAGTACAGTGTGGTTGGCTTTTCCCGTAAATTAAAAAATGTAAGGGTGTTTTGTGCAACAATTAAGTAAGCTGAGCGCCACCACTCACTAACAGGTGGGGCCATACATCCTGATACGTCAGCACGCGTATTTTGTGACCATATTTGCACGCGATATCAAGTTAGATGACAACAAATCCGTATTTTTAAAATTGTAGCACCAAACTGAACATTGAACGCAAGTTCTATGACTTACGGTGATATTACCTCTCATATATATATAAGGGTACACAAAGTGCATAAATACAAGATACAGGGTATACACAGAAGCTACGTATAAACGTTATCTAACACTCACAATGTTTGTTAGGACTTGGGAGTACAACAAGTGTGGTACTGACTAGCTGAATGTAGTTGACCCGTAGTCCTATGTCCTATCCTACCAATGGTGCACGAAAACTCCTGTATTTATCCATCTGGAAGCCAAAATAAGGGGAGAGTTTTTCTGTTTTAGAAAAAGAGGAGGAGGAAACATGTGGACAATAAAAGGATGGGGAAGTTTTCCCCACCCTTGCCAAGTTCGTAGTCTGGAATTAGTAATACCAAATCATGCCTGTAAAGGAACTGATTGTGGAAAGTAGATTTCTTGAGGGGGCTTGAATGAGGCTGCCCACGGATATGCATAATCTGATGAGTTGTTTCTCTTTTGTTGTTGATTCTGCAGTTTTCATATGGGAAGGAGTCTTGTGTGGTGCAAGCCATGAATCCAAGACATTCTGAGGTAAATATTGCTCGTACCGCGGGATTTAGATAAGATTTAAATGTGTTTGATTTTATATGGTGCCTTTGCAATTCTGAACTTGTCACATGATTTTTTTTTGTTTGGTTATACTCTCTGCGTAAATTCTAAACGAGGCTCAACCGCAGTTTCTCTTTTGCTTACTGTTAAAAGATTTCTTTGTTGTTCAAGGAATGGCAAGAAAATACTATGTTGTTTTTCAGACTCGTCTTTCTTTTCTTTGTTTGGGTGCTACCCAATTTCTGACAAAACAATTTTAGGGATGCCTCATGAATATTTTCAGAAGTGAACCATTTGCGAATTGTTGCTAGCCACTTTCTGAAAATGATAACAACTGTCAACTTCAGTCTTACAATAAAATAACAGAGTATATTAAGGACATGTTATTTTA
Source organism: Triticum dicoccoides (assembly GCF_002162155.2). Lineage (NCBI taxonomy): Eukaryota > Viridiplantae > Streptophyta > Magnoliopsida > Poales > Poaceae > Triticum > Triticum dicoccoides. The sequence goes on along the minus strand of NC_041386.1, from coordinate 266,836,399 downwards.
AACCATTCAGGGATAGATGCTTTGTTCCTGTTTATAATCTAACAGTTTCTTGGTATCTAAAAGTTGGTTATCTTGGCTGATGAACATTCTGAAACTCTGAAATTGTTGTCACAATACAACAGTGTTAGTTATCTTGGTATCTAAAACTTGGTTATGTGGTGACCTGGGATCAATGGTTCATTCCGTGCCAGTAATACAGTCCCTTGATTCCGAGGCGGCTCTTGACGCCGTCGATATCCTCAACGACAGTCGTCGATCTACAGCCGCAAATCACTGATGTCCTTGTTGTTCACCTTCACATTGGTCGTCATCGCATCAAACTTCTCCAAAATCCCCCTCCAACGATTTCTGGAGCTCCTCTGCGATCCAGAACCAAACTGGTTTGAGCAGATGGCTTTTCCGGCCTAGAAGGCGTCGTCGTAGCTTGCTCTGAATCAGTCTCAACCCTGCGTAGGATTCCGAGCTGATTCACCAAAGTGATTCAACACCTTTTGCGGTGGAATTTTATGAGTCCGATATTGAGGTTGTGAGTGCCCTCCAACGCGGTTCATCAGACTTCCGTGGACCGGTCGGTCCGCACGTCCGTATTTCCATAAACCGGAAGCAAACCTGGAGAAGGTTTGCGGGACAGCTGCCAGGTGGGACTCTGATAGACCCAGCCCACCCGGTCTGAATTTTGTAGGAATTAAGAATGTCACAGGAAAATTTTCTTTGAAGCCCTTTGTTTTGTAGGAATAGAATCATATTCCTTTATAGGAAAGGAGTTAATCCTTTGTATTTCATAGAAAAAAATTTAGCCTTGACTCAATAGAAAAATTCCTATCCTATAAATTACATCACATCTCTTTTCTATTGATATTACTATCCTATATGCATCAATGGAGGCCTTAACATTTTTAGATGTAATTGTAGACTTTAGAGTTCATAACTGTTAATTATCACTTGCCTCTTTTTGGTTGGCAAGACATAATAGGAGTACCGAATATCAGTGTAGCTCTGGTGATGCGTTTATATTATGTATGTCTGTTCTTGTGATTAAGTTTATATATTGTGATTATGCCACTTAAGACAGATCCATATCTGTTCTGCTTCCTGTCGTACAATGCAGGTGGAACTTCAGCGCGGGCGATCAGTGCAGAGTGCCGGTCCCAACATGCAGGCGAGCCCCAGAACCTATCACCCATCGTTGCAGGCAGCCGGCGTCACGACCATACCCATGAGGCCACCAGCCGCTCCGTACTTGACGCCTCCTAGAGCCGCCACCACCACCACTGCCACTGCCACTCCTGCGAGAGCGCAGGCCAGCTTCTCGTGGACACCAAAGCGGCCTGAATCGAAGGCGCCGTCGGTGCAACGGGCGACGTTTGCCTGGCCGCCGACCGAGGAGGAGAACGCGTCCATCAGCCAATGCCTGTACGGTCCCCGTGGCGCCCCTCAGCGAAGGCTGCCTGTGTTCGTGAGCATCTGCCCAGCGTGAAAACGCGCCCTCT
>NC_041386.1:266833218-266834594 GCF_002162155.2 Triticum dicoccoides | reverse complement strand
ATGCCTGAGTTGTCCGACATCCCTCAAACCCAGCCCATAGGCGGGGCGGATACGTGGTGGAGTGGACGCGACGCCACATTAGACTGGCCTATGTTGGCCCACCTCGTGCCCACCCCTACCAGGACCCAAACCCTAGCTCACTCTCGTTCGCTCCGCTCCCTTTCTCACTCCACTCCCATCCACTACCCTAGCTCTGACAGGAAGGTGGACCCCGTCGACTGGGACGTCTTGTTGGTAGAGGAATCGAGCGACGCCAGGACGACCAAAAATTTGCCCTCCATCGGTTTGTGCCCGTCGCCTCCTCTGTCACCCCTTCTCCCGGTTGGCGTTGGGTGCTCATTCTCGCATCGCCAAGCCCGCGGAGACAGACACCCTAATCAGAGGCGCAGGCTGCACACCACGCAAGGTAGTGGGTCGCACACAGGGCGGTAGAGGCAGGTTCTACCGCTACGGTATTGGGTCCTGTAGGTCCATGCCTGCCGAGTCGGAGGACGACCTCCTCCAGGACTTCATTCATCGGTCATTAACCTTAGCGGAGACGGACGCCCATTGCCGCCATCGCAAAAATGCCAAGGCGCTTCGGCTCCGCGTCAAGGAGTCCGAGCGGCTCAAGAAGAAGGTGCCTGCCACGGTGAATGTCACCTGCCTCCGCAACGAGCAGGCTTGCACATCCTCGGCACCTGCAACTGTTTTGGTAGTATCTGTGAGTCACGAGGACTCAGCAATCTCAAAACCCACGAGATCAAGACTATTTAAGCTTATGGGTAGGATGTGGTTATGAGGTGGAGCTGTTGCAAGCGCTAATCAAATATGGTGGCTGATATACGAGTACAAGAGTAGGATGAGAAACTACGCAACGGTCGTAAACTAGAAGTGATCAAGAAGTGATCCTGAACTACTTAGGTTCAAACATAACCCCACCGTGTTCTCTTCCCGAACCTCGTCGAAAAGAGACCATCACGGTTACACACGCGGTTGGTGTCTTTTAAATAAGTCAAGTGTCAAGTTCTCTACAACCGGATATTAACAAATTCCCATCTACCACATAACCGTGGGCACGACTCTCGAAAGTTTAAACCCTGCAGGGGTGTCCCAACTTAGCCCATGACAAGCTCACGATCCGCGGAGACAATCCTCCATCGCGGGACCCTCCGATCAGACGGAATCCCGGTGCACAAGATATTTTGACAATGGTAAAACTAGTCCAGCAAGACCTCCCGATGCACCGACCTAGCCTGATAGGAGTAGTGCGATCTCGTTCTCAGGGTACACCGGATGAGGTAAGCGTACATGTACCAACATAACCCAAGTTGCCAAGGGGCGGTCCCGCACGATGCTCTACTTTGGACCAACACTCATGAGGAGCACTGGCACGG
>NC_041386.1:266826302-266833011 GCF_002162155.2 Triticum dicoccoides | reverse complement strand
GATTAAGTCCACGGGGTCCAAAAAGTCCCTATGCAAGTTTTAGTTGTTATTAGGCAAATGGTAAAACCAAGGTTGGGCCTTGCTGGAGGAGTTTTATTTCAAAGCGAACTATCAAGAGGGGCCCGTAAACCCTCATCGTGTTAGGGACACAAAATCCAGGAACATAACACCGGTATGACGGAAACTAGAGCGGCAAGAGTGGAACAAAACAACAAGCAAAAGGCCTAGCCTTCCACCCTTTACCAAGTACATAGATGCATTAATTAAATAAGAGATATTGTGATATCCCAACATATCCATGTTTCAACATGGAACAACCTGCAGGTACCTGCAACTAGCAACACTATAAGAGGGGCTGAGCAAAAGTGGTAACATAGCCAAATAACGGTTTGCTAGGAAGGTGGGTTAGAGTCCGACATGGCAATATGGAAGGCGTGATAAACAAGTGGTAGTTAGTGCGACATAGCGATAGAACGAACAACTAGCAAGCAAAGATATAAGTGATATCGGGGGTAATGATCATCTTGCCTGCAAAGTTCTCAGGGTTGTCGAAAGCTTGCTCCTTGTAAACGTACTTAACAGGATCCTTGTTCACGAACTCGTCTCCTGGCTCTACCCAAAGCAATAACACAAGCAACGAAAAAACAATCAATCACGATGCAATGCACAAGCAACATGATGCAAGACATGGCATGGAATGCAAGATATGATGTGCAATGCATATGGGTACTCCGGAAGGGAAAGGATGATCATGGCATCAGCTTGGCAAACCAAGCATGCCATCAGAAAGAGTGAGTGATTTCGGTCAAAATCGATATAAGGATCACTGGAAACGGATGAAGGTTTGCAAATGACGAGCAAAACAAGAACGATGCAAATCTGCGCTTAACAACATCATAGCAGTTAAGATGCATAAAGACACTATGCTACAACACTCCAACATGGCAACAAAACACATGGAGGTAAAGTAAAAGTGAAGCTTTACAAATCATGAACACTGAGCTCCTGCTAGAACTCACTAGAACGAGCCTAAAATAGCATGGCAAAAATGCAAATGATAACAATTTCACAGACTTAGTGAAAATACTAAACATGGCATAATCAGCATCAGGTAGCAATGTTTAGAGCTAGCAAACAACATGCTACAGGAATATATAATGGCAAACAAAGGCATGGCATGCTAGCACTAATGGAAATGAACAAAACTCCCTTACTGAACTTTATCCAAAGATGAACAGAAAAGATGGTAGCATTAATGCAAACATGGCAAATGATATGAACAGTTTCAGACTTAGTAGAAAAACATAGCATGGCAGAAACGAATTCATGATAGCAGCTTTGCAAGCTCATGCCACTCACCACAAAGAATTTCATGGCATCAAAAGGTAACCAACAGTAAGAAGACACATTAATGAAGCTAAACATGGCAAGAGCAAATTCATAGGGTGCATGGGTCACTAGCAAAACGAATGGCACAAATGCACTTCATGTTAACAATCTGCCAGCAACAATATTTAGCAAAAGTAGAGCATGGTAATGACAAGCTACACCACTCCATAATTACAATCAGAGGCATGAATGGGTAGAGCATAACCATATATTCAAAACACTCTTACCGAAGTTCATCAAAATATGCATAGATCTACTTGAGGCAACAAGACAACATAACAACATAATGTAACAGGAAAAGACTTGGTAGAAATACTGTCTGAAATCAGCAACATCATGTGGCCCACTTTGCATGCTTGTGCTAGTCACCACAAGGCTTGCACCACTTTAAAGATGACATGAAGGTGCTCCTAAAACATGTAGACATGATGCTCAAACGATGCACACACAAAATGCTATGAAAATGACAAATCGACAAGTTATGATGAATTCCAGCAGACAACATCATATATCATTTTTGCAACGAAGGTTAGGGCATCAATATGGACAGTAACATGCATTCAAGTGACACCAACGTGAAGATCATCATGAGACGAACATTTCGATATATCATATGCACAAAACGGAGCTATATGCATGGAGATATGACATGTCAAAGAGGGTCACACGATGTGAAGGATTCGGGGACTTAGAGGAAATATACCACTCCAGATCTAGGGTTGACCCGGCGCGGATTACGAGGCGGCGGCGGATCTCGTCGGAGGATGGTCGGAGTTGCGCCGGCAAGGTCGGGACGGCCGGATCCGGTCGGCGGAGAGGTCGGGGACGGCGGATCCGGTGTGGGGCTCGCCGGATCCGGTCGGCGAGGGTGGCGACCGGCAACGGCGAGGTGGCGGTGCAGGGCAGCGAGGCGCTCCGGTGCGGCGGCGGTAGGGAAAGGCGGCGGCGGTCGGTGAGCACAGGTGGCGGCGGGCGAGCGCGGGGAGCGGCGTGGGGAGCCGGGCCGGGGAGGGCCTCCCACGGGCTCGGGCGGGCCGCGGCAGCAGGGTCGGTGACGTGGTGACATGGCAGCCCGTGATTCATCGGGGGCGGCGGCGCGGACGTGTCTGGCGCCGGGCGGACGTGTCCGACGCGCGGAGGAAGGGGAAGACTAGGTTTTGCCTGTGAATTTTGGAGGGGGAGGCCTATTTATAGGTAGGGGGAGCTAGGAGAGTCCAAATGAGGTGCGGTTTTTGCCCGCACGATTTTGATCCAACGACGAATAGCATGGAGGGGGTTTACATGGGCTAGTTGGCTGTTTTGGAGGGGTGCTGGGATGCAATGAGAGAGGGGTTTTTACGGTTACCCGGTTAACCATTGGGGCATCAAACGACCTCCAAATGGAACAAAATTTGACAGACGGTCTACCGGTGGTGTACCAGGGCCACTCGACAAATCTCGGTCCATTCTGAGAACAATTTTCTCCCGCTCATGAAACGAGATCTGAGGGGTGCAACGGGTGCATGTGTGAGTGTCGGATTCCGAAACGGACAACGGGGAAAATGACCGGATGCATGAGACGAACACGAATGCAAATGAGATGCACATGATGACATGAGATGAAATGCATGACATGAACAAAACGCAAAACAAAGACAAAACCTAACCACGGAGGATATAACATATAACTTAGCCATAAATGGCAAGAGTTGGAGTTACAATTATGGAATGTTACATTCGGGGCCCCCGAACTTGCTTGGAAGCTGTTGTTGTAGGAGAACTCGGCATATGGAAGACAATCTTCCCATTTCATACCGAAAGAGATGACACAAGATCTGAGCATGTCTTCGAGGATTTGATTGACTCGCTCAACTTGGCCACTTGTTTGAGGATGGAAAGCCGTGCTGAAGCGAATGTTGGTGCCCATGGCCTTCTGGAAGGAGTCACAGAACTTGGAAGTGAAAATGCTTCTGTGGTCTGAAGAGATCAATTGCGGAATACCGTGTAACGAGGCAATTCTAGAGGTGTATAGCTCTGCCAACTGAGATGCCATGATAGATTCTTTGATTGGAAGGAAATGAGCCACTTTTGTAAGATTGTGAATGACAACGAAGATAGCATCATTCCCACGCTTGGACTTGGGAAATCCAGTGACAAAGTCCATTCGATATGGTCGAACTTCCATTCTGGAATAACAAGAGGTTGGAGGAGACCAGCTGGTCGTTGATGTTCTGCTTTCACCCTTCGACAGACATCACATTCATTCACGGATTTAGCAATCTCTCGCTTCATCCGAGTCCACCAATACGATTGCTTGAGGTCATGGTACATCTTCGAACTGCCTGGATGAATGGAAAGAAGAGAATTGTGCGCTTCGTTCATTATGACCTTCCTTAGATCACCTTTGGGGACCACAATCCGGTCCTCAAAGAATGAAGTGTCTCTGTCATCAATGCAATATCACTTGTATTTGGATAAACCCTTAGCAATACCATGTTTCACCTTCTTCACCATGGTATCAAGGAGTTGTGCCTCACGAATTTGGTCTTCCAAAGTTGGAGTGACTTGAAGGTTGGCAAGAAAACCTTGAGGAACAACTTGGAGGTTGAGCTTGTGAAAAGCTCAAAGATCCAGTTGGAATGGCTTGAGAATTAAGCTGCTGCAATAAGCCTTTCTGCTCAAAGCATCTGCAATCACATTCGCCTTGCCTGGAGTATATTCAATACTTGGATTGTACTCTTGAATCATTTCGACCAAACGAGTTTGCCGGAGGTTGAGGTTGGGTTGAGTGAAGATATATTTGAGGCTCTTGTGATCGGTGAAAATGTCCACTTGCCTTCCCAACAAGAGATGGCTCCATGTTATTAATGCATGGACAACTGCCGCCAACTCAAGATTGTGAGTGGGGTAGTTCCTTTCGTTGGGCTTCAACTGACGAGAAGTATAGGCCACAACTTTCTTCTCTTGCATTAACACGGCATCGAGACACTACTAGGGAAAAGCCTAGCAGTAGCATGGGTTTTAGGCATACTAGTAGCGCGGGTGGCGGCGCTACTAGTACGATGCTACAGCTAAAGCTTAGCAGTAGCGTGGGCTGAACCGCGCTACTGCTATATCCACTTAGTAGTAGCACTTCCTTGAAAATATGCTATTGGTAACTACTAGTAGCGCCTCTCGTAGCCCATGCTACTAATATTCCATATTATATTTCTTTTTATTTCATGTTGTATCTATACACCTTTATACAAGTTTTCATACATCAACAATTTAGAGTTTGTTTTTACATCATAATGAGTTATTACATCACTAGGTGAAAGAATTGTGGACTAGTTTCAAGTGGATGTGTCCATCCACTTGAAACTAGTCCACGGTTCTTTCACCCAATAATATAATAAATATCATCATCATTATATCATTAACAACTTATATCATAATACATCATTGTCATATAACACCTACTCATGATCATCATTTTCATCAACGAGACATCATATAGTAAGCTGGTCACTAGTCATAATCACAACTCCTCATCATCATCAACTCTAGCTAACACATTGTACACATAATAACACATTGTATTTAGGACCTACTTCTCTCTCATACGAACTACTACCTTCTCTTAGGTAAAATATCATAAAACAAAATAGGCCCCGAGTCTCCATTATGGAGAATGGAGATTATCCTGTCTCCAATTCTTGCCTTTCGCACAATGTTGCTTCCAAGTACCTCCTTACGACTGTCCATACATTTTTTCCATTCTTTGATTTTCATGTCTTCACTGGTTTAGAAATTCGATATGGGCAGGTGAGATTCATAGAATGACCTGACCGTATGTTCAAAACATCAAGGCAACCATTCTGATACATCAGATGAGGCACACAATCCTTCAGGATTTTCTGTTGAAAAACATAATAATAACTTCGTAGTTAGCAATGTAGTTTAGTTTTAGAAGAATTTATGCAAAAAGATGCATGGATGTCGTAATAGTAAAAAAATCTTACCATGGCATCTCCATGGATGTTACCGTGGTTCAACACGTGCACTAGTGGCACGTATTGACCATAATATGGAGGAGTTTTATAATAGATATTGTAATTCTCAAGATCAGTACAAAATGCGATCAGATGATTTTTCTCCTGATAGGTTAATTCTGAGCCATCAATGTAGTAGGTTCTGTCTACCATCTTCCGCACATTGTTTAAAGAATGAAAATAAGCTGTCAACTACTTTGAAATAAACAATATAAATTAGTAAATAACTATGTTTGAGAAACTCACATAGCGGTAGAATTGGAAGTGTGTCAACAAGGACCCAAATGTCCATATTGTCTTGGTCGATGTCAGGATCACCAAGATCCATGGTGACAAGCATACCCTCATAAAAACCATACATCTTGGAAAGTGCTTCCTAATTTGTGCAAACAAAATGAGTTACGCTCTGAGAATTGTATAGATTTACTGCAAAATCCATACCATGATGGGTCCTTAGGTGAATTTTCTTTGTTTCAAAACTTCCATGGTCTTCAAAACCCATCCTCTCCAAGACATAGCGTCTTGCATGGCATGGGATAAGCTAGTTGAATTGTAAAAGATGAAAATTACACGTTGAAATAGTTGAAGTCATGCTTAATTACGAAAAAACACTTGTCGTTGTTACGTACCATTTCAACATCGAAGGTCTCCTAGAGCTTATTGCTGAAGCGCCGATCTTCGTTCAGGTGAGGCCTTCGCACTGACCTCGGTCGTCGTTGCACCAGTCGCACTCCCCTGGGAGACTTTCATCATCCAAGTACGACATTTCCTATGTTCATAATTCAAAGATTAAACTTGTACAATTAAATATATGTACTACAATTACGAGAAGAAGGAGAAATGACCCCCACGACAACAGTCATGATTCTTCGTCCTCTCATATATGGTGTAGCCTCGACAGACTTAAATTCAACCCGAAATATCGTTTAATTATCTTTCTAGAAAATCCAGGCCACTCGATATTTCCTACATATTCTAGCACAAGTCATGCCAAAATTCACGGAAAAATCCGGCATGACCTTTGCTAAAAAAGGACATATCGAGCGCCTGAAAAATTTGCCGGAACGGAAATTAATCAACACTCCGGCAAAACATAGGCCACTCGAAGGTGTAACCTGCAAACATGACCGACCACTTGGGGCAAGCACATATCCTATTTGAGCAGCACAAGATATACATGTTTTTATCTATATCATATGATCATTCAAACTTGATGGTCATTCCATTTCAATGGTTGAAAATATGAGAAAAAACATTTCAAAATATCTTATAGGACTCATATTGACATGGAGATTTGGCTGGTCTCACCT
>NC_041386.1:266819467-266825755 GCF_002162155.2 Triticum dicoccoides | reverse complement strand
GACGGGGATGATGGAGGGGCTCCTAGATTTCTGCAAAAACAAAAACCCTATAAGATATCAACTAATCAAATGCATACGCCTTGCATAGTGGGGTCCAATTTGAGCATTCAAAATAGGAGTACTTCTCCAATTTGAGCATTTAATAAGAAAAACCAAATCGTAAAATAAAGAAGTATTCAAATTAGCATGCATTCAATAAGCAAAATTAAATCATCTCTTGCGTCCGCACATCGTCGAATATTATCACTAATACATCCCGAATAGTATCATACATATAACATCACTAATACAACTAAAACCCTAGCGCACGACGGGTATCGGCACGGGCGGTGGACACCCAAAGAGAAGGAACCATCACAGGATCATAGCTCCAATGAGATCCCTGGAGAACCTGCGCTCCAACGCAACCATGGCGACGGACGTGCGCGTCCTCCTCGCTGACACGGAGACGTACCACCTCCGCGGGGTCCTCAAGCCTCTGCACCGTCACTGGCCCACCCAACCGCCACCAAAGAAGGTCCGGGTCAATGACGGGCTGGCTGCTCACCAAGCTACGCCCCCCGGTAGGTACCGCCTCCCAGTACTAGCCAGGCGGAGCCTAGTCCTGGACATGGCCCATCTGATCAAGCAGGTGTCCTCCACCGAGTCGACGACGAGGATGCAGGATAGGCATCGTTGACGTCGATGCGAGAATAATTGCTTTAACTAAAAAAATAACAACAAATGTGACATGTTCAACTAGTTCTATTAATTCAACTAGTTCTTACGAAAAATAAACTTACTATAAATAAAAATAAACTAGTTCTTACTAAAAATAAACTAGTTCAACTAGTTATATTAATTTGCTTACTAAAAATACACTAGTTCTATTAATTCAACTAGTTCTTACTAAAAATAAACTAGTTCAACTAGTTCTAGTAATTTTCTTACTAATTCTATTAAACACTACTGCCCTAGTTCTTACTAACTAATTAGATGAACCTACCTAGGAACTACTGCCCTAATTAGCATCTAATTTGATGAACCCTAACTAATTTGACGCAATCTAAAATTTGATGAACCCTAGGAACTTTAGCTAGGCAGAGGTAGGGGAGGAGGAGGAGGAGGCGTGCTCACCTCGGGTGCCGGCGGCGAGGGCGGCATGAGCGGATGGATGAGTTCGATTTGGGGAAAGTGGCCATGGGGAAGAAGGAGCGCGCGGTTAAGTCAAATGTAGCAGTAGCGCTTTCTAGGAAACGCGCTACTGCTACATTAGCTATAGCTAACTTAGCTATAGCGCTGGCTCACACAACGCGCTACTGCTAAGTTAGCTATAGCGCATTTTCGGAAAGCACGCTGCTGCTACAACATTTTCGTTTGTTTTCCTTTTTCATTTGTTTTCCTTCACATTTTCTTTGTTTTCCTCCCCCTTTTTCTATTTCTTTCATTTTCCTTTACTTTTCTATATGTTTTACATTTTGTTTTCCTTTAATTAGCAGTAGCGCTCTCTGTGCGAAACACTCTACTACGACAAGCTTAGCAGCAACGTTGTTTCTAAAAGACCGCTACTACTATATGTAGCCTATCGGCTTAGTAGTGAGAGTTTTAGTAGTAACGCGTTTAAATGCGGACGCGCTACTGCTACGTGCGTATCTGTAGCGGGTTTAACCTGCACGCGCTATTTAGCACTAGTGTCCTTTTTTAACAAGCGCTACTGCTAATATTCTGTGTATAAGGTTTTCCCTAGTAGTGAGCCCTTGCAATGAGGCATCGCAGAAAACTTCGAATGGCTTGGACTCATCAGGAGGAGTTAAGACAGGAGCTGAGACGAGTTTCTCTTTGAGAGTGTTGAAAGCAACATCACACTCAGGAGTCCAGGAATACTTGACATGCTTCTGGAGGAGGTTGGAAAGAGGTTTTGCAATCTTTGAGAAATTCTCAACGAATCTTCGGCAATAGCTTGCAAGACCCAGGAAGTTGCAGAGCTGCTTGACATTCTGAGGAGGTTCCCAGTTGACAATTGCAGAAACCTTCTCCGGATTAACAGCAATGCCTTTGGCGGAGATGACGTGACCAAGGTAAAGAACTTCATCAAGCCAAAACTCACACTTGGAAAACTTAGCATAGAACTGATACTCTCTGATATTGTCGAGTACCAATAACAAATGTTTGGCATGATCCTTCTTATTCTTGGAGAACACCAAGATATCATCGAGATAGACCAGGACATATTCATTGGTGTAGGGGTTGAAGATGAAGTTCATCATTTGAGAGAATGTTGGAGGGGCATTGACAAGGACGAAAGACATGACAATATATTCATAAGAACCAAAGCTTGTTTTGAATGCTGCCTTAGGGTTATCTTCTTCACGAATGCGAATCTGATGATAACCCATATGGAGGTCAAGCTTGGAAAACACCTTTGCACCTTTGAGTTGCTCGAATAACTCATTGATGTTGGGAAGTGGATACTTGTTCTTGATTTTCTTCTTGTTTAATGGACGGTAATCGATGCAAAGTTGGTCCGTGCCATCCTTCTTCTGGACAAAAAGAACACCACAACCCCACGGAGATGAACTTGGTCTGATTAGACCCAGATGCTCTTGTTCATCGAGCTGTTTCTTCAATTCCTTCAGCTCCTTTGGTCCAAGCTTGTATGGACGCTTGCAAACGGGTTCAGTACCAGGTTCGAGATCGATAACGAACTCAATTGGCCGGAGAGGAGGCATACCCGGAAGCTCTTCTAGAAAGACATCTTGGTACTCACAAACAACTGGAATCTGAGAAGTTGCATCTAAATCACCCATCTCATTAAGAGAGGACAATCGAATGGTTTCATCATGAGCGGCATAGATGATCACATCCTCAGAAGGGTGCGTCAATTTAATCTCCCTGGCGGCACAATCAAGAGCAGCCTTGTGCCGAGAAGGCCGGTCCATTCCAAGAATTAGATCAATATCAGAGTCGCCAAGAACAAATGGGGAAGCCAGGAATTTATAATTGCCCATCTTGATGGTAACATCAGGAATCATCGTGGTAGCCCTCATAGGAGAGCCCGGAGAAACAACTCCCATCGATTTTCTCAACAACTCTGAAACGAAATCATGCTTAGCAACAAATGGTCTTGACATGAAACAATGCGATGCACCAGTATCGAATAAAACTTTAGCAGGAATAGAGTTAACCGAGAGGTTACCCATGATCGCATATGAAGAATCCTCTGCTTGAGCTGCGTTCAACATGTTCACCTTTTCATGCTTTGGATTGTGCTTGACCACTGCATTGCTTGCTGACCTGACCGGAGGAGGAGGCGGAAGGCGCTTATGGGTGCACTTGTTAGAGTAATGCCCTTTCATACCACACCTGTCGCAAGTGACCTCAGAAACCGTACGATGATAAGGAGGAGGAGGACCACCGGTCCTCAGAGCTTGAGTCTGAGACTTGTTCTGATAGCCTGGGTTGGGTGGGTGGGAAGATCCACGACCACCTGAGTTCTTCTGCTGGTAGAGCTGACGGAACGGAGGAGGCGGAGGAAGCCCGAACTTCTGTTGCTTAGCTACCACTTGAGAGGAACAAGACGAGTGAACTACATCCCTGATTCTCTTCTTTGAAGCCTCACACTTGAGCTGAGCAGCTTCTTGCTTGAGGCCATGTTATAGAACTGATCGAACTGAGTAGGCTCAACAAGAACGAGAGCTAAGTGCAGATCCTCTCCGAGGCCACTCCTGAAGTGATAGATCATGCTCATTTCATCAGGAATGTCTTGCCTTGTGAAGCGAGCAAGTTTCTGAAACTAGATGTTGTATTGATACACGGACATGCTTCCTGGCTTGAGATTGCGGAATTCCTCACGCTTGCTCTCCACAAAACTTGTTGGAATGTGTTGAGCTTTAAAATCCCGGCAGAAGTCAGTCCAGGTAATCACTCGAGCCCCTCTGGAATCTTTGTATTGCTGATACCAATCAATAGCTTGGTCCTTGAGCTGAAAAGAAGCAAACTTGACGTAGTCCTCAGACCTGACATTGCTACATTCTAAATGCTTGCTGATGTCCACGAGCCAATCATTAGCGTCCATGGCCTCGATACAATTGCTGAAAGACTTTGGCTGATTTGCAGGAAACTGGTTGAGGGTAGCAAACTAGGGCTGATTGTTGAATTTCCCTTGACCTTGATTGCCTTGACCTTGGTTGCACTCTTGCAAGAGTTGCAAAAGCATCTGGGTATTGGCGTTGGTGGCTGCCATGACAGCTTTCCATGCCTCCGGGGGCGGAGGAGGTGGCGTAGGTGGAGCGTTCGCCTGATCCCCATCATTGCAGTCCGGATTCAGACGCGTTGGAGGAGCCATCCATAAGAGGGTGACATCCGTTAGAACCATGATAGATAGATAGACAAGCTGAATCAATGGATAGATATGAGCAACATATAGTCTTCACAATAAACATTCAAACAGAGATTGAACGAATGAATTCCAAAGTTAACATTACACGACCATTAAGGTGAGAAGACACTTAGATAAAGGTTGGTGAATGAAACAACAAGGTACGACTGGAACAAATAAGTGGTAAGGATTACGCAACCACATACCAAATATCTGCCGGAAGAATAACTAGAGTTGCTTGAATTCCCACCTATAAACTCCCGAAACTTTCTGGTTATGCAATCTGGTGTTGGGGATACAGGGAGGCACAATATATATCACACAACTAACAAGCCCTACGCTCCAACTGTATCCATCCGTCAACACATAACCAAGAAAACTTTGGAAATCGTGTACCTCAACCTTCGAAAAGCATCCGTTATACGAGCTGTGACAATACTCCCGAACTCCCTCCCTAGTACTGGATGGCGTCGAGGTTATCTCACAACTAACTGCATAAAAGAGATTTTCGATGTTGGTGAGCTCAGGTATTCCAGAACTGCAACGATAAAATTATCACGACAACACCTTGGAGCTCAACTCCTCGGGACACTGCCACAACCCCTAAATGTCAGGAGGCACCAAGAATAATGTTCTCGTCACAAGAATATCAGAACGATCCCAAGATACCCGTGTGATCCTAATTTTTTTAGTGAAAATGAGGAGAGGAAAGTCAAAACATCTATGTCAGGAGACCTCACCAGAGCGACGAAGGGGGCTGAGGAGTAAAAAGATTCCTACTCTCCGATATATATAATTCTAAGACTCAAAACATTTTGTTCTAGACTCAACTACGTCAGCGATTCGATCAAGCAGGGGGCTTCTAAGTCGGGGATGGCTCTGATTACCAACTTGTAACGCCCAAGATGCGACTATATCTCCCACGTGTCAAGGCATGACTTAGAGGCATAACTGCATTTTGGTTTTGTTGCAAGAAGGGTCATCTTCAAACAACCCATGTACAAGAACAAGGATAAATAAATAGTTGGCTTACAATTGCCACGTCACATAATGATCAAATAATTAATACATCATTCAGAGTACACACATAGTCCGACTACAGATATATCCAAATGAAAAGAAGACAACTCCAAATGCTAAATCCAGATCGTCCCAACTAGGCACCACTACTGATCATCCAGAAACGAAACATAGTAACGACCAAGGTCCTCGTCGAACTCCCACTTGAGCTCGCTGGCATCACCTGCACTGGTATCCTCGGCACCTGCAACTGTTTTGGTAGTATCTGTGAGTCACAAGGACTCATCAATCTCAAAACCCATGAGATCAAGACTATTTAAGCTTATGGGTAGGATTGGTAATGAGGTAGAGCTACAACAAGCGCTAAGCAAATATGGTGGCTGATATACGAGTACAAGAGTAGGATGAGAAACTATGCAACGGTCGTAAACAGAAGTGATCAAGAAGTGATCCTGAACTACTTACGTTCAAACATAACCCACCATGTTCTCTTTCTGAACCTCATCGAAAAGAGACCATCACGGTTACACACACGGTTGGTGTCTTTTAAATAAGTCAAGTGTCAAGTTCTCTACAACCGGATATTAACAAATTCCCATCTGCCACATAACCGCGGGCACGGCTCTCGAAAGTTTAAACCCTCCAGGGGTGTCCCAACTTAGCCCATGACAAGCTCACGATCCGCGGAGACAATCCTCCATCACGGGACCCTTCGACCAGACTCGAAATCCTGGTGCACAAGATATTTCGACAATGGTAAAACTAGTCCAGCAAGACCTCCTGATGCATCGACCTAGCATGATAGGAGTAGCGCGATCTTGTTCTCAGGGTACACCGGATGAGCTAAGCCTATAGGTACAAACATAACCCAAGTTGCCAAGGGGCGGTCCCGCATGTTGCTCTAGTTTGGA
>NC_041386.1:266803784-266819151 GCF_002162155.2 Triticum dicoccoides | reverse complement strand
CAGAAAGTTCCTATGCAAGTTTTAGTTGTTATTAGGCAAATGGTAAAACCAAGGTTGAGCCTTGCTGGAGGAGTTTTATTCAAAGCGAACTATGAAGAGGGGCCCATAAACCCTCATCGTGTTAGGGACACAAAATCAAGGAACATAACACCGGTATGATGGAAACTAGGGCGGCAAGAGTGGAACAAAACACCAAGCAAAAGTCCTAGCC
Organism: Triticum dicoccoides; assembly: GCF_002162155.2. Lineage (NCBI taxonomy): Eukaryota > Viridiplantae > Streptophyta > Magnoliopsida > Poales > Poaceae > Triticum > Triticum dicoccoides. The sequence goes on along the minus strand of NC_041386.1, from coordinate 266,818,940 downwards.
TTCCACCCTTTACCAAGTATATAAATGCATTAATTAAATAAGAGATATTGTGATATCCCAACATATCCATATTTCAACATGGAACAACCTACAGTCACCTGCAACTAGCAACACTATAAGAGGGGCTGAGCAAAAGCGGTAACATAGCCAAATAACGGTTTGCTAGGAAGGTGGGTGCTACGTCTCGAGCTAGCATTGGTTTTCCCTGAAGAGGAGGGGGTGATGCAGCACAGTAGCGTAAGTATTTCCCTCAGTTTTGAGAAACAAGGTATCAATCCAGTAGGAGGTCACGCGCAAGTCCCTCGTACCTGCACAAAACGGTAGCAACTCGCAACCAATGCTTAGGGGTTGTCAATCCCTTCACGGTCACTTACGAGAGTGAGATCTGATAGAGATAATATTTTTGGTATTTTTGGAATAAAGATGCAAAGTGAAAAGTAAAAGGAAAATAAGTAAAATAAAGTAATGGAGATTGATATGATGAGAATAGACCCGGGGGCCATAGGTTTCACTAGTGGCTTCTCTCAAGAGCATAGATATTCTACGGTGGGTGAATAAATTACTGTTGAGCAATTGATAGAATTTAGCATAGTTATGAGGTTATCTAGGTATGATCATGTATATAGGCATCATGTCCGTGACAAGTAGACCGACTCCTGCCTGCATCTACTACTATTACTCCACTCATCGACCGCTATCCAGCATGCATCTAGAGTATTAAGTTAAAAACAGAGTAACGCCTTAAGCAAGATGACATGATGTAGAGGAATAAATTCATGCAATATGATAAATACCCCATCTTGTTATCCTCGATGGCAACAATACAATACGTGCCTTGAAACTCTTTCTATCACTGAGTAAGGACACCGCAAGATTGAACCCAAAGCTAAGCACTTCTCCCATTGCAAGAACTACCAATCTAGTTGGCCAAACCAAACGGATAATTCGAAGAGACTTTCAAAGATAACTCAATCATACATAAAAGAATTCAGAGAAGATTCAAATATTATTCATAGATAAGTTGGATCATAAACCCACAATTCATCGGTCTCAACAAACACACGGCAAAAAGAAGATTACATCGAATAGATCTCCACGAGAGAGGGGGAGAACATTGTATTGAGATCCAAAAAGAGAGAAGAAGCCATCTAGCTACTAGCTATGGACCCGAAGGTCTGAAGTAAACTACTCACACTTCATCGGAAGGGCTATGTGTTGATGTAGAAGCCCTCCGTGATGGATGCCCTCTCCGGCGGAGCTCCGGAACAGGCCCCAAGATGGGATCTCGTGGATACAGGAAGTTGCGGCGGTGGAGTTAGGTTTTTGGCTCCCCCTTTGGTCTATTGGGGGTACGTAGGTATATATAGGAGGAAGGAGCACGTCGGTGGAGCTCCGAGGGGCCCACGAGGCAGGGGGTGCGCCCAGGGGGGGCGCCCTCCACCCTCGTGACCTCCCCAGAAACTTCTTGGAGTAGGGTCCAAGTCTCTTGGATCACGTTCGGTGAGAAGATCACGTTCCCGAAGGTTTCATTCCGTTTGGACTCCGTTTGATATTCTATTTCCTCGAAATACTGAAATAGGCAAAAAACAGCAATTCTGGGCTGGGCCTCTGGTTAATAGGTTAGTCCCAAAAATAATATAAAAGTGGAAAATAAAGCCCAATATAGTCCAAAACAGTAGATAAAGTAGCATGTAGCAATCAAAAATTATAGATATGTTGGAGACGTATCAGGCATCCCCAAGCTTAGTTCCTGCTCGTCCTCGATTAGGTAAATGATAAAAAGAGATTTTTTGATGCGGAGTGATACTTTGGCATAATTTCAATGTAAATCTTCTTAATCATGGTATGAATATTCAGATCCGAAAGGTTCAAGACAAAAGTTCATATTGACATAAAAATGATAATACTTCAAGCATACTAATCAAACAATTATGTCATCTCAAAATAACATGGTCAAAGGAAGTTCATCCCTACAAAATCATATAGTTAGGCTATGCTTCATTTTCGTCACACAAAGATGTTCCCAACTTCTATACCCCCGATGACAAGCCAAGCAATTGTTTCGTACTCAAATAATCTTAAACTTTTTCAACCTTCACGCAATACATGAGCGCGAGCCATGGACATAGCACTATGTGTGGTATAGAATATGATGATGGGGATTGTGTGGAAAAGACAAAAAAGGAGAAAGTCTCACATCAACAAGGCTAATCAATGAGCTATGGAGATGCCCATCAATTGATGTTAATGCAAGGAGTAGGGATTGCCATGCAACGGATGCACTAGAGCTAAGAATGCTCAACAAAAGAAAACTAGTGGGTGTGCATCCAACTTGCTTGCTCATGAAGACCTAGGGCATTTTGAGGAAGCCCATCGTTGGATATACAAGCCAAGTTCTATAATGAAAAATTCCCACTAGTATGAACAAGACAACTTATGAGACTCACTATATGAAAATCATGGTGCTACTTTGAAGCACAATATATGAGACTCACTACATGAAGAACAAGGTGCTACTTTGAAGCACAAGTGTGGAAAAAGAGATAGTAGCATTGCCCTTTTTATTTTCTCCTTCTTTTTTTTGGGCCTTTCTTTTTTTTCTTTTTGGCCTTTCTCTTTTTTTGATTGGGCAATGCTCTAATAATGATGATCATCACACTTCTATTGATTACAACATAATGATTACAACTCGATACGAACAAGATATGACTCTATATGAATGCCTCCGGCGGTGTACCGGGATGGTTGAATGAATCAAGAGTGACATGTATGAAAAATAATGCATGGTGGCTTTGCCACAAATACGATGTCAACTACAAGATCATGCAATGGAAATATGACAAAAGTAAAGCATGTCATGATGATGATGATGATGGTGGAAGTTGCATGGCAATATATCTCTTAATGGCTATGGAAATGCCATGATAGGTAGGTATGGTGGCTGTTTTGAGGAAGATATAGGGAGGTTTATGTGTGAAAGAGCGTACCATATCACGGGGTTTGGATGCACCGGCGAAGTTTGCACCAACTCTCAATGTGAGAAAGGGCAATGCACGGTACCGAAGAGGCTAGCAAATGGCGGAAAGGTAAAAGTGCGTATAATCCATGGACTCAACATTTGTCAAAAGAACTCATATACTTATTGCAAAAATTTAGAAGTCATCAAAAATCAAGTACTACGCGCATGCTCCTAGGGGGATAGATTGGTAGGAAAAGACCATCGCTCGTCCCCGACCGCCACTCATAAGGATGCACAAGCCAGGTACACTTCATGCTTCAAATTTGTTACACAACTTTAACCATACGTGCATGCTACGGGACTTGCTAACTTCAACACAAGTATTTCTTAAATTCACAACTACTCAACTAGCACGACTATGATATTATCACCTCCATATCTCAAAACAATTATCAAGCATCAAACTTATCTTAGTATTCAACCCACTAAAAAGAAAGTTTCACATATCTTGAATACCAAATATATTAACATTAAGCAAATTACCATGCTATTAAAGACTCTCAAAATAATCTAAGTGAAGCATGAGAGATCAAGTTTCTTTAAAACAAACCACCACCGTGCTCTAAAAGATCTAAGTGAAGCACTAGAGCAAAAATTATCACGCTCAAAAAGGTATAAGTGAAGCACATAGAGTATTCTAACAAATTTCAATTCATACATGGCTCTCTAAAAAGGTGTGTACAGAAAGGATGATTGTGGTAGACTAACAAGCAAAGACACAAATAATACAAGACGCTCCAAGCAAAACACATATCATGTGGTGAATAAAAATATAGCTCCAAGTAAATTACCGATGGAAGTGGACGAAAGAGGGGATGCCTTCCGGGGCATCCCCAAGCTTTGACTTTTTGGTGTCCTTGGATTATCTTGGGGGTGCCATGGGCATCCCAAATCTTAGGCTCTTGCCACTCCTTGTTCCATAATCCATCAAAAGAATTCACCCAAAACTTGAAAACTTCACAACACAAAACTCAATAGAAATCTCGTGAGCTCGATTAGAGAAAGAAAACAAAAGAATACTTTAAGGTACTGTAGTGAACTTGTTATTTATTTGTATTGGTGTTAAACCTACTGTATTCCAACTTCTCTATGGTTTATAAACTATTTTACTAGCCATAGATTCATCAAAATAAGCAAACAACACACGCAAAACAGAATCTGTCAAAAACAGAACAATCTGTAGTAATCTGTTACTAACGCAAACTTCTGGAACCCAAAAAATTCTACCAAAATTAGAAGACCTGGGAAATTTGTTTATTGATCAGCAGCAATTGGAATCACTATTTTATCCCGTTCTGGTGATTTTTGACAATTCGGGCACTGAGCGCAAAGATTCTGGAAATTACAGCAAGATCAAATAACTATCTTCCAAGAAGATCTAATAGGTTTAACTTGGCACAAACACTAACTAAAAGATAAAACCACATCTAAACAGAATCTAGAAGAATTATTTATTCCTAAACAGAACCAAAAACAAAAAACACAAAATAAAATTGGGTTGCCTCCCAACAAGCGCTATCGTTTAACGCCCCTAGCTAGGCATAAAAGCAAGGATAGATCTAGGTATTGGCATCTTTGGTAGGCAATCCATAAGTGGCTCTCATGATAGATTCATATGGTAATTTTATTTTCTTTCTAGGAAAGTGTTCCATGCCCTTCTTTAAGGGAAATTGGAATTTAATATTCCCTTCCTTCATATCAATAATTGCACCAATCGTTCTAAGGAAAGGTCTACCGAGAATAATATGACATGAAGGATTGCAATCTATATCAAGAACGATAAAATCTACGGGCACATAATTCCTATTTGCAACAATAAGAACATCATTAATTCTTACCATAGGCTTTTTAATAGTGGAATCCGCAAGATGCAAGTTTAGAGAGCAATCATCAAAGTCACGGAAATCTAGCAAATCAGACAAAGCTTTGGGGATAGTAGAGACACTAGCACCCAAATCACACAAAGCATAAAACTCGTAATTTTTAATTTTAATCTTAATTGTAGGTTCCCACTCATCATGGAGTTTTCTAGGGATAGAAACTTTCAACTCAAGCTTTTCTTCATAAGATTGCATTAAGGCGTCAACAATGTGTTCGGTAAAGGCCTTATTTCGACTATAAGCATGAGGAGAATTTAACACGGATTGCAACAAGGAAATACAATCAATTAAAGAGCAATTTCCATAGTTAAATTCCTTGAGCTCCAAAATAGTGGGTTTAGCAATATCTACATTTTTATTTCTTTCAATCCCTTTTTTATCAGTTTCATCATCAGGATCTAAAAACTCAGAATTCTTAGAACGCCTTCTAGGTAAGGGAAGATCATAATCAGATTCATCAAGATTCATATTGCAAAACAAAGATTTAATAGGGGACACATCAATAACTTTTAGATCTTCATCTTGATTCTCATAGTTATTAGAAGAACACGCTTTAATAAAGGCATCTTTGTAAGCACGCATCCTAGCGGTTCTTTCTTTGCACTCATCAATGGAAATTCTCATGGCTTTGAGAGACTCATTGATATCATGCTTAGGAGGAATAGATCTAAGCTTTAAAGAATCAACCTCAAGAGAAATTCTATCAACATTCCTAGCCAAATCATCAACTTTAAGCAATTTCTCTTCAAGCAAAGCATTGAAATTCTTTTGCGAATTCATAAACTCTTTAACACTACTCTCAAATTCAGAGGGCATCTTATTAAAATTTCCATAAGAGTTGTTGTAGGAATTTCCATAATTATTAGAAGGATTACTAGGATAAGGCCTAGAATTAAAATTCCCTCTATACGCGTTGTTACCAAAACTATTCCTACCAACAAAATTCACATCCATAGATTCATTATTATTCTCAAGCAAAGTAGATAAAGGCATATTATTGGGATCATAAGAAACACTCTTAACAAATAAATTCCTAAGTTCATCCATCTTTTCACTCAAAACATTGATTTCTTCTATAGCATGCACTTTTTTATTAGTAGATCTTTCAGTATGCCATTGAGAATAATTGACCATAATATTATCTAGGAGTTTAGTAGCATCTCCTAAAGTGATTTCCATAAAAGTGCCTCCCGCGGCCGAATCTAAAAGATTTCTAGAAGCAAAATTCAATCCAGCATAAAAAATTTGTATAATCATCCATAAGTTCAAACCATGAGTAGGACAATTACGTAGCATTAATTTCATTCTCTCCCAAGCTTGTGCAACATGTTCATGATCAAGTTGCTTAAAATTCATAATATCGTTCCTAAGAGAGATAATCTTAGCGGGAGGAAAATACTTAGAGATAAAAGCATCTTTGCACTTGTTCCAAGAATCAATACTATTTTTAGGCAAAGATGAAAACCACGCTTTAGCACGATCTCTAAGCGAAAAAGGAAATAGCTTCAATCTAACGACATCATTATCGACATCCTTTTTCTTTTGCATATCACATAAATCAACAAAGCCATTTAGATGAGTAGCGGCATCTTCACTAGGAAGGCCGGCGAATTGATCTTTCATAACAAGATTCAACAAAGCAGTATTGATTTCACAAGATTCAGTATTGGCAAGAGGAGCAATCGGAGTGCTAAGGAAATCATTGTTATTGGTATTGGTGAAGTCACACAATTTGGTAGCATCTTGGGCCAACACGACAAGCAAGCAAACTAACACACGAGAAAACAAAAGGCAAAGGGAAAGAGAGGGCGAATAAAATGGCAAGGGTGAAGTGGGGGAGAGGAAAACGAGAGGCAAATGGCAAATAATGTAATGCGAGAGATAGGGATTGTGATGGGTACTTGGTATGTTGACTTTTACGTAGGCTTCCCCGGCAACGGTGCTAGAAATGGCTCGTTGACGGGAGAGTAAATCTTGACTTGACTTGGCGTAGGCCTCCCCGGCAACGGCACCAGAAATGGCTCGTTGACGGGAGAGTAAATCTTGACTTGACTTGGCGTAGGCCTCCCCGGCAATGGCGCCAGAAATCCTTCTTGCTATGCTCGAGCTAGCGTTGGCTTTCCCCGAAGAGGAGGGGGTGATGCAGCACAGTAGCGTAAGTATTTCCCTCAGTTTTTGAGAACCAAGGTATCAATCCAGTAGGAGGTCACGCGCAAGTCCCTCGTACCTGCACAAAACGGTAGCAACTCGCAACCAACGCTTAGGGGTTGTCAATCCCTTCACGGTCACTTACGAGAGTGAGATCTGATAGAGATAATATTTTTGGTATTTTTGGTATAAAGATGCAAAGTGAAAAGTAAAAGCAAAATAAGTAAAATAAAGTAATGGATATTGATATGATGAGAATAGACCCGGGGGCCATAGGTTTCACTAGTGGCTTCTCTCAAGAGCATAGATATTCTACGGTGGGTGAACAAATTACTGTTGAGCAATTGATAGAATTTAGCATAGTTATGAGGTTATCTAGGTATGATCATGTATATAGGCATCACGTCCGTGACAAGTAGACCGACTCCTGCCTGCATCTACTACTATTACTCCACTCATCGACCGCTATCCAGCATGCATCTAGAGTATTAAGTTAAAAACAGAGTAACGCCTTAAGCAAGATGACATGATGTAGAGGAATAAATTCATGCAATATGATAAATACCCCATCTTGTTATCCTCGATGGCAACAATACAATACGTGCCTTGCAACTCTTTCTATCACTGAGTAAGGACACCGCAAGATTGAACCCAAAGCTAAGCACTTCTCCCATTGCAAGAACTACCAATCTAGTTGGCCAAACCAAACGGATAATTCGAAGAGACTTGCAAAGATAACTCAATCATACATAAAAGAATTCAGAGAAGATTCAAATATTATTCATAGATAAGTTGGATCATAAACCCACAATTCATCGGTCTCAACAAACACACGGCAAAAAGAAGATTACATCGAATAGATCTCCACGAGAGAGGGGGAGAACATTGTATTGAGATCCAAAAAGAGAGAAGAAGCCATCTAGCTACTAGCTATGGACCCTAAGGTCTGAAGTAAACTACTCACACTTCATCGGAAGGGCTATGGTGTTGATGTAGAAGCCCTCCGTGATGGATGCCCTCTCCGGCGGAGCTCCGGAACAGGCCCCAAGATGGGATCTCGTGGATACAGGAAGTTGTGGCGGTGGAATTAGGTTTGTGGCTCCCCCTTTGGTCTATTGGGGGTACGTAGGTATATATAGGAGGAAGGAGCACGTCGGTGGAGCTCCGAGGGGCCCACGAGGCAGGGGGCGCGCCCAGGGGGGGGGGGCGCCCTCCACCCTCGTGACCTCCCTGGAAACTTCTTGGAGTAGGGTCCAAGTCTCCTGGATCAGGTTCGGTGAGAAGATCACGTTCCTGAAGGTTTCATTTCGTTTGGACTCCGTTTGATATTCTGTTTCCTCGAAATACTGAAATAGGCAAAAAACATCAATTCTGGGCTGGGCCTCCGGTTAGTAGGTTAGTCCCAAAAATAATATAAAAGTGGAAAATAAAGTCGAATATAGTCCAAAACAGTAGATAAAGTAGCATGGAGAAATCAAAAATTATAGATACGTTGGAGACGTATCAGTGGGTTAGAGTCCGACATGGCAATATGGGAGGCGTGATAAACAAGTGGTATGTAGCGCGACATAGCGATAGAACGAACAACTAGCAAGCAAAGATAGAAGTGATATCGGGGGTAATGATCATCTTGCCTGCAAAGTTCTCAGGGTTGTCGAAAGCTTGCTCCTCGTAAACGTACTCAACAGGATCCTCATTCACGAACTTGTCTCCCGGCTCTACCCAAAGCAACAACACAAGCAACAGAACAATAATCAATCACGGTGTAATGCACAAGCAACATGATGCAAGACATGGCATGGAATGCAAGATATGATGTGCAATGCATATGGGTACTCCGGAAGGGAAACGATGATCATGTCATCAACTTGGCAAACCAAGCATGCCATTAGAAAGAGTGAGTGATTTCGGTCAAAATCGATACAAGGATCACTGGAAACGGATGACGGTTTGCAAATGACGAGCAAAACAAGAACGATGCAAATCTGCGCTTAACAACATCATAGCAGTTAAGATGCATAAAGACACTATGCTACAACACTCCAACATGGCAACAAAGCACATGGAAGTAAAGTAAAAGTGAAGCTTTACAAATCATGAACACTGAGCTCCTGCTAGAACTCACTAGAACGAGCCTAAAATAGCATGGCAAAAATGCAAATGATAACAATTTCACAGACTTAAATACTAAACATGGCATAAACAACATCAGGTAGCAATGTTTAGAGCTAGCAAATAACATGCTATAGGAACATATAATGTCAAACAAAGGCATGGCATGCTAGTACTAAAGGCAATGAACAAAACTCCCTTACTGAACTTTATCTGAAGATGCACATAAAAGATGGTAGCATCAATGCAAACATGGCTAATGATATGAATAGTTTCTGACAGTAGAAAAACATAGCATGGCAGAAACAGATTCTGATAGCAACTTTGCAAGCTCATGCCACTCACCACAAAGCATTTCATGGCATCCCAAGGTAACCAACAGTAAGAAGACACATTAATGAAGCTAAACATAGCAAGATCAAGTTCATAGGGTGCATTGAGCACTAGCAAAACTCATGGCAAAACTGCACTTCATGTTAACAATCTGCCAACAACAATATTTAGCAAAATTAGAGCATGGTAATGACAAGCTACACTACTCCATAATTACAACCATAGGCATGAATGGGTAGAGCATAACCATATCTTCAAAACACTCTTACTGAAGTTCATCAAAATATGCATTGATCTACTTGAGGCAACAAGACAACATAGCGACATAATGTAACAAGAAAAGACTTAGCAGAAATACTAAGTGTCTGAAATCAGCAACATCATGTGGCCTACTTTGCATGCTTGTGCTAGTCACCACGGAGCTCATAAAAATACAATGCTTGCACCACTATAAAGATTGCATGAAGGTGCTCCTAAAACATGTAGACATGATGCTCAAAGGATGCACACACAAAATGCTATGAAAATGACAAATCGGCAAGTTATGATGAACTCTAGCAGACAACATCATATAGCACTTTTGCAACGACGGTTAGGGCATCAATATGGACAGTAACATCCATGCAAGTGACACCAATGTGAAGAGCATCACGAGATGAACATTTTGATATATCATATGCACAAAACGGAGCTATACGCATGGAGATATGACATGTCAAAGAGGGTCACATGATGTGAAGGATTCGGGGACTTAGGAAATGTACCACTCCAGATCTAGGGTTGACCCGGCGCGGATTACGAGGCGGCAGGGGATCTCGCTGGAGGATGGCCGGAGTTGCGTCGGTGAGGCCGGGACGGCTGGATCCGGTCGCCGGAGAGGTCGGGGACGGCAGATCCAGTGCGGGGCTCGCCAGATCCGGTCAGCGAGGGCGGCACTGAGGTGGCGGCAACCGGCGACGGCAAGGTGGCAGCACGGGGCGGCGAGGCGCTCCAGTGCGGCGGCGGCAGGGCAAGGCGGCGGCATTCGGCGAGCACGGGTGGCAGCGGGCGAGCGCAGGGAGCCGGGCCGAGAGGGCCTCTCTTGGGCTTGGGCGGGCCGCGGTGGCGGAGGCGGTGCCGCGGTGACGTGGCAGCCTGTGATTCACCGGGGGCGGCGGCGCGGACGTGTCCGGCGCGTGGAGGAAGGGGAATACTAGGGTTTTCCTATGTATTTCGGAGGGGGAGGCCTATTTATAGGTAGGGGGAGCTAGGAGAGTCCAAATGAGGTGCGTTTTTCGCCCACACGATCGTCATCCAACGACAGATAGCATGGAGGGGGTTTAGATGGGCTAGTGGGCTGTTTTGGAGGGGTGCTGGGCTGCAATGAGAGAGGGGTTTTTACGGTTACCCGGTTAACTGTTGGGGCATCAAACGACCTCCAAATGGAACGAAATTTGACAGGCGGTCTACCGGTGGTGTACCAGGGCACTTGACAAATCTCGACCCATTCCGAGAACGTTCTTCTTCCGCTCATGAAATGAGATTTGAGGGGTGCAACGGGTGCATGTGTGTGTGTCGGATTCCGAAACGGACAACGGGGAAAATGACCAGATGCATGAGACAAACACGAATGCAAATGAGATGCACATGATGACATGAGATGAAATGGATGACATGAACAAAATGCAAAACGAAGACAAAACCCAACCACAGAGGATATAACATATAACTTAGCCGGAAATGGCAAGAGTTGGAGTTACAATTATGGAATGTTACATCCGGGGCGTTAGACAACACTACTGCAGGATGCTGCTAACGCGACACTACGATCAGAGACCCTTTGACAAAACTGTGTGCGATGCATTAATCGGAAATAGTGGTGTAAAAAACCATCAAAAAAGGTGCACAATGTTTGCCATGGAGGAGCCGTCAAACACGGTTCAGATTTTAGTTGCGTGTGCGATGCAGGGCACATAGTTAATCCATTCAAACTGTTTGCGATGTGGCAGAACAACAGAAACGGGCAGCCATATCAATTTGTGTGTGATATACGGCATACAGTTTGCTCTGATGAACTGTTTGCTATTAGGGAGTGCAACAGAAACGGTTAGCCTGGTCAAGGTGTGTGTGATATACGACATACGGTTCACTCGGACGAACTACTTTCGATTAGGGAACACAATAGAAACGATTCAACTTAACAAGATGTGTGTGATATGCGGCATATTATTCACATGGATGAACTGTTTGCGATGAGCCAAAAGAACACATATGAGTCGTGTAAACAAGATGTGTGTGATACTTGGCAAACAGCCAACTCGGATGAACTCTTTGCAATGAGAAATTACAACACAGACGGTTAATATAGTTAGTTCGTGTGCGATTCTGTGTGTACAAAAAACATTGAAAAATGCAAACTAGTTGCTTGCGGTGGCTAGGAGTATCACACATGATGCGTCTGTGAGTACTCGTGTGCAATGATTAGTAAGTTACACATATGTTTCCTTATGTTAACATGTGTGTGAATTTGCAATATGGACATTTAATATGCAAATGCCTTTTGGACATTGGGCACACGCTTAAACTCAATGAACTGTGTACGATACTAATACTTTCCATGAAAATTTAAGAACTTGGGTAACAACATTCGAGTAACATATATATATATATATATATATATATATATATATATATATATATATATATATATATATAGTGGTTACACTACTCGACAAAAGGACGATCTTTGTAACACGGTTTTGACAACCATATGGTCCATATCTACATACTTAACATAGTAACAACCATCACATTTTAAGAGGCTAAGGGCCAATAACCATATGGTCCATATCTACATACTTAACATAGTAACAACTAGCACATTTTAAGAGGCTGAGGGCCAACAACCACAACTATCCACTGGAAGCAGCTTGATCACAGCGACTCGGCATCTCGTCAATGAAAAGGAAGATCCCTCTTGTGCCTTGGTAGAGCATGAGTGGAACAATGTCTCCAATTTGCCAATATGGATGCATTGCCACGACAAGCGAGAACTTGTTAATTCGAATGGTCCCATTTCTACGGGAAATGTAGTAACTTGCAATCACTTTGGCATTATTAGCAGGCACAAGTGTAATTTGACCATGCTGGGAAATCGATCCAGGAACTGCTACAGCGGGTAATTTCTGTTGAAATGTAGAATAAAAACCAATTGTAACATATCATTGAAGATATATATAGTTTATGAGCATCAACATTAAAATAAGACTTTTTACCAGCGTTTTGTGCACACAATTGGTCTTGTTCAATGTGTGCACCATAGGTATAATTAACCCCATCCAAAATCCATCGTTCATAAGCTGTGCTATCTCTGTCGGATTATCAACGAAGTTTATGACACGCTTCAAGTCCTTCCAGGGAATTTTTTACACTTAGTAACATATAGATCGTTCACTATGCATCTAACATATCCTGCTTAAAAGGTGGAAAGGTATTATTTCTTCAGAACATGGCATAAGGATATATAGTGCGCATAAATTGGTAAATAGAATTTGTTACTGCCTAGGAACGGAGCCAAAAAAATGAAATCACAATTGGTTGCTTAAATAGTGATCAATTAGTCAGAACAAATACCCCAATTTTGCTAAGTAATATGACAACATGGAGAAAGTTGAAAGGACACTAACCTCGACCAGACTTTGATCGGCTGAAGACGTTGGGAAAGTAAACATCCATGTTAATTAGACCAGGCTGTGGTGTATGCACTAGAATTTTATTGGCAGCTTTCAGTTCATAACACTTCGACATTTTTCTCCAAAGGTCCGCATTAAAATAGGAGTGACCATCTTTATCAAGTTTTATGCTAACCCTCATTGTAAATCCATGTCGCGTTGTCAATATGACATCCTGCGAGTCATCAAAAAAGTAAAGGCCAAGATTTCCTTCTACTCTTGTTCTTGCAAAGCAAGGGATGTACTGTTTGAAATGAAAATCAAGATCGTAAATTAGATATATTGAAATAACAGAGCAAGATGCAAATATGGGAGTAACTGATATAACAGATCGATATATATATGAAAGCAAAGTACAAAAATATATAATTAAAAATAGATAATGTAACAAAGATTTGATGCAAATATATAGATAATGTAGCAACAAACGGTATATGTTCACAAATTTAGGCCATGCCGACCGTGGTAGGTTGAGATTGAACATATCGAGCGCTCCTTGAAGTCATCCGGAATGGTGAGACAGAACTTCGTTTCCCACTGGCCGCGACCACACTTGCCCGATTTGTGCTCGCACTATGGACACATGAATGATCACCCACGAATCAGCTAGAGCAAAAATGATTCCACGGTGATATCCGCCGGTTGATTAACAACGACGGACGAACTGCGATAAGAGATGAGTGAATATTTCGCTAAGTTGATTACCTTCTCCATGAGAAAAATCCCCGGCCCAATCCTACAGAAAACCCCAGTCGACCAGAGTCTAGAATGTCGGTGCAGATAGGCGGCGGAAAGCGGTAGGGGCGAAATCCCGTGCCGTTTGGAGCACGATCTCCGCCCGCCGACAGCAGCCGTCGAGCTTAGGGTGGCCGCCGCGATAGAAGTTGAAGAGGTGCAGAGTTGTGGAGGAGTCCACGGCGAGTGGGTGGGGACGAAGTGGGCGAGGGTTTTCTTTTTTCCTTTTGCATGTGTGAGTGAACATACACGGTTCGCAGAGGCGACGGAGATGAATCATGTGCGATAGTAAATCACCGAAATGTGTTTACTGGGTACTATACAAAAATGAAATACATGCTTGAAAAACATGACGTCTGGCATGGTGCCATGGTATGGCCTCACCGTGCCCTGGTTAAAAGCTGAGAAGGGTTGATTTATGTCGTCATGCACGCCCTTCATAAATCGAACCATCACCGAGGAAGTTCCATGCTTTCGAGAGGGAAATCGCCAAGATTGAATGGGAATCCAAATTTTCATCCTAGTTTATCATTCAGTTTTTTTCCAATGATCAACATACCGCCTCAAATGTAACATGTTCAAATTTGACATTTTCCCGGGCTCAGTTACCATATTTAGGGGATTATTTGAATTTTCTAGGCATTAATCACTACTAGGAAAAGGCTTATACATAGAAGTTTACCAGTAGCGTCTATTATGGACCCCACGCTACTGATAGTTACCAGTAGCGTCTGTTACAAAGCACGCTACTGGTACAACATAGTAGCAGCGTTGGTTTTTGGAAGCCACGCTACTGGTATGTTTGCCACAGCACACCACCCGACCAAAAAATATTAGCCGCGTTTGTTGTCTAACAAGCGCTAATGTTAAGAAAGTAGTTGTAGCGCCCGTGCACCTAGACGCGCTACTGCTATTTCTTCTATGGGTAAACTTATACCAGTAGCGTATTTTTGTACAAGCGCTATAGCTAGTTTTACGTACCAGCAGATATTTTGGCTGGCACTCATAGCAGTAGCGTGCTTTGGCACCCCGCGCTACTGCTATGGTCGCCACCCACCTACCACCTTTCCCCTCCTTCCTCCCCTTTCTTCTTCCTCCCCCCTTCCTTTCTCCCCCTTTCCTTGCACCTTGCTTGTTCCATTCAATGCTCCCCCTCCACCACCCCTCCATTAGAGCCCTCCCTCCCCCTCTTCTTTGCCCTCCACCACCCCTCTTCTTT
>NC_041386.1:266800260-266803475 GCF_002162155.2 Triticum dicoccoides | reverse complement strand
TCTTCTTTGCCCTCCACCCGCTCTTCTTTGTGCCCTCCATCACCACCCCCTCCATTAATGCCCTCCCTACCCCTCTTCTTTGCCCTCCACCCCTTCCATTAATGCCTTCCCTCTCCTCTCCCACTATCTCCCTAGCTAGCTCTCTCTCTCCCTAGATAGCTAGCTAGTCAGAGCTATATATCTAGAGCTACTAGGTAATTAAGAAGAAAGGTGCTTGATATCCCTCTCAACACATAGGGGAGCAAAAAAAGGTGTGTGTGGATAGGATCGCAACTATATATATGTGGGCGATATGAGAATATATATACCGATTTGTGTGTGGCATAATTTGAGTTTCCTACATTATGTATTTGATGAAATAATGTGGGTGACATGAGTTGCCTATGTTTTGCCGAAATGTCGATTCAATTCCGTTTTGGCGAATTTCGGGCAAACTCAATATGTCCTATGTTTAGGGAAGGTCATGCTGAATTTTTGTATGAATTTGATCCATGCATGCATATATACGTGGTTATAATATTTGCTCCGCGCGCAGGTGATCATGAAGGTCAATGGAAGGATGGTGGAAAGATACTGGCAATCCGCTGTGGATGACATGTATGAAAAAATACTAAAGGATGTTTTATGTCCGTGTCGAAATTGCAAAGGAATTGTCAGGCTCGACCCCTTTGAGGGTGGCACATTCAAGGCGCACCTGCTCATGCATGGTTTCATGCATGGCCATACTCGGTGGATAAGTGAAGATGATGATGATGATGATGATGAGGATGATGATGAGGACGTCGACGGGGAAGAAAATAACGACATGGGGCCACCAGACGAAGAGATGACCGATTATGTGCCCGAAGAGGATGACGGCCTCAGAAATGTCGATGGCGAAGAGGCAGTTGAAGGCGGAGAAGACGTGTACACGCCACCGTCTTCATCGCTACTAAGTTCAGCCATGCGGGACCCGCATGTTCGAGACCTTCTTCGCAAGAAGACGACTAGCGACAGAGCTGCTTCTAGAGAGGAGGCCAAACTGGTGCAACTGAAGGTAGACTCGATGACTCCTTTGTATGATGGTTGCAATAATCCCGAGGTGACCCGCTTGAGTTTCACACTAGAACTTCTAAAGATGAAGGCAAAAAACAAATGGACAGATACAAGCCTAGATGAGCTTCTGAAGTACCTAAAGAAGGTTCTTCCCGCGGGAAGCCTGTGTCCTACTAGTGTCGAGGAGGCAAAGAAAATCATGTGCCCTGTTGATCTGCCACATATTAGATATCACACATGCATCAATGATTGCATCATATATCGGAATGCGGACGCTGAAAAAACCATCCGTCCAAAGTGCAATGCTTCACGATATAAAAAGGTCGGAAAGAAATCTCCACAGAAAGTTGTATGGTACTTCCCGACCACTCCGCGTCTACAGCGGTATTTCATAGATCCTAAGGAAGCAAAGCTTATGCGCTGGCACGCGGAGAGGGTGAAGCTATATGACGGAGATGAGCCAAAGCTGAGACACCTCGTAGATGCTAGCCAGTGGAGAGCATCAAATGCTGAATTTGATTTTTTCGCAAATGATCCAAGGAACATCGTGCTTGGCGCTAGTAGTGATGGCATGAATCCATTTGGCAACCAGAACACCAAACACATGGCCCGTGTTTGTATGGATGTACAACCTCCCCCTGGTTGTGCATGAAGGAAAAATACATACACATGGCTATGCTTATTCAAGGGCCGAGACAACCGGGAAATGATATAAATGTGTATCTCGGGTTACTGAAAGAGGAGTTACAGACCTTATGGATAGCGCCGGCCAAGACATGGGATGCAAGCAAAGGAGAGTATTTCTACATGAGAGCCGCGCTGATCATGACGGTGCAGGACTATCTCGGTCACGACTATCTCTTCGGCCAGGTGTGCCATGGATATTGCGGATGCACGAGGTGCATGGATGATACAACTTCTCTGCAGCTATCGAAAGATGGTGGGTCTTCGAAAATCGTGTACATGGGGCATCGAAGATGGCTCGAGAAGGATGGCCCATGGAGAAAGCATGGAGATCTGGGAGCTTAACTACTCTGGATTGCATAGCGCGACGATGTTCCGTGTCAGATGGGCTAAAAATGTACACAGAGAAAACCGACATTTCACTACCATGTGTATACCCGACTCCGATGATAGCGGTAACGTCAACGCCATCGCCAAAAATGAGCCATGGGTACACGCTAAACATGTGACACAATGTTTCTTCATAACTGATCCGATCAATCCCAGCCGTGTTGTCGTGAGGAGAAGCAAAAGGAGCATCGCCGGAATGGATGGAGTCGCCAACGAGGAAGACTATGACCAGTACGGTGATCCGATGAGGGAAGATGATGCTGATGACGACGAAACATATGTCAAAAGACGATTGAAGACTACATTACCTACGAAAGATCGTAATCCCTGGAGAAGGAAAAGTCACGACCATGGGCTCAATTATTTGACAATTAACAAAAGAGGGAAGAAGATCAGTCTAAAGCATCGTCGTCGCCCAAGCTGACAAACTAATCCCCAAAGTTTGTGTGTGTGTCTTTTTTGTATACCGGTGTTAGCGGTCAAATCATGTAATATATATTATACTAATTATTATCCGGAGGGTAACAGTGGTATTGCTCTAACGACAGACCAAATTAAAGGAAGGAAAGTGCAAAAGAAAGATAAGAAAAAGAAAAGCGCAAATGAAAGAAAAAGAAAAAGAAAAAGAAAGGAAGTTTTACAAAATGAAATGAAATGAAAAAGAAAAATGAACTAATAAGTTGTGGAAAATGAAATGCAAGGAAAATAAAAAAATAAAAATAAAAATAAAAAAATAAAAAGAAAAAAATTTAGCAGTAGTGCGTTTCTTCTGGACAAGCGCTATAGCTAACTTAGCTATAGCGCGTTTTGCCAACAAGCGCTATAGCTAATTTAGCTATAGCGCGTTTTGCCAACAAGCGCTATAGCTAATTTAGCTATAGCACCGGTCCGCTAGCCCCCCTCTTTCTGTCTCTCTCACTCGCGCCGCCGCTCGTCGATCCCCTCTGACGCCAACCGCCGAGGCCAGCCCCGCCCCGCCCACGCCGCCGCCGGCGCCAGCCCCGCCCCGCCCCGCCTCGACCCCCATCTCGCTCCGGTATGCCCCTGCCCCCTCTTCCTTCCTCTCTGACCCCTCAGCCCTGGCTCTCTCTCCGATCCCCTCCCGC
>NC_041386.1:266788556-266799910 GCF_002162155.2 Triticum dicoccoides | reverse complement strand
CTCTCCCGCTCTCTACAGATCAGCGACCCCGGCGACCCCGACGCCGACGCCAGCCCCGCCCCGCCTCGACCCCATACCGCTCCGGTATGCCCCCCGCATAGTTAGTGTTAGTGTTAGTTAGTTAGTTAATTGCTGTTAGTGTTAGTTAGGTTAATTTGCTATTAGTGCTAGTTAGTTAATTGTTGCTAGTGTTAGTTAGTGTTAGCCCAATGATAGTTAGTTAGTGTTAGTTAGCTTAATTTGCTGTTAGTGTTTTGAAAGGATCGATATGGTTGACTAGAGGGGGGGGGGTGAATAGGCAACTAATTTTTTTTAGCTTTTCTTTAACAATTTAAACTTTGCATCAAAGTAGGTTGTCTAGATATGCAACTAGGTGAGCAACCTATATGATGCAACAAGGATAGGAACACAAGCAAGCAAGTGATATGAAACAAATAAGCTTGCTCAAATAAAGGCACGAGATAACCAAGAGTGGAGACGGTGGAGACGAGGATGTGTTGCCGAAGTTCCTTCCCTTTGAGAGGAAGTACGTCTCAGTTGGAGCGGTGTGGAGGCACAATGCTCCCCAAGAAGCCACTAGGGCCACCGTATTCTCCTCACGCCCTCACACAATGCGAGATGCCGTGATTCCACTATTGGTGCCCTTGAAGGCGGCGACCGAACCTTTACAAACAAGGTTGGGGCTCTCTCCACAACTTAATTGGAGGCTCCCAACGAAACCACGAAGCTTCACCACAATGGAATATGGCTCCGAGGTGACCTCAATCGTCTAGGGTGCTCAAACACCCAAGAGTAACAAAATCCACACAAGAAAGTATGGGGGAAGCAAATATCCTTTGGTGGAAGTGTAGATCTAGGTCTCCTCCTTCAATCCCTAGCAAATCAACAAGTTTGAGTGGCTAGAGAGAGAGATCGGGCAAGAGAGCTTGAAGTGCATTAATGGTGGAGTGAGAGAGGTCAAAGGTGAGAGTGGTAGGTGGGAGAAGCTCACTTATATAGTAGCCCTCAATTCCAACCGTTACTGCGTTTTTTGCACTACAGCAGTACAACCGCTCCTCGTCCCGGTACAACCGGGACTCACGGTGTATCTGCAGAACCCTACCAAGCGGTACAACCGGACAGGTGGGCGGTAGTACCGGTTAAGAAAAATAACCGTACTAACCGCCTGGCCACCGCACAACCACCGCATCAAAACAGGAGCTTGACCGGTACTTGGGCGGTGCCTGGCCGGAACAACCGCATGGCCTTGATCTCTTGGGCGGCTAAGTTCAGAGCGGAAGAACCGTTCGGACCACCGGTGGTACCGGTCATTGTGGAACGACCGGACCAACCGAGCCACTACCACCCAAGAACCGCATCAAAACAGAAGCGCGAGCGGTACTTGAGCGGTGCATGGACGGAACCACCGCCCCAGCATTTGCAGAGCATGGTTGCAGTACCACCGCCCAGAGGCAGCGGTACAACCGCTCGAGCAAAGCTGGTGAGCGACAAGACCCAGCGGTACAACCGCTCCAGAGAGTGGTACAACCGCTGGGCAGAAATAGTGAGCAGGAAGGATAGGGGAAGAGACAAGGAAAAACTCTCACTCTCTAACACCTGAGGAAGACAAAGAGGGGTGATGAACGTGTACGTGAAAAGATTCCCCCAGTGCTTTCTAATGAGGATTCCCTCTTGATAGTACGTGTTCCCTACGACCAAAGAGAATAAAAGCGTAGAGGACACATCTTCGATCTTTCCCTACGAGAGGCAATAGCAATCTGATGTAAGCCTAAGCATTGAGAACCTAAAACGTATATCACACGATTAGACCAACAAAGGGTTGTCATCATCATCCAAAACATAAAGTAGGGAAATGCCCTTTCAATCTCCCCCTTTTTGGTGGATGATGACAACAACACGAATTGCAAGAGATAAGTCAACAAAATCTAGACGGAACTCCCCCTGAATATGTGCCCCAATAGGAACTAGCTGTTAGAAAGCATGGGCACACTTTCAAGACTCCCCCTAGATTTTGTAGACTCACCACTCTAACAATATAAAGCTTAGAGTGCAATAATCACAATAATGACCGATGAACGGAAAGGTAACAGGAGTAACAAGTCTCACAAACAGCAAGGAATGAAACAAGTCCACGAACAAAGACCAACACGAGAAAATGAGAAAAAGAAAACCATCCCTGAGACCTGTAGAACCCTCTCCCCCTTTGGCATCAAGACACCAAAAAGGAAAAGAGCGAAGCTAGCGTCCCAAAGCTCAGCCGTCCTCCTCTGACTCCTCGGTCACATCTGGATCCTCATCGTCAGAGTCGTCATCGTCGTCGTGATCAGATTCTTCCATGGCATTGTCAGCTGCTGCAAACGAGGAGGATGGCTGGGGATGGGCTTCATCATCAGTCCAAGTGCTATGGGTAGATATCCAACGCTCCTCTGGGGTGATGCTCTTCTCAGAGCCACTCTGAACCGGCATGTTGAGGTGCTTCATCATTGCAATTTGGCGACGTCGTGCAAGCTTCTCATTGACATGTGCCTCTACATCCTCTTCTGGATGTCAGCCTAGAGACAAAAGGTCTTCTTCACCTTGGCAGTGAGTTTGGCCACCCACGAAGGCTTGGCCCCTGGCTTCAGCTCAAAGTCCTCATCGTCAGAAGTAGCATAGACATCCTTAGGAGCATTTGCAGGGAAGCGAGGCTCGGCATGCTTCTTCTTCTTAAGGAGCTTGACCTCATGAACAGTGAGGTTGTCTGGAGAAGTGAGGAGCTCTCCAGGACGACGAACAGCCCACACAGAGTTCAGAAAGCACATGAAAAACGGGCATAGATTGGGACTTTACGGTAGATGACCATGTTGTACATCTCATGCCACATCCAATTTGACACATCAAACGTTGCCCCTGTCCCCACCATGGTCTTCATAGCAACCATCAAATCAACTAGATAACCATGAATCTCGTCTTTATTTCCCACCTTGGGCAAGAGCACATTGCGGAACACTCGGTGCATGATGTCATAGACCTTCTCCAAATCCTTGGATTCTCCAATAATCCCACAGACCCGAATGTACAGAGGGGCAAGCTTCTCCTTAAGCATGGACTCAGGAAAGTCATGAGGACGAATGCCACCCCTTCCTTCCAGCCCGGTATCCTCGTACCCAATAGCATTGTAGAATGCCCTCCAGGGAACGTGAAACAATTCATCGCGACACATGAAGGTGAGAGTGCGCGCATCATCTTCCCCAAAATGAACTGTGGCATAGAACTGATGGATGAGTTGAATATCAAAGTCACAGTTGACTGACATGATCTTGACAAGATCAAACTCCTCGCAGAGAGCCAACGCCTCACCAAAATACTCCATGTTGTTCCTCCAATGGTTAAGATCAATTGTCCACTGCTTGTCATATCTGTTCTTGTTGTGCTCAAAGAGTTCATGAACAATCCGCACTTGCATCTCATTCCGGAACTGAACGGTGGTCCAACGGGGAGCAATGGGAACCTCATACAGATTCTTTGATCGGAAGGCTTCCCAATCCTTGGCTTTCCAATGATGCAATGGCATAACCACATGTTGCTTAGCAGCTGCAGACTTTTCACGGCGAGTGGGCTTGGTGGGAATCACAACTTCTTCTTCATCATCAGACACAACCGGGCGCAAGGTCCTTCGTGCCCTCTTCTTGGTCTTGCGAGGAGCAGAGCAAGAACTAGAGCCCCCTGAACACACACACGAAAAAGCACACAAAACCTAGCAAGGATGAGAGGATTGCACACACCATGTCAGGACCCCGATTCCAAGTCACATCGATCTAGCCGGTAACACCTCATATCACTTTGCGGCCTCACGCACGGTATCCCACGGGTGTCGCCTTACCATGGCCCGGGACCGTTTACGCCTTTTGGCTCACGTATATGATAGTGTCGCTAGCATCCATATGACAGAGAACCCGGGCCGACATGGCTAGTCATGAACCCAAAGCGGCACAGACCTATGGAGACAGGCATACATGAATCACATCGAGCATGTCGGTCATCAGCGATTGATTCCAGGCTGTAGCACTGGGCTAACAGGACTTTGGGGAACCCGGGCTGTAGCAGGCTAGGCAGGACTCCGGAAGTCACAGCGTGACATTTCCCCGAAGGGACAGACATAGGAACGAAGTGAAACCCATGCCGACCAGTCAAGTGTCCTGAGCAGTAGTGCTAGGCTAGCAGGACTCCGGTGAACCAGGCTGTAGCGGACTATTATGGCTCGAGGAACACTAGACTACATTTCCCCATAAGAAAGGCTGCCAAGGATAAACAACTAAATTGTCGGATCCCACTCATACCAAGCATTTCAATCATACACACAATATGCCCGATATGAGTACATACAACATGGCATCACAACAAAACTCTACAACTCAAGTACTTTATTTAAAGGCTCCAGGGAGCCATACATAACATGTTCATACAGATAGGGGTCACATGACCCGACACTCAAGTCATACAAACATACAAGCACATGCGGAAGCAACTAGTCTGAGTGCAGACTCTAGAAAGAAAGAAGGCTTCTCGAAGCCTGTCTATCTACATAGGGCCCTCCATGGCCAGGATCACCACCTGGGTGGCTAGTCACTCGTCGACGTCAAGGTCTACGTAGAACCCATCGGAGGGGGCGGTGTTGTCGTCTGAAAACAGTAATTAAGCAAACATGAGTACAAAGGTACTCAGCAAGTCTTACATCAGAACCTACTATACATGCTTATCCTCAAGAAGGTGGTGGGGTTAATGCAGCAAGCCAGCTTTGACTCTTGGCCAAGCTATCCTACGGAACTTCACCAGTAAAATAGTTTTCGCACACGAGTCCACTACTCACCAACACAATACTCCACCGGGGATCCTCCCTCGTCATCCTACGAGAAGGCCATCCTCGGTACTCACACTTATCTTGAGTCTTTTATTAGTACCCATTAACTTGTCTATGAACTGTATAGGCAACCAAGTAGTCCTTTACCGCGGACGTGGCTATTCCAATAGTTTTATACCCTGCAGGGGTGTACTTCTTCATACACGCTTTCACCACTTACCGCCGTTTACACGACATGTACTCGGCAACCTTCAAGCGGAAGCCCAGCGAGGGTGTCGGCCACGGCCTACCTAAACACTTAAGTCTCTAGTCCAGGTTTATCGCCTATCCAGGTTCCATCCGTAGGGAGTCCGGCCGAGGTTTCCACATACGGCCCCGAACGATGTGAACAGGGATCCCGAGACACCAAACGGGTGACTCGGTACACCGTGCCATGGTGTATCTACCGCAACATAGCCCACCCCTAGGGTCAGCGCTACACACGGCCGCCAACACATAACCTACAAACACCAGAAACTATTTGCAACTCTTGATAGAGTAGTAGGGTGGTTAAGAAGCCGAGAGGGTCAATTAAGGATCCCAATGCATGGTAGTAGCTGAATCTTAAATCACACATACAGATCTCAGTTCTTAGGGACGGCCTCAATGAAACAACCCACCATGTACTCCTACATGGCCTCTCATCGATACCTTTACCAAAACATGTTCAACACATCCCTCACATTACCGGCATAAGCATTTCACTCTGGCCCATCACCCAGATGAACCAGACCTGACACAACTTTAAGCATAGCAGGCATAGCAAGGTAGGAATCACATACATGGCTCAATCAACTCCTACACATGCTAGTGGGTTTCATCTAGTCACTGTGGCAATGACAGGTCATGCAGAGGATAAGGGTTCAACTACCGTAGCACACAACAGTTTGAATCGCGTTGTCTTAATGCAGTAAACAAGAGCAGAAGCGAGAACATGGGTTTGTATCGGAATGAGCAATGGTTGCTTGCCTGATGGAGTGGTAGTGGGATACTGCCCTTCAGTTGGATAGTCGTGAATATCCTCGGAGGCAGAACCTACCACGAAGAACACATCGGAACACAATCAACACATGACGATATGCAACAATATGATGCATGCTATGACATGGCAATATGAATGTGTCTTGGCCTAATGCAAGCTATAACAGAAAGGAATGAACTCATTTGAATCAAAGATTCAAATATTAGCTCATTAAACATGGCCTTAATAGTGCATTTCCTTATTCTGCTTAAACAGCAAGGTAAACTTGTTTTGTCATCAATGAAACCATTACAGATGGATAGATTGAATTTTTCTGATCATTTTTTATATATAAATCTTTGCATTTGGAGCTATGGTTGATTTTCTATGATTTTTAGAAGTTTTAACTATTTTCTGGAAATTCCTGAATAAAAATAAATCCAGAAAATGCATTACTGCGTCAGCATTGCGTCATGCTGACCTCAGCAGGTCAAAGGCGCTAGCCCAGGTCAAACCTGACTAGTGGGCCCCTTCTGTCAGCCTCTCAGCTAATTAACAGGATTAGATTAACTCTAATTAGCTGTCAGTGGGGCCTGGGCCCACATGTCAGTGACTGATTTAATTAAAATTAATTAAAACTAATCCTAAATTAGTTAGCAGACCGGCCCCACCTATCATAGACTCAGGGGGGGTCTACCTAGGCCCACCCAGGAGTCAAACTGGGTCAAACTCGCCGGCGACTCGACGCCGGTGAGGCCCGAGACGGTGGCGCAGCTCGGGAAATGCCCACAGGGCACGGGCGAGGCCGTTCTTGGGCTCGTTGGAGAGCTCTTGCAGTCACACATCTAGTGGTGGTGGAGGCCGGGCCTACGGTGGCCAGAGACGACGACGGCGAGCTCCAAGGCGGCGGCCGGAGTTCGGCCATGTGCGGGGAGTGGGCTGCGGCGTGCAAACACGGAAACTGAAGCGCTAGTGAGGCACTACGCGATGCGGCAAGCACGTTGCATAGCACGGGAGGACCAAATGGTCACCGGAGCGACGCCGGCGACGAGCTCGAGCGGAGACGAGCTTCGGACATGGTGGAACTATGGCCTAGAGGGTGCAAACGCGTGGGAAGGAAGAGGGGAAAGGCGGCGGAGCTCACAGGAAGGTCGATGAGCAGCTCGGTGGGCTCAGGGGCGACATAAGCGAGGCGAATCGATGAATGGCCTCCAGCGGGTACCGAGGTTAAAGACGATCTGATGGCAGCGATGCAGGGCCTCCGGCGATGCGTGGCTCGGTGGGGAGGGCGAGGGCGTCGCGGCGGAGCTTCTGGACAGGTCAGAGAGGCGAGGGGTTGACGGAGAGCGTGACTACAGCGGTGAGACGGCGACAAGCTCGTCGGCCATGGTGCGGGAGAGGGTGAGGGAGACGAGGGGAGAGTGAGCGAGGATGAGAGGGGGACGTGGGGGTCGCGTGGCACCCCTAGGCGTCTCCAGGCGTCGGCGGAAGCAGGAGGTGGCCGGCGTGTGGCCGCGGGCGCCGGCCACGCGCTTCGCGTCCTTCTGGCGCGAGGAGGACGATGACTGGCAGAGCCAGTAGGCTGGGCCGAGCCAGGTGGCTGGGCCAGCACAGGTAAGGCCTGGGTGGGCTTCCCTCTCTCTCTCTCTCTCTCTCTCTCTCTCTCTTTATTTGTTTTTGTTTTTCTAATTAACTGCAACTGTTGGGCTTTAAATAAAATACTGAAACGTTTCCAAAAATCCTGAAAATAATTGTGGGCTCTATTTAGATTATTTCCAACAGCAAACATTTATTTCTAGGATTATTTGAGCATTTAAATTATTTTATAGCATTTAAATGCCCAAATTCAAATACTTATGATTTAATTCAATGATATAACACCCTCGATGCGACTATAGCTCCCACGTGTCGAGGCACGACTTAGAGACATAATCGCATTGAAGGCATATGTCGCAAGTTAAGCAATCTTCACAACATCCCATGTAATCTGAACAATAAAGGGGAGATAACATAGTTGGCTTACACTCGCCACGTCAATCAAGAACATAAATAACATTACATCGTCCAACACACTCATGGCCCGACTACGGCGCCAAAATAAAAGAGAACCCAACATGCGACAACGGTCCCAATCACCCCCAACTGGGCACCACTACTGATCATCGGGAAAGGAAACGTAGTATCATTGAGAGTCTTCGTCGAACTCCCACTTGAGCTCGTACTCGTCACCTGGAGCGGAATCACCTGGACCTGCATCTGGAGTTATATTATCTGTGAGCCACAGGGACTCAGTAATCTCGCACCCTCGCGATCAAGACTATTTAAGCTTATAGGAAGGGTAAGGCAAATATATGTGGAGCTGCAGCAAGCGACTAGCATATATGGTGGCTAACTTATACGCAAAAGAGAGCGAGAAGAGGAGGCAAAGTGCGAGCGAGAGTCTAAAGGAACAACCTGCGCAAGCATAACTCCAACACCGTGTCCACTTCCCGGACTCCGCCGAGAAGGGGCCATCACGGTAACACACACAGTTGATTCATTTTAATTAAGTTTAGTTCAAGTTATCTACAACCGGACATTAACAAATTCCCATCTGCCCATAACCGCGGGCACGGCTTTCGAAAGTTCAATCCCTGTAGGGGAGTCCCAACTTAGCCCATGATAAGCTCTCACGGTCAACGAAGGAATAGACCTCCTCCCAAGACGTTCTGATCAGACTCGGTATCTCGGTAACTCAAGACACTTCGACAGGTTAAAACAAGACCAGCAACACCGCCCGAATGTGCCGACAAATCCCGATAGGAGCTGCACATTTCTTGTTCTCAGGGCACACTCAGATAGGTCAAGCTACGAGTAAAACCAACCCTCAAGTTTCCCCGAGGTGGCCCCGCAGGCTGCCCGGTTAGGAACAACACTCCGAGGGAGCACTGGCCCCGGGGGGGGGGGGGTTAAAATAAGATGACCCTTGGGCTCCGGTAACCCAAGGGAAAAAGAGGCTAGGTGGCGAATGGTAAAACCAAGGTTGGGCATTGCTGGAAAAACTTTAAACAAGGCGAACTATCAAGGGGTTCCCATTATAACCCAACCGCGTAAGGAACGCAAAATCCAGGAACATAACACCGATATGACGGAAACTAGGGCGGCAAGAGTGGAACAAAACACTAGGCGAGAGGCCGAGCCTTCCACCCTTTACCAAGTATGTAGATGCATTAAGATAACATAGCAATATAATGATATCCCAACAAGTAAATAAAAGATGTACCAACAAGGAACGGCCTCCAATCTTCACCTGCAACTAGCAACGCTATAAGAGGGGCTGAGCAAAGCGGTAACATAGCCAATCAACGGTTTGCTAGGACAATGGTGGGTTAGAGATTTGACATGGCAATTTGGGAGGCTGACAAGCAAGTGGTAGGCATCATAGCAATGGCATAGCAAAGAGCGAGCAAACTAGCATAGCAAAGATAGTAGTGATTTCGAGGGTATGATCATCTTGCCTGCACAGTTGTCAGAGTTGATTGGATCCTCACAAGCAAACTCAACAGGCTCCTCGGTAGCGAACTCGTCTCCCGGCTCTACCCAAACAAGACAAACAAGCAACAAGGATACAATCAACCACGTGCAAACTCAATCAACACGATGCAAAGATGATATGCTATGCGGGATGCGATGCGGGATGCAAAATGCAAGATATGACAGGAAATGCATGAACCTGGCCTCAACATGGAATTCCAAGGGTGCCACTGGAAAGATGGGACGAAATTGCTTGAAAACGATGTAAAGAACGCCGGAATCGGAGTTACGGATTGGAAATGGCAAGCGATTCAAAAATGACACCGGTCTGCGATTTACAGCAAGTAGACATCTAAATGCAACGAAATGAACATGCTACAGCACCCAAACATGACAACAAAATACATGGAAGGGATGCACACAAGATGCTTAAAAAAAGTCTAGCACAGAGTTACGGCCAAAACATCCATTAGGAGGTTCAAACAAGCATGGCAAAAACGCAAATGCAAAACAGATCTCAGACTTAGTGAAATTAACACTTGTCTGAAATTTCAGATCACGAAGCCCTCTTCGGAGCAACAAAACAACATGATACATGATCTTATTAAGACAAGTAAGAACATGGCATGGAGCTACTCAATAAGATTAACAAAAGACCCAAAGTGACCTGGGGCCAAAAGGGTTCACAAAATATACTAACGGGCACACGATCATAGCTAAAACACAATCAGTTTTCAGACTTAGTGAAAACTGAGACATGCTGAAATATAACTCACGAAGGCATGTAAACGAGCTCGATGCACTCAATACGGTGCAAGTCATGGCAAGGCAAGCATACATCCATTAAGAAGGCACAAAATTCTAGCTATAAATGGCAAGAACAATGGCATAGCATGCACGGATCAACTACAATAACATCGGCAAAATCGCAAACAACTTGACGATCTGCATAGATTCACAACGAAGCAAAAGTAGAGCTCGATTGACTCAAGCTAGGGTGCTCCATAATTGCAAACAAAGACATGGATGGATAGAGCATAACATGATTAACAAAACTCCTTTACTGATCATCCTCAAAAGAGGCACGGATCACTAGGAAACAAGCTGAACATATGGCATCATGAACTAAATAATCCCAGACTTAGTGAAAACTACTAAGTCCCTGAAAACAGATTCACCGGGTGCCTCACTTTGCAACCTTGCACAAGTCACCACACACATCCTAAAAATGCATGGGTTGCCCCCCTGGAAAGAAGACAAAATCCTTAACAAAACATATGAAGGACTCACAGGCATAGCATGCACACAATAATCATGGCAAAAATGACAAAAGTCTAAGATGAACTAGCAGATCTGACAATTAACTCACGAAGCCTCCTTCTAACAGCATTTCGGGCATCAAGATGAACTCAAATGAAAATGATGCAATGGAATGAAATGATATACTCGTCGAGGCGAACATTTTGATATGCCATATGCATGAATAGGAGCTACGGATGCAAAGTTACGGGGCCGCGAACATGGGCATATGGATCTGCAGATTTTAGGACTTAGACGAAATTTATACCCTGTGCAAAAAGTCAACGGGACGAGGGTATCCCGGGACGGCGGGATCCGGGCGGCGGGGCTGCGTTTGGATCAGGGAGTGGGTGGATCTGATCCCACTCCCGGATCGGATCCGGCCCGGGGCTGAGGAGGCCGGCGATGGCCGACGGCGGTGGCGGTGTGGGACGGCGCCGGCGACCCGGCCGGCGAAGTCCGGCGAGAGGGCGCGGTCGCCGGTGCGCCCAGGCGGCGGCGAGGAGCGCGGGTGGCGGCGGAGGAACCGAGGTGAGGCGCAGCGCGGGCGGCGGGCGGCGAGCTGGCGGCGGCCGGCGCGGAGGGGCTGCCGGAGCGGGGCGACTCCGGTGGCGGAGCCTCGCCGACGTCGGAGGAGGAGGTCGGGCGCGGGGAAGAGGGAGCCGGGCGGCGGCGTGGGCCTCGGGGGCCGGCCACGGGCCT